>NC_056731.1:716806003-717122253 GCF_019279795.1 Protopterus annectens
AAGTTGCAAAAACTGTGCTAGGCTAAACAGAACTTAAAATTCACAGGAACATGTGTATTTAATTGAAAGTTTTGATACACATCCAATAACTGCTTCAGATCATGCGGCAATAATAACTAAAATAATAACTAAAATAAAAAACATAGGGTATTGCAATAAAAATGAGACACCAGTGCTTTCCCAACTATGTGTTGAAAAGAGAGGCATTTAAGGAATGAGTAATGGAAATTATTCAGGAGTTATTAGAGAAGATAGAAATTTCTTCTGAAAATATAGCTATGGGGCGAGATAAAATTAAAATGGAATTTAAAAATGGAGTGGAAATAAAAGAAAGAGAGATATGGTTAAGAAGTAACAAGAATTATTTAGAGGGACTCTGACAAATGTTAAAGTATTGCAGAATACGGGGACTCTCACAGAACAAGAAGAGGAGCAACTGCAGAGTGCTAAGCAGAAAATTCAGGATTACCTTGAGAATATGCATAAGTTTTGAAAGACTGCTGTTAAGCAACTGTTTTTTTTATAATGACACCTGAGCACAAAAACCTTTAGTGCAATGACACAGGCAACAGAAAGTAGTTTTTGATAATAACACCAGAGAACAAAAACTTTTAGTGCAACGACACAGGCAACAGAAAGTAGAAAGGGTTGTCACCAAGCTTAGGGAACCTATAACAAGGAAGATAACAAGAGATCTGTAGAGGTACTGAATATTTCAGAAATTTTACAAATGTCTGTATAAAGTAGAGAAATATGAAGATCAAGAAAAGATACAAATGGAAATGTCAATGGAAGAATTAAATATGCCAAGGCTAGAGGTGGATGAGCCTCAATTACTAACAGTTAAGATAGGAAGAGATGAGATAAAAATGGTGATGTATAACCAATCTACAGGAAAGTCCCCAGGAATAAATGGTATTCCTGTGGAAGTTTGATAGCTAGGAGGAAAAAAACTGATAAACATCTAGAAGATTTTGTTTAACAGTATTTGGAGAGGAGGAGACGCACCAACATCCTGGAAGAAAGTGATGGTGGCTGTAATACCTCAAGAGGGTAAAGACCCATCAGATCCAGCTTTATACCAGCCCATTTCAATCCTAAACCATGATTATAAAGTGTTTATGTCTATAATGGCTAAAAGATGTCAAATGTGTAGATATGAATCAATGTGGTTTTGTGGAGGAGAGGCAAACATTTCACAACATGAATAGAACACTGATGATCCAGAGGGAAACTGAATGTAAGAAAATACCACTTTTGTTGGTGGGTCTTGATGCAGAGAAAGCATTTGACAGAGTAAGCTGGGAGTGCAATGGGAAGGGCAATGGAAGCATTTGCATTCTCTGATAAAATTATAAGGTTGATTAGGAGGATATAAGAGAGAGCTCAGGTGATTATTAGTGGAGGGGTTCCTCCTCTATAATTTCTGTTTGAGCAGAGGAACGAGGCAGAGGTGTCCTCGTTCCCTCCTTTGTTTCACTTGTATTTAGAACCACACCAAAAAAAAAAAAAATAAAATCAGAAATGAGGATATATATAATTTATATGTTAAGAAAAGATGGGTGCTATTTGCAGATATTATTATTTATTTTAAAATAAAACCAAGAAAGGACATTTCATTGTTGTGTTGTTTTTTTGCATTTTTTCATTTCTTATCTTTTGGGGATAATAAATAACAAAAAAAAAAAAAAATTGTATCAAGTATAATTATATTCACAATTATTTCAGCAATATTAAATATTATGGGTATGGGGATATGATAAAAGGGATGACTTAAGTGTATGTGTTGGTGGGTGTGGTGGTGCTGTCATCTATTTGTAAGATGTTGTCTAGTCCTATTCGATCCTGTCTCGTCTTCTGCGTCTTCTGCTGTGTGAATGGTGTGTTGTCGTGAATGTAAGAGGGGCATCTTAAGTGAAAGACCAGCAGTGGTAGAGTTTTAGTAGAATGTTGAACAGAAGCTGCTGTTAAAAAAGGAATAATTAGTAGAGCATATAAAATATTGCATGATAACTATAAGAATCAATCAGGGGAGGTTAGAAAGGATTGGAAAGAGAGAGAGTGGATAAGCAATTAACAAAGACACAATGGGGAGATATATGTATCATCATCATCATCATTAGCCCTCTTTTTTCCCATTTTCTACATGGGTCAGTGTATCGTCAATTCAATGCCACAGTCCTGCCTTTCTTGACACAAATGTCTGACTGTTACAGATCTTCTTTCACACAATCCATCCACCTCTTTGCTGGGCATCCTGATTTCCTCTTACCTTCTTCCTGTCTGTCCCAAATCTTCTTCACCAGGTTGTCTTCTCCTTTTTTTACAGATGTATCTGAACCACTGTAATCTGTTCTCTTTGATCTTTTCTGCAGTTGGAGCTACTTTGGCTTCTGCTCTTATGTCCTCATTTCTTCTCCCACAGTGTGCATCCTACCATCCTTCTCAGGCACTTCGTTTCCATCACCTCTTGCTTCTTCATCTGCTCTGCATTTACTGCCTGGGTTTCTCTACGATACAGTAGTACTGGTCGCATCACTGTCTTATACACCTTACTTTTTAGCTTCTTTGGCATTTTTCTGTCATAGACTACATTTGAGACTCTATGCCAGTTGGCTGCAGCCCCTTTGATTTTAGCTTTGACCTTTTCATTCAAACTTCCCTTATCCCCAACCACCCCTCCCAAATACTTGAAGCTGTTTACCTGTTCCACTATTTTCTCTTCTATCTCAGTTCTCAACTTTTTCCAATTTCCCCAGTATCTCTGCTCATTTTTATCCCATGTGCCTTCAGTTTTGCATTTCATTCCCTTATCCTTTGCTGAAGATCTTGCTGAGAGTCTGCCTGTAATGACACATTGTCTGCATACAGCAACTTTGTTGATCTGTCCCCTCCAACCTATTTGCTTTTGTAGTCTATCATCATTATGAACAGCAGTGAGCTCAGATCTAAACCCTGGTGTACACCCACTCCCACTGGGAACCCCTCTGTGAGTCCGAACAGTGTTCGTACTTGAGTCATTAAATCCTTGTAGATAGCGTGCACTAATTCTACCAATGTTTCTAGGACTTCAAACCACCGCAGTACTGCCTAGATCAGCTTTCTTGGGACCTTGTCATATGCTTTCTCCAAGTCTAGGAATGCACAGTTGGACTCTTTCCTCATCTATAGCGTCTTCTCAACTAACTGTCTCTCTACAAACATTGGGTCAGTTGTGCTGCATCCTAATCTGAATCCGAACTGCTCATTTCCTATCTTACATTCTACTACTCTGCATATCTGTTTATCAATCACCCTGTCCAGAACTTTCATACAATGTGATAGGAGTTTGATGCCTCTGTACTGCCCACAGTTGTGGATGTCCCCTTTATTCTTTTACACTGGCATGAGTATGCTTATTCTCCAGTCATCTGGGATATGCCTTTCTGTCCACATTGCTATGAGTACCCTCAGGAGCCATTTCTCCCCTATCTTACTGAGCATCTTTATCATATCTGCTGTGACATCTTTTGAGCCTGCTACTTTCCCTGACTTCATTTTCCTTAGTGCTGTTCTTACTTCTTCTAAGGCAAGCTCCTCTTCTTCTCTCATTGTAGGCTGTTTCTGGGGCAGTACAGCTTCTATGGGGATTTCTTCATTCAGAAGCTGCTGGAAATGCTCCTTCTATCTGCCTTTGATGTCATATGGACTGAGAAGCAGGTTGTTGCTGGCATCCCTTATGAAGAGTGTCTGACTATCTTCATTATCTTTTGTCCTTGCCTTGCAACCTGATATAGTTTCCTTGTGCCACCTACTGAGTCAATTTCCAGAAGTTGGTACAGTGCCTCCGATGCCCTATTCTTTGCTATTGCAACTCCTTTCTTAGCTTCTTTGTTAGCCAACCAGTAGTCCTTCCTAGCCTGGTCAGTCTTTTCTAGCTAACAGTTTTTCCTGCACTCCTTTCTTTTGATAACTTCCTGGACTTCTGCATTCCACCACCAGTTTCCCTTATGTACCTTATTTTCCTACCTGGCTCGGCCACATATCTGTTCTGTAGTCCTTGCACATGCTGTTTTGATGTGCTGCCATTCTTCTTCAGCTCCACCTATTTCCTATTTCCTCATCTTCTTGGGGAGCTAGAGCCCTGAGTAATTCCCTGTTGTACTTTCTCTTCAGTCAACTTCCAGGTCCTCAGCCTGGTCTCTGTTAATCTTAGAGTCATCTTTGACCACTGATTGCAGCTAATTGTGGCAACCAGTGGTTTATGCTATGGGCTGACTGTTTCACTCTGGATGACTTTGCAATCATTAATTCTACCCCTGTGCCTTTTCCTTTCTAGGAGGAAGTCTACCTGGACTGCATGTTGGCTACTGTTGTATGTCATCTTGTGACTCTCTTTCTTTCTGAACCATGTGTTGGCTACTATTAAGCCATTTGTCAGACAGAAATCTAGAATGGCCTCTTCTTCTTTTTTCCTGTTGCCCCACCCATGTGGACCCAGTCCTCATATCCTGTTCTGTCTGCCCTGATATGTGCATTCAAGTCGCCCATTATCAACACCATTTCATGATGTCCTGCTTTATCTACTAGGTCCTGCAACTGCTGTCTGAATGCACTATTTTCCTCACTATCACAACCCTGCTGTGGTGCATAGTCTGAGATTATGAATACTGCCTTATCATTACACTGGAGTTTCAGTGCCATGAGTCTGTCACTAATTCTGATGATATCCTTCACTCCCTTCTGAAGCCTCTGTCTCTCTCTCACCAAAATTCCCACACCATTTCTAGTCTGTCCCCCTCCTGAATAGTATATTCTTGATCCCAAGCCAAGTGGCTTCACTGCACTGCCCTTCCATCTTGTCTTTTGGGTACATGTCCAGCCTCCTCAATATCATCATGTCATCCACCTCCAAGCTGCATCCTGTCAGTGAACCTACATTCATTGTAGCAATTTTCAGTTCATGTTTGAAAGGTTGATTGTTTTATGTCCAGCTTTTGTTCAACAGAGCTATCCCAGGTAACCCAGGCTGGGAAACTAGACACCAGCCGGCCAGCAGCTTATTGACCCAGGGCTGCTGGGCTTTATGGTGGGCGCATACCAGCCAACAGGGGCACATACACCCCTCCCACAGTTAGCATGGGTCCCTGCCATAAGTTGGGTCCTCAACCCACTTATTACCGGCAACTACCCATGACCATTTTTGGTGACATTAGTTAACATGACCAAATCACCTAGAGACATAGTTTACACCATCAAGCATACCTGTCAACTGTATGGATTTTCACAGAATGTCCAGGTTTTGGCCTCATATTTTTGGTTATTTTTTTTCATAAAAGTGTGGTCTTCTAGCAGATTAATGGCAAATCATTAAAGATTGAAGTGAGAAAATAATGACAGAACATTTGAGTTTCAGACTTCATAGCCTTTAGAAAATTCATACTAATGCAAAACCTGTTTTTCTACCCACTTTCTAAGTTTGTAAGAGCAATATTTAAAAATTGTCCCTATTTTTGAGCATTTGTCCCACTTTTATTTATGGGTTTGTCCAGATTTCTTGCTCTAAGAGGTTGAAAGATATGCCTTCAATTGGCTAGCCCTGCCACGGTGTGCAGTCTGTGATCCATGTCCCCCTATTTTGAGGATGCTGCTCACCACAGTAGATGCCCAAAGTGGTTGGTCTGTACAACTCTTTCCCCTATAGGCCACCATGTAGAATCTGTGCTGCTGCCCTCAGCTCCATCCATTGGTGAGTTTGAGATGGAAACACAAAGCATGTTTTTCGGAGGTGGGAGGAATCTCATGGAGAGACAGAGAAAACATGTAAACCCCAAAAAGGCATTGGTTAGAGGTCAGGATTGGAGGATGGGAGGCAAAGACCTTAACCATTATGCCAACTGGTCTCTGGAGGGGACTGACAGGATATATGTATGTCTCCCAAATGTACAACAAAGTCTAGAAGATTTAGGATCTTTGCTTGGAAATGTTTACATAGGTATGTTTATACCCCAAGTAGACTCTAAAGAATTTTTCTTCACGTAGTCAGCAAATGTTGGAGATGTGATGAGGAAGAATGAGGTAACTGGGAGCATATTTTCTGGGAATGTAATGTGTTGGCAGACTTTAAAGATTCCCTGCAGATTACTCTGTCAGAGATACTGTGTGAGCAAATTGGTGTAACTAAGGAAATGATTTTTTGAGCTATGATACAGAATCAAAATTTCCTAGACATAGTATGACCTTGCTGTGTTTAATCATGGTGGCTACCAAAAAAGCAATTACTAGAAAATGGAAATCAAAGTCTAAACCATCATTACTAGAATTAATGAATACAGTAACAGAGATAAAACAACTGGAATTGGGATATTTAGAGAAGGGTAGGAGCAAATTACATAGAAAAAATGGGAATTGTGAGAACAATAGATGCAGAAGAGGAATGAGGTGTAAAAGAAAATAGGATTTGAATGAGCTATGTAATACTTGACTGACAATGACTGGATAGATTATAAGTGATGTATAATTTTGCAACTAAAACTATGTCAATATAATTTGTGATGTATAATGTTTGCAACTAAAACACAATCTAAAGCTGCATGGCAGTGTAATATACTGTTAGAGATAATAAAACCAATAACCTTCTTTTTGCAGTCTCAAAACTAATAAGTAAATTGATTAATGCCATTAATGTTAAAACATGTGGATCCCTGCAATCATCACTATCAAAGGGAAGGTACAGGGTTGATATAATAGATGTTTATGTTTAGAAACATGACTATTTATAACAGCTAGACACAATCAGTGTGTAACAAGCATATGAAACAGACTAAGATGATATAGAGTTGCCACTATTTCATATGCTAAAAGTGGGACTTTTTTGCAGAAACATGAGAGTGTGCAAAACAAACCATACTCACAATTAATATAGATGACTGGGTTTCACTTAATATTAAAATAATTCCTTGTTCTTGCAGAATTTTAATTGTTTATATTGTTATATATAATATTGAGGTATTTCTGACAAAATACCTTAGCTTTCTTCATCATTTAGTGGAGAGCTAGAAAATATGTCTTCCTGTAAAATTATAGGATGTTTGCCATTTTACTTTGTTTTTTTCAAGGCACACCTTCTTAGGTATGGAAGGCCTTTCAAGAATAGTGGGAGGTGGCATCCCTAGGTTGATGCATAGCACAAAGGCATTGGCAAAAGCATTGCCAGCAAGGAGGACTAGGAGTGAGGGACTGACAGGGTCTCAGGGCATTGTTTGCAAAGAATGGTTCGGGATAGAAATGGCTGCCCATTTCTGAAATCTTCCTGTAAGTTAAAGCTCAGGAGGACTCTGAAGATTGTGTCAAATAGCCATGTGTAGATTTGCTTAAATATTTAAAAAATATAATATGTATTCCCTGTAGGGTACAGTTATGCATGAAGAAGCCAGCATGAGTTGATATAGCTTTTCTTATGATTTCTGTCTCTTGCTTTGAGGTTTTACAACTGAATTACATGCATGTATAATTGGAAGGTTTGGGGGAGTGACACTACCTTGTGGGGTTGATGATCAGAATCTCAGGTGTTTCAAAGGAAAGCCTACATCTGTGCTATAACTAAAAGGCAACATCTGATGATATTTCTTCATATTAGGTTAAACATTCATTCTCAGCATTGCTATGTCTTCCTTTATGAGGTATGACATCATGGTGTGATGATTCTTTTTATTACTGCTGGATCTAAGAACTGAGACTTTCAGGGAAAAACAGTCTGTTAGTCTAATCTAGATAATCTGATCTGTATTTCAGAAATGCATTACCTTTGTCGGCTGAACTAATTTTTCTTACAAGCATCGTTTTCCTGCTTTTTTCTGCAGTAATTTGTTTGACTCATCTAGCCAAGAGAACTTCTGGACAAAGGGTGCCAGCCTCCTGGATGAGATACAGGCTGTTGCAGCTCAGATGTCTGACACTATTGAGAAAGCATCTAATATACAAATACAATGGGAAGAATGGCTGAATGCATCAGGTGATGAATTGTTCTACAATTTTATTTTATATCAAATTCCATTAAATTTCAAAAAGAGTTTAACTGCTAATGCTTTGTCTTACCAAATAGGCTTCAAGAAAATATTATTTATCACAGTAACTGTGCAAGCTCGGTTTCTAGGGAATAATCTACTTGGCATAGAATTAAACTGGTTCAGTTTATTTAATGATTTGCACTTTTCACTGTAAAGTAAATCTGAAATTCTGGAGTTACTTATTTTTAAAACTGGAAAAAAACTGAGACTGTGGTGTAAAACAACAAAACTTAAACCCAAAATATCAGCACTACAAGTATTAAAGATGATGTATGTACTTTAGCATAATAAAACTTTTAATATCCACTTTGATATCAAACTTCTTCAGAAATACTTTACCTTAAAATACTGCCATTAAATACAATCTCAAATAACAGTTACAACCAATTACAAAACATTTCCAATTATTCAGTAAGACAAGAAAAATTTTTGGGCCAATTAAATGCTTTCAAGTTTACGGTCCTTTAAAAAAAATTTGATATTCACCATCTCATTTAATCTGGGGGGAATTGGCCTTTAATTTAATTAGCCACTGTGCCTCTTTTTTCTATCTCTTAATATTTTGGGTTTAAGTTACTTACTTATTTTTCATGATTCATTTTATTCATTTCCCATGAATTATCAGTGGCTCTACAGTCATTATTCGTTTGACTGACTGCTTAAATACTATTTAATGATATTTCTTCATGATCTGTCAGAATTATTTATTCATTTTATTTAGGTATAAACATAATATAATTTTTAGAAAAGTTACTAAACTGTTTATACTTATCACATCATATTTGTTGGAGCAATCTAGTTATTACAAGAATTTGGCATTAATGTTCTGAATTTTTTTAGCATTCTGAATACTTGACAGGAACAATTATATCCTGAGGACATAGATAAATTCAGATAAACTGTAAGGAATATGTGTGTGTGTGTGTGTGTGTGTGTGTGTGTGTGTGTGTGTGTGTGTGTGTGTGTGTGTATATATATATATATATATATATATATATATATATATATATATATATATCTTGCCTTTCTAAGAAGAAATAAACTACTTCTGTTGTATTTAACACAGAGAAACAGCAGTTTATACATTAATTTAGGTTGTGAAGCATTGTGGGTTTAGTCTTTCCTAATGTCACAGCAAGGATTTTCAGCTGTGAGAAAAATATTTAGGGGGACATCCATACCAATAAAATAAACTGCAAAAATCACACTTTTTGCTTCTAAAACTGTATAATTTGGCATTATAAATGGTAAGGAGGTTATATTTAACTGAAAATGTCTGTTACTTACTACACGTGCTTTAGATCATGACCAATATACTTTAAATGTTCCAATTTTATACTGCCTGAACTAGATACATGCATGCAGTTATGATCACAGTACACTACGGTAAGGTGGCAAATTCTTCAAATGACCACAGGTTAGACTGGGCCATCAGTTAAATAACAACTGTCAGTGTTTAAGTGCTATTTTTTACATTAGACAGTGAAGGACACAAACACACACACACACACACACACACACACACACACACACACACACACACACACACTCACACACACACACACACACACACACACACACACACACACACACACACACACACACACGTATATGTATGTATATGTTGACAGACTAGAAGGGCATTAATGCCCCTGTTT
Source organism: Protopterus annectens (assembly GCF_019279795.1). Lineage (NCBI taxonomy): Eukaryota > Metazoa > Chordata > Ceratodontiformes > Protopteridae > Protopterus > Protopterus annectens. Next base: position 716,815,710 of record NC_056731.1, read on the forward strand.
GAAATATGTGTATGCATGTGCACAATTTACCATTAGGTGGGAAATAAACTTTTACTTAAAATTCTAGCCCATTTTGCCTCATTGGATTGCTTACCAGGCATCTTGATCTCAGTCAGTAACTTTGTGTACTCTATGAATTTGGAAGGATTTCAGTTAGAACCTGTAATCTGTTGCATGACAATGCCAGTTCATTTCTACATAAATGATCTTCCATCTGATAAATGCTCTTTTCCTGCAGAGTGATATATATCAAACCATCTCCTCCACCTAAACAATAATGTTCAAAACGAAAATCACTTCACGGGAAGATTTCCATGCCAGAAGTAAAAAAATACAATAAAGCAACAATCCAACTTCAGTACAGAAACATGGCAGACTAATGTTTCTTTTAAATGAGCATATTTTATAACTGATAAAACAATGAAGTTTAGTACTTTTCACACCCAAAGGGGCTTCATCAGATCATACTAACAGAAACAAGCAAAAAGTCTTATATAATAGGATCAGTTTTACATCAACCAATAAAACCAGTCTCTTATCAGATAATCACTACAAAATATCCTGACACATATTAATAAGGGAGGTCCCTGTATTTCAAAACAGATTTCAAAGAGTCCTTCCCATTTAACCCAGGTGGTTTATCAGCCTGCAGACTGATTATCCATCATAGCTTCCTCATCTCTGTATAATTCCTTAAATCACCTCCACACAAACTTCCCTTCACTGTTTATACAACCTTAAACTTAAAACTGTGTGTAGGGCCAATCTCTAAAGGATGTTTAGCCAAAACACTTCTAATATCCCCTACCCGGGTGCTGAAAAGATTTTCCCTTATCCTTTCAAAAAGTGAATGGTTAGTCTGACCTGTATAAAAACTCTTGCACAAAATACATGAGGCAAGATAAACTATATTATATGTACTGCAATCTGCTGAGAGTCTAAATTTATATACAAATCCTGTAGACATATGCACAGATATATTGGATGTCTCAATATATCTGCAAAAACTACATCTTAGACATCTCTTTGTTCTTTGAATATTATTGGGGGCTGTTGTGGACACATGATTAGCTCTATAGAATAGCTGTCTCTTCAAAGATTTCTTATTTTTATATCTAAGATGTGGCCTATCGCCTACTATGTCTCCAGTTAAACCATCTGTCTGAAGAATGGACCAATTACTCCTGATAACTCTGCGTATTGTTTCTATATCCCTCATATAATGCAGCATAATAGGTGCTGTGTTCCAACCTAATGCCCCATTCCCTCCAGAAGTGGAGACATACTCTACATGTCTGGGAGTTTCTGAAAAATAGGGTCCTGCCTTATCAGTTCTCAGACCTACTGCTAGCATACAAGCATCCCCTATTTCTTTATATCCATATCCTCTCTCATTAAACTCAGTTCTGAAACTAATTAAATCATTAGGGAGCCTGTCATATAGGTTACTAAGCCTAGACATACATAAAGTCTGACCTTCAAAATATTTTTGTAAATATAGGCTGGGTGCATACTATGTCATTGTAACACTGCAGCAAGCCTACAGAATTTCCTAAACAGCCCTGTACTAAAGAAACCCTCCCCATCTTTATCAGTACGTACATCCAAGAAATCAATGGAAATCAGCGATTGGTGAATTGTAAACTTCAAGAATAAAGTTGTACTGTGTAAGTACTGTATAAAATCTTGCAGCTGTGCAAAGGGCCCTCCACACAGCAAAAAATGTCATCCACAAACCTCCTATAAAATAAAATGTGCTATATGTATCCATGTTCCTGAAGCACATGATGCTGTTCCCAGAAGACTAACACCATATTAACGTAGCTAATGGCACATGCCATGCCCACAGCTTTGCCAACCTTGCAAAAATAGAGAATCCTCAAACATAAAAACATTTTCTAGCACAATTTCCAAAAACATACACAACAAATCTAACAGTTGTGTGCTAAAGGTACTGTGCTGACATAAAAAAGCCTTTGTCATCTCAATACCTTCTGCATTGGGAATCACTGTGAACAGTGATTTCACATCAAAAGTTACCAGATGACAATCTTTGATGGGTCCATTGCTTATAGTAAAACTATATAAATCTTGCAAGAATTGTTTTGTATCCCTTAAAACTATCTGTACTCCATTTAAAACTACTATAAGATGCTTCTCCACATATATATGGAGAATGGCTGTGTGACTCAGCCTTTCCCAGAGACTATGGGTCTAAAAGGAGGATGATAACAATTCTTATGTATTTTTGGCAGCCCTTGGAACATCGGTATAACAGTATGTTCCACAGTCAAATAACTACATAATTCAGAAGTTATCAAATGGCTGTCCAAACAATCCTGTATCAAGGAATGGATAGACCTTTTCAACATTGCAACATGCCCAACATTGATTAATTCATAGACAGTTCTATCAGATAACAATAGTGCTGTTGACGTGTTGTCCATGATATAAATGGTGAAGCTCCATCTAGCTTAACCCATCTTTCTGTTAGTGGATGCCTATCCAACCACTGTATAGGCTAATCTTTGTTATGCAAGACACCTCATTTTAATTGTAGCTAATCAGATTCAACAAGCCAATATCTGCATATGTCCAGTAGCCAATTATGTGTCTTTGAAATTGCCACAAAGAGGCCTGGGAGTTTAGTTGCCTCCTTGTGCTAAAGACTAACCCTGGAGTCCTCACTTAAAGTGACTAACCTCAGCATTAGCTAATTCCTTCCACCTAGATGCCAGAGTGTTTGTGCACCATAAAAAAACAACCTCAAAAGGATCGATAGTAATGATACAGATCTGTTGCTCCCACACCTTCTCAGTCTCTGGGTAACAGCAACATCTCCCATCCTTCCCACCAATTAAATATATCCATGGAACCCCCCCCCCACAAAAAAACAATACCTTGGAAAGTGTAAAGCATAATCAGGATCACACACATCTGGATAAGCCTGAATCTGCCTGCCTTAATCCAAATGCAGCATTTTCTGAGTGCTTATCATATATATGCATCTAGACTTTAATCTGCTGCATTAAATTGTAATTGTGTTTAATAAATTTGGCACTATTTATATTCCAAATTCAATACTTCCATTTTTCCATAGCTAGGCTAGCCTTTTGGCTTTTCCTGGTTAGGGGTCGCCACAGCAGATTACTGGTCCATTTATGATTGGCAGTAGATTTTTACAGTGTCAAGTTGCCAGCCCAGTGCCCAACCTTCAGAGAAGGCACACACACTCATGCACCTACCTTCATGTCTTTTAACGTTCAGTCGATTGCAGGGAGGACATGCAGATTCCACACAGAAGTCACTCCAGCCAAGAATCGAACCAGATAGCCTCTTGCTATGAGGTGACAACGCTAACCGGTGCACCACTGCGGCCAACTACTGCTCCCTTAATGATTCCATAGGAAAATAATTAATTGCTGTGGCTTGTGTCCTATGAATATTTATTCCATAACCTGATAATTGTCCAGGTTTTTTTAATGTGTGAAAAAGAGTTCACAGGTACCTATGTGGGTCTTGCAGGTAGACCGATAAATCATCTTGCACAGAGCAGTCTTAGCTTTCTGGCAATCCTGAGTAAAGTCCCTAGTATCAGCTGTCCTAAGAACTGGAAGTCAACAGCTAATAGAAGGGAGAGTAGACATCCCATGTTTGGCCCTTTCTTGAGTTCAAAACTGGAGGAGAACTTAAAATACACCTTTATTTAAGCAGACACCCCTAATAAACATTTGTGTAACTTTTTTGTAGATTTTTGACTGAACTGAATAAATATAAAGCCAAAACTAGATAATTCCAGTTTATTATGTCAGAATTGTTTTGGTATTCAGACTGACTACCAACAATGGCATTGCTCTTCTCTCATTTTACTATATTAATATCAATGCCTATATTAATATCAGTGATATCATTATATAATGAAGGCCTGCCTTCCAGGCACAAGCCAGCACTGGTCTTCATGCATCAGAAAATGTAAAGGCAGAACCAATCTGGATGACAACATTGGCATCAGAATTTTATAATCTTGGGTTAAAGTTAAGATCAGCCTGTATGAACTAGGCCTTAATCAGCATTTACCCTCCTTTGGTATTGCTGCGATTGCTGTCTCTTTCCATGATGATGGTACCTCCTGCATTGTTAACATTTTATTCTTTACACTAAATAATAACAGTAAAGTCTGATTATCCCTAATAGAGCAGAAAAGTAATTGGCTTCTTTGATTTTGGAAGACCTATTATTTCCAAAAATCTACTTTCTTCTGGATCTGTTGAACTATTTCTTTCTGATCCTTCTCTGGTATTTATTTTAAGCCCAACGCACCTCATGCTCTCTGCTGTCATTTTGACTTGGCCATTGCTGCCATTTTCTAAGTTCTAAGTTATCATAACCTTGTACCTTTGAGGTATAATATTTTTTTTCTCTTCTCTCAATACAATTTTACAATGGTCACAAGCCCCCCCCCCCCCCCCCCCCCATCAAGCATGGGTGAGCCTCAAGCTTCATATCCTCTAACAAATGTATTAATTTTCCTTGCAAGTAATTTTGAATATATATCAAATATTATAAAAAGGAACCTCAAGTGTTTTGCCTTAAACTCTGGTGTCCATTATGAGTTCCATTATAGTAGGTGAAGGGCCTGAATATACTATCAGGAATGTTTCAACCCATTGTATCATGTACAACTTGTCTATTAACAAACAAATCCTATTTGCTCATGAGTATTTCAGATACTCTTTAGAATAACAGGAGTACAGGCTATCCTTTCCTCTAGTATTAAGAATGACATCTACTATAACTATGATGTCCATAAACCCAGAAAACATCTGCCTAACTTAGAGAATCGAAGTGAGCTAAGCCCATTCTAAATACTCATCTCAGAAGTAATAAACATTAATGCTGACTGGAAGAAATAACATTCCCTTCAGTTTTCTTATCACCTAAAGCAGTATCATTCTCAGCTCTGTCGAAAATGATTCAGGAGGCCTATATAGATTTATATCTCGATGTAAATTATCCTCCAAAATCCCTTTGCCATGAAAAAATTTACCAAAGGATACATATGAGCCTGCATGAAACTAATCCATCAAAAACATAAAATTAACATACAGCAAATAAAAAAATAAGCAGTATCAGAGAAATATATCTACTTGAAAGTGAATATGATAATGCAGTAACATATTAAATGAAGTAAGTGAGCAGCTGTTTCGAAACATAAATATAGGTGGTAATCAGATGCAGAGAGTGCTGCTTGACAGATTTAGTTTTTTTACAGGTGGTTATTAGTTAGAATAAGAGTAGTGAAGATGGGGCATGTTATTGGAGAGAGAAATAAGATAGGGCATAATTACACACACACACATACACACACATATATATATAAATATATATATATAAATATATATATATATATATATATATATATATATATATATATATATATATATATATATATATATATATTTATATATACACTGACACATAGGTTTAGTATCATAACAATGTTCAAAATAAAATCCTACCTAAAATATCGAAGCGGATATTCGAAATGGAATGTCAAAAAGGTCAGAATTTCGCAAACACACTTCCTTAAGTGAATTTGATCTTTCTGGACATCCGTAGACTGCAGTCAAATACTGCATACCACTTGAGAAAACTATTTAGCAGGGGGCAAGCCCCACTGCACCCCCCATGTGTGTGGGGGGTTGCACCCCCCCACCCTCCTGCAGATTAAATATTCCAACTCTGAGATCGCACTACAGTGGGGTAAAGGGCAAATTTCCTGATCTGCACTGTACTGCGATCTCTTGTCATAAGGCCCACTACATGTGCAAATGCACAATGCATTCTATAAACCAACAATCGCACAAATGAAGATTCGATAACACAGGTTCAGCCAATCAAATTTTGACATCCCATGGTTGTCAAACCTTCACTTGGAATTTTGATGGTAAACTATATATATATATATATATATATATATATATATATATATAAAATAATAAAACCAAACTGTGATAACCAATATAAACGAAGAACTGTACTAATAAAACAACAAACTTCTTTCTTATAAACTAAAAGAAAGGCACTCGAAGGCAAAACTGATGCATCAAAACAAAGAAGGTTGTTGTTTATATATATATATATATATATATATATATATATATATATATATATATATATATATATATATATATCTATAGAGAGAGAGAGAGAGAGAGATAATTGACATAGGTAGTGACGGAATAAAGGAGAATACTGAACAAATTTTGTTACTAGAATGAGACGGCTGATTGTTCTATCCAATCTTGAAACAAATTTTAAAAAGTGGACAAGCTACTTTCATTTGACCTTTGGAAGTATTTCTCATAATTTCTCCAATTTTCCTGGAAACTGAAACAATTTCAATTTCTATATTGCTTTTTGTAGTGTCCGCAGTTTCCTCACATTATCAGTTTGGACAATATGATGGGACAACCAATGATGTTCTTCACTAGATCACTGCTGCACTAGTCGTTACAATGTAAGCTGCATCTTGCCAAGGACAGTATTTATTCAGACAGTCTGTAAAGCTTCAGGCTCTATCTTCACATGATATATGTCCTCCCATACCATGAGAAGACATGTTAGTTTTAGAAGGATGTACAGGCATGCCAAAACTGCTAGTATTCTCCTGCAGACTTTCCATGGCTTTGCAGCTTGTATTACCGATGGTCAGCTTGTATTACTGATGATCAGATTAAGCTACCTAAATTTCAGAGAGATAAGTACCCAACTGGGAATTCTTCCTTCTTGTGTAAAGATTCATTTAAAATCTTGTTATGTCTCTCAGAAAGGGCATGTGTGATTGTGGATGATAAATCCCTCATAAAAATTCTCATTCATGTTACATTTTCTGTCTAGGTGTGGAATGTATTGTTACATTGTGTTGTATTTCTTTTTCTTTTACTCCAAAAACAGTTAGGAGTAGGCTTATTCCCTCTGTTTCCAGAAAGTTGACATTGAGGGACTTGTGTAACAGCCATGTCATCTGATTCCCTAGTGGCAGACCTTACCCCTCAGCCAAAGAAAAAGAAGAATCTTACAAGGGAGGTGAGTGATGGAACCCATATGTCCATCTTTGTTGTATAATCTGAGACTGATAACTCCACTGAGGTGCCTGAACAGCCCTTGGACCATCGCTTTGCTTCTCCTTAGTGCCCTACGACATCCTTATCAGAGGCTACTATGGCTTGCAAATCCTACATCCCAGCAGGCCATTCATCCTATGGAGTTTTCTGAGAAGGGAGAACCCCATATTATTTTGCCTGAGGGTGACAAGAGGCAGGCATCAAATCCTCATGAAGGGTGACATTGACAGGTCACTAATGGAGAGCTAGCCTATGGCTTTGACACCAAAGACCATATAACTGGACATTTCAGAGAAGCATCTCCTCCTCCTCCTCTTCCCTTTTCTATAAAAGGGACTCATGAGGATTAGTTTAATTTTGACATGGTTTATTCAGAGCAATACAATACTTTCACTTCCACTGCAGTTAAAATGAATAAAGTTCCCTTTTCCTCTGAGGGAAAAAATTCTTTCTGAATCTGATCAGGAAGGATTATATTATGCTTCACAAATTTCTTCCCCATAGCTGTGAGTCAGAATCTGAGGATACCCTTTCCTTGGATTCCCCAAATGAGGTAGTCTCCATTGGAGATACATTTTCAAAAATGAAGAATGTTTTCAAATGGGAAGGGAATGAAGTGTCTGGTTCTAAAATAATGACATATTACAAACTCCTCAGCATGGATTCTATTAAATTGTAGGATGTATCTTGATTTGTAGGTGCCATGGAGGATGCCTTTTCTGCACCACCAGTATCTCCAGATTCTCATCATCATTATTTCCAGATTTTTCCACCCCTAGCTCCAAAGACATCTGATAGGTTCTTAGAGTACCAGATACTTTTTATGTTTTTTTTTTTTTCTGTAAGAACCCTTCTACAGACTTTGATGTTATTTCATTATTTCATTAGGTGCAAAGAGAAATTTTACAACCTTTTCTTCTGTTAACCCTATCCGCTCATAGCCTTGCCTTCAATACATTTGGCATAATACATTGCTAAAGCCATATGCCAAGTGCCTCTTGTTCATATTTGAAAAAAATATGCATCAATTTTTTGCTAACCTCCCTAACTATGAGATTACATCCAGTCTTTTAGAAGTGTCATCTCCACTTCACAGGTTACTAAACTTTTATCAAATGTGATTAGAGCTGTAGCTAATGACTCCAGGGCTACTGCTTCTACAATTGTCATGAGAGGAAATACTAAGATAATGCTTTAGAATTCCAAAAACGGAAAAATAAGAAAACCACTGCCTGTGGTAAAGAAAAAGCACTCACTTTAATGTATCTACACTATAAAAATATAAAATAAATTAACATAGAAATTTCAAGGACTAAGCGCTTTCGCCTAATAAAATATTAAGGCATCATCAGAGTCAGTGAAAACATCTAAGCTCTATTTAAATAGCACCAGATCTTAAAGTCAATCATTACATAATTTCCTGCCATGTCAAATTATGTAATATGAAGAATAAAATATCTAATAAATAAATAGTAAAAATTTAAAAACAGTTAAAAGTTGAAAATAAAATATCTGGAATGCAACTTTAGCCTGTTATAAAATGGTAAATTAAACAAATCTTGGCAAAAGGTAGATCATGAACACTTTAAACCAGATAAAACATATAAAACATATCCATCAGGTGTAAACTTCACATAAAAAATCCAACATCTTTTGCTCTCCTTTTTAGAACACACAACAGAGATGTATTGTCATTAATGCCTGGCTTCTCTTTGGCATTTAATCTAAGTTGCCATTCTAACTCTTTGTTTAAAAGTTCTAATTCAGGGTCACCCCCTCTCATTCCTTCTTTTGTTTTGTCTATTACAAAAAATATAAATTTGTTATATTCATTGCATTCTCTAGTGTGCATGTATAAAGCACTAGTCTCTTTTCTTTTTCTTATATCCCTATTGTGCTCCAGAATTCTGTCATGTAACTTCCTGATGGTCTTGCCTATGTAGAATGCAGGGCATGACACACATGTAGTGCTGTATACAACTCCTTTTGTATTGCTTTAGTATTATCCAGATTATGTGAAGGCACAGGTGTTAAATGCCTCTCTGGAAAGGGACTTTTTGTTTCATAGCTCTTCTACTGAGGTTCTTAAGAAAACTAGAAGAGCTAGGCAAATTAATGCAAGGTGATAAGCAACTTTTCTTATTCTCCATTCCAAAATACTGAAGAAATTACCCCTTCCAATCTAGGCCCTTTTTTTCAGAAATCCTATCAGCCATGACAACAAAAACATTCTAAGCAACAGTTTAAAAAGAAGTAACAAGGAAATATTAAAAAGAAACTGCATAGGTTTCAAGGATCCTTGACTCTTTCTCCCGCTTTCCCTCCCCACCCCAACCGTCTTTTCACAATAGTAAGGAATCTTCCCCATCTCTTCCAGGTTGAAAATCAATAATGTCAGACTCTTGGGTGCTAAGTATCACAGAGCATGGATACAGGCTCAGTTGAGCATTTTCCCATTTCATCTGGAATTCCTCTGCCTCCTAGGAACAGACTGCACTTTCTTCTTCAGATAATTTCAGAAATCCTATCTAAGGGGGTCATAGAACCAGTAGCACCCTTTTCAACGGAGAAAATGCTTTTATTCCAGACTTTTTTACTGGTACCCAGAAAGGAAGCATTTGGGGGCTTTATAATCCAAAATTCAAAATGTTGACTCTACAATCTCTCTTTCCTCTCCTGCTAAGCCATACATTCCTGGTCAACTTAAGCTTGAAAGATGTTTATCTAGATATTCCCATTCACAAACAAGATGTTTTGAAGGTTCTATGCTTTGAGAATGTTTTCAATTTACTTCTTTACCCTTTGGTCTCCCCATTGTCCCATTAGTCCTCACCAAGTGTCTTGACCAGTCATAGGTCACTGCATACTTTAAGGCATACATGTATACCTTTATCTGGACAATTACCTGATCTCATCATCTACCAAACTAGACATTCCAAGTTCCTTACAGTTCACCATGAATCTTCTCAACAACTTAGCCTCCTCACCAAATTGAAAAAGTCATCACTGATTCCTGCTGACAGGACAGTTTTCCTAGGATATATTCTGGCTACCTCTCTGTAGACAGCTTTTTTTCCACTAGAAAAGATGTTTTCTTAAAATGTTACTTTCTCAGTCTTTTTCAACAAATGATGTCTACTGAAAGATAATTTCTAAGAATTCTCAGATTCATGACCTTGTCTAGCTTCATGATTCTATTTGCCAAACTCAGCATGAGGAAGGTACAGTGGTTCCTCAAATCTCTTTGGGCCCACCATCTTCATCCTCTATCATTTCCAATTTCTGTACTCAGTTTTGTGAAAAAAATAACTCCCTGATGGATGGGCTTCAAGTTCTCTTGTAAATCCACTTTCTTCCTCTCCCACTTTCAGTCGTCAGATAGAGATAGATGCCTCAGAGTGAGGTACAGTACAGTTTCTCAGGTGAGTCCAGGTGATTTGAAAAACAACTCAAACACACAAACACATACACATAAAGAAAAGAAATAGCTCAATAAAATAAATGAAAGCAAAGCACTAATCATAGTATAGTCCCAAGGACTCTGTTTAACAGACAACAACATACTATAGGGGGATGTGGTAAATAAAACAAAAAGGGGTGGTTAGGTCTTACCCCTTTTTATTATTGATAATGAGTATATGGGACATAAACACATGTCATACATCCACCCTTGGTACAAGACAATATGCAAGATAAGAGGGATGTAGAGACACTTCAAAAACTCGTAACTTTTTTGTCTGTGTATGCAGACTTCTCTCAGTGTCACATTCACTTACCTGTTTTGGCTGGCTTCAGTGCAGAAATTCATTCAGATAATGGCCACACTGGGGACCCTTACCTTACTTTACTATTTTTCTATGGGAAAATTATGTTATGTCAGCCAGGGACACAGAATGCATGATTGTGGGTATCAGATTACTTATAGTGACTCACTTAAATAGCTTATTTTGTCTTAGGACAGAAAATGTTGTAAAACTCTATTCAGTTCTTCAGGCATTCATCCGTAAAACTGCCCAGTGTAAACTTGACTCTCTTAAAACTTACATTGAAAACAAACTGCTTCAGAAGTCTGCTAATGCTGCCCTGGCATTGTCCTTATCATATTCCAATGCAATCTCTCAGTTAAAAAAGAAACAGATGACTAAGGGAGAGGTCTTTGAATTAAATCACACTTACATTTTTTATTGTTTATCTGTGATGGTTGACTCCACCAAGACCCTTCTGCAGTGCCCAGACCATCTGTCTGCTTCTTGTGAGCCATATAAGGTTGTCCATTTGAAGGCCATAACAGCTAAGGAATTTAGAATGTCTGATAAGACTAATTGAATTGCTGATTTAGCTGAGAAGGGAGATCTTAGATTAACCTTAACTGGAGGGTGAAGGGAGAATTCATCATCTTCCTGGTTGAAAGATGTTTAGGGCTCTGTGATGAAGTCAAGTCTTTAGCCTCCATCCCTAGGACCATACATCTGGATGTTATCCATCAATCATTTCAAAAAATATAAGCATATTTCTTCTCCCTTTCCCCCTCCTTCCAGTCAGAGGTTCAGTAAAGATGACTGGTTTAATTTTACCCAGTGTCATTTCATATCCCTTCAAGCCTTTCTGACTGGTCAGCCTTTTTCCTCATGTACTCTTTCTACTCCTTTAAAAAGAAAAAGAGTTTATTCTCTTTCTGAGGAGGAAGACATTTCTGATTTAGATCAAGGGGGTTTAGATTATGCCCCACAAATTTCTTCCCCTTCAGGGTTTATATCAGATGCTGAAGACACATTATCTTCAATTCACCTAATGGAGATCTGTTTTGGGGATGGCATTACAAATATGACATATTATTTTAAATGGAAAGTCAGAGCTCCTTGACTCCCAGAGAAGAAATTATAAACTTCTAAATATGGATACTTCAAGCCTGTAGCTATCCCTCCTGTTTTTGGGAGAATTAAAGGATACTTTTCTTACTGCTAACTTATCTCCTAACTCCCAATCTCCATCCATTCAAAAGCTGGTAGATATTATAGAGTTCATAGTAGTCATAAATATCTCTACAAAAATCCCATGGCTAATCCAGCTGTCATTTCTCTTGACCCAGTCAAAGGAAGCAGGACTTTTCCTTTTTAGTCATATCCCTAATGACAAAGAAAATAGAATTTAGATAGTTATGGAAAGAATTACACAAAAGGAAAACCAAGAGCCTTGTGTACAAGTCCAATGAAAAAAATAATTACTTAATAGTGGGAAAACATATGTAAACAATGAACACCAATGTAAAAACAAATAAATTTATTATTAAAATACACAGAACTTAGTGCTTTTGTACCCTACAAGTATGGGACTTCTTCAAAGTTAACAATTCCATTAAGTTTAAAATCTTTATAGTCATTAGTGATTCCGCACCTCACAAACTAACCAATACTCTTTAAAAAGTAATTTAATCACATTAAATAAACTATATGTCATTGTAACCCTATCCATTAAATAATAACATGCAGCAAATAGGCATTCTGAAAACTAAATTTCCACTCACAAAATCAAATACCTGTTTGCCATTGATAAATCGTCTCCCTATTACGCTGTCGCAGATGCAGGTTGTTGAATGTGTCTGTGTTGAACTGAAAAGAGCAAAAAGGCAAAACAGCGAAGCAGCTTTTCAGCAAATTCTTTCCCTGGGAAAGAATTTGTTTGGCCGCTTTCACTACTTTGCCTTTTCAGCACTGTAGTGTGATCTCAGAGTTGGTATATTTAAGTAGGGGGGTGGGGGTTTAATTTAATGTTTTACAGTTTTTTTTTCAGAACAGCGATTTTTTTTCCCTTGGAAAAAAATCGTTGTTCTAAGGTTTCAACGTTGTTAGCTTTCGCTTACATGGGGTCGATTATGTGTCGTTCGCTCATCTGAGCATGCGATATCATAATACTGACCTGATAAATCATGTTCATATATCAACTCATATTACATAAGTGTTGTAATCTTTAAAAATTGGCCAATGAAATATGGTCATTCAACCCATATGGTCCCATGACACTAGTTCTTAGTTGCCATTCACTTTCTTTACATTCATCTCTAATCTTTTGGGGTCCCCCCCCTGATCAAAATCAACCACTTCTATAATAAAGAAACCAAATTTCCATCCATCATGAGCTTGAACATGTCTCTGTTTTTTTCCATATTAAGTAATTATTTCTTCATTGTACTTGTGCACCAGGCTCTTGGTTTTCCTTTTGTTTAGTTTATTCTTTGGTTACCAGTATCTGTAGATATGGAAAGAATATTTATACCTTTGCCACTTTATCATTCAGAACAATAAACTGTCAAACACACAAGATAAAATATCTTCTAGCTATTTGAACAATATAGGATAGGCTATAGATAACATTCCTAATGCTGATGTTAATGCTAACCTTCATTTGGCCTCAAAAGTAGCTAAACGTAGCATTATAGGTGGTTAGGATGCCATGGATGCTACTTCAAGGAAAGCTGCCATTGGCTCCGTCATGAGGAGACATGTTTGGCTAAGGCTTTAACCCTTACCAGAAGATGTTAAAGCTCCCTTAGACAAAGTTTTATTATTTTAGAATTCTTCTGCAGAAGGTTTCAATATGTTGGATATGCAAACTGTAAAACAGCCTAATCTTTCTCCAATTCCTGTATTTCAAAGATAGTGTTCAGTTAATCTAGGACCATTTTTATAAACGACAAGATCCAGACAACAAAAATTTGGTAAGAGTCAGTTTAAAAAGAAATGGTATGAAGACCCCAAAAGAAAGTCCAGTGGTTTATGAGGATACAATTCACAAAGAAATTCTTTGTAACTATCCTTGCCAAGCAGGAAATACATGGCAATGTTAATAATAAACTGTGTTGAGTGTCTCCCTTTGTCGGCAGTTCCAGGTGCATCGATTGAATAAGCCCTTCAAGTTTCTATTGCCTGTGTAACTCTGTGCAAAGTCACTTTACCAGACATTGCTTCTGGGATGAGTCTGACAAAGGTCCATTGAGATCAGTGCTCTACCCCAGACAACAAATTCAAATTAAATTAAAATTCAAATTAAATTAAATTCAGTAATTTTGATTCCAAAAGGCTAGTTCTTTCAGGTAGCAGAGATCTTATAAATGCTACAAACTCTTACTTTTCCATCTTTTCAGGGTTATTAATCAATGTAATATTTTCCTTCTTGCGTAATCCTCTAGTCAGTTATTTTAACTTCCAACACTTTTGGTTTATACTTGAACATCAGTAACATGAATGTAGACATCTTTGAAGTATTTCTGGAAATTACGTAATGCATGCAAATGACCAACAGTACAGCATCCATGCCATTCATTCCCACCTTTATGTTGCTGACATTGTTATCCAGTTTTGTCTCTGTCTTATCCAATCCAATTTTGAGAGCACTACAAAGTGAAGGTTATGAATTCATTGCCCCAGCTGAGTGGCCACTACTCCAAGAAGCCTCTTCCATTGCCGACTCACTAATGATCACCCGCTGAGAGCATGACTGCACAGCTTACAATAACTTCTTTTACCAGCATTATATCTTTGATTTGAACTTTTGCAGCTCAGCATCCAAACTATAATCCTTAAACTCTTTAACACAGCTGGTTCTCTTTTAAAAATGGTTCCACTGAGTTTTTGCTAAATACTTATGCAGTCTAATTATTGGAGGAGGAGGAGAGCCTGTAGTTGGTTGCTGGTTAGCACCTGATACCAGTGGAAGTTCAATCACAGTTTATCTGTTCAAAAATCTTCACTGGTAGCACATGTAGTTTTACTGCTTATAGTCTGCACTGCATCCACAGTATGCATCTGAACTGCCCATAATCATTTCAGTTTTATTATTTTCTTTGCCTCTGTTTCATACAAATCTTGTGGAACAGCTTTATTTCAGCTTTTACACATAGTCAAAAATAGGTATGACCTCCACACAGTCTACAAATTCAGTAGATGTCTTTGCAGAATGCTTTCTTATGATTGCACTGGGTGTGGTGTCTGACTGATTGTTATTGGCAGGTGACAACTTCAGTACCATGCTATTGCCAGTAATGTTTTTATTCCTTTGGAGCTGGAAAGCTTACTCACTGTGCACACATCTAGTGTTTCATCAAGTGTCATGTCTATTAGTCTCAGTTATCTGCACCTTTATTGATAACACAATTATGTTTCTTATTAATGAATCATGCAAGTCTTCATATTCAGTCTTTTAAGTTCAGCTGTACTCATGTAAGCATCTACTGAAAGGACCCCAGAGCTCTTTAACATCTTGTGAGAAAATAAACAGCTTACATAGGGAAGATTCTTCTTTGGCTCATTGTATGCCTGAGACATCTCTTGAGATTGATAATTTGCCTCTGATCTTTTACTTTAAGGTTACAAGTATTAAATATTGTAATTATGTCCTTACATGCTACATGAAGGAAGATCACACACTGGATCATGTTTTTGTAGCTCCACTTACATTGAGATGCAGCTGAAAATTTCAAATACAGAAGTTCCAAATTCTGACAACTTTCCAGGCAGCTTCAAGGACATTGGTGGTTGCAGAGAAGTTATTATGAGCCAAAATGACTGACAGCAGAAAAACAGAAAAGTGTATTTACTAGATGTGAGTGCAAGACTTGAGTCTGAAATCATCATTTTACATGTAACAGCTAAAATATTACTCTGCTTCGTGTTAATGAAAATGCAAAACCAGAACTGTAAACATTATTTTTATGTGGAAAGAGACTGACAAATGGGACTGGTGTGTTCATAAGTTTATACCAGGTATTCAATTCAGTAAATCATTTGGAACCTAGCCACTGCGTACCCATTATTTATTTCATCTGTCTATAAGGGCCACACTGACAACCCAGGGCTAAATCTACGAATCCCTATCCACTCATTAAGGTTTCTCAATAAGCAAAAGATCCATTGGGAGTGATACCTGATATGTCAATATTGTGGTATAGATTTAGATCCTTTGACAGAGTGTTGGTAGCTTTGCCAGTTTTTTTGATATGCAAGTGGTTTGCTTCTTTTTTTTTTTTTTTTTTTTTTAATTTCTCCAGGTCTTTTTGGTTTCTAATAGTATAATGTGAATGGACTCCATTCCTAAGTTAAAGTATGATTAAAGGTCATCAAATTAGTATTGTTTTAATCTTTGATGTTAGCCAGAAGTGCTCTTCACAGTACCCGCAATGTGCCCAGTAATGACTCCATCTGCAATTTGGTTTTACTTGTATTGATAACATATCTAAGTACAATTGTAAATTCTTTTTTATAAGACCAGTTGCTCTTACTACTACTGGAACTGTCCAGGTATCCTTCTTTCACATTACTTTTGTTTCTGCCTGCAAATCCTGGTATTTTATGATTGTGTGTCTCTCAGTGCATAAGACACCGGAATCACCGGGTGTAGCAATTTTGATGATCAATGCTACTTTTGTCTTCTTTTCCTGGACTACTATATCTGGTTTTCTCACATCTATTTTTTGAACTGTTGGTAATGGATGATCCCATGTGATATAAACTTCATCATTTTCTATGATGCTTTGCCAGTCATGTTTCCAGTGTTTTTCAGCTACCTCAATATTATAATGTTTGCACAATCCCCAACATAACAGTTTTGCCACAGTATTATACCTTTCATTAGTATACTGAAACTGTTTTCAATTCTGTGTTACAAAACCTGAATTTGTCTGTTTCTGCCAGATGTTTAATAGACTTTGTAAACCAATGTGTATGTAATCCACTGTCTTCTGCTGCTAATATTAACCTTTCGTCTTTTGGTTTAAATTCAGTTCTCCTTAACCATTCCCGCTTTTGATCCTGATCCAAGAGTTTTTTTATATTTGAAGCTATATTTATGCATTTTCCACATTTCTTGCCTTGTTATCTGATCCTTCACCTTATATTCTTCTTTTGCTTTTTGGCACATACTGTTGCTGCCTGATTTTTATCTGCCTCCGGTTTTATTTCCATTCCCACTTGACACCGGTGTGCTTCTGCTAAACTAAGCAGATAAGTCGTTTTTGTCTTATTCTCTTCATGTTTCAAAGCTTTCACTATGTTTGGGCCTTGTGAGGTGAATCAATTTCACGGAGGCTCATACCTCCTTCAGAATGGAGAATTTGTAATCTTGGTATGCACTGATTTTTATAAATCATTTGATGAACATAAAGCATCCTTCTTGTTTTCCTGTCTAACCTATCCAACACCTTTTGGGGCCAGTCAATCACTCCAAAACTGTAAGTTAGGACAGGAAGACCAGATTGGTTTATAGTTTGAACTTCGTTCCTAGATGCCAATGTTGTTTTCGATATTAATTATAGTGTTCTAAAATACTCCTTACTGAGTTTTATTCACATTTGTTTGTGTTTTATTGTTGATCCTTCATCAATTCCCAAATATTTATATATTCCCTCTTGCTCATGTTCTTTTGTATCACATTCCTGTCTCAAACTGATTTCTTGGTGCTGCAGCTTTCCTGCTTTAAAGATAGCTTTTGCACATTTATCAAAACCAAATGACATTCTTATATCATCTGAGAAAGTTTTGAATACTTTCAGTTGTGCATTCAGCTCCTCATCTGATGAGCTATACAGTTTTAAATCATCCACAAAATGAAGATCAGAAGTCTTTACACTTTGCTTTTATTACCCTGATTGAGTTTTCTTCTAAATGACTATAAACCCTGTCGGCTTCAATTCCATTGTATAGTTTATATATCATTGGAAAGCAAGTTATTGGTCTATCTTTTTAGGATAGCTTGCATTTTCACTGTTAAGTGGGAGTATTGTTTTTCCTGTTGTTAACCAGGCTGGTGTCTGTTTGGGGTGTGCATATAAATATTTCTTACTCATGGCTAAATCTTCATATAAACATGTTAATACTTTTATCCAGAAGCTAAGTATTGCATCTGGGCCTGAGGTTTTCCAATTAGGAGCTTTTCTTACCTTTGTTTCAATCTCTCTGGCTGTTACTTCATCCCACTTAATTTCCTGTACATTTGAACTTCTTATTCTTAATTGTATTCTTCTATCCATTTAACACCTTTGTTATGTTCCATAAGATCTTCATAAATCATAAATATTTCTCCAAAATATATCTATGTCTTCTTTTTTTGGTGGTGTTTCAATTCCTGTTGCCTTGTTTCCCATTTCTCTATAAAACTCTTTTAGGTCATCAATAAATTGCTTATTTTGCACTTTTCCTTTATATTTATCTGCATATCTTCTAGGTTTTTCTGCCTGTGCTGATATTTTTAGTTAATTATTTGCAATAATGCACAATAGCTCCTGATCTGTTCTGATACTGAGCATTGCTTTTATTACGTTTATCTTCGTGAGTATTTTTGTTGATCTTCTTCTGTACTCTTCTAACAGTGACACTTCTAGTCTTAATTGCTTCATAGTTTTCTCTATTTGATACTTCCATGATGGAATTCAGTTTCTCCCCTTACTTTCCCTTACTACCTTGTGTTTTTGTGGTAAGACATTATCTGTTATTAATTTAGCTGCACAGTAATATATCCTGTTTGCTTCTATTATATTACATGAATCTCTATGGGCAGTTCCAATTACTGTGTTCATTTGTTTTATCAAACTTCTAACTTTTGGGGTTTTATTGACTTTCTGTAGTTTGTTTCTTACATTTATCTTAATATGTCTGTCTACTTCTATTAAATTAAGCAACTTTTCTCTTAGATCATTTTCTTCTAGAATGAGGGCATATTCTTTGTTCTACATTTCCTGTAGACATTCGATAGAATATTCCACAGCATCTTCCTGTGCCACATTCTCTTCAGTTTCATCCTGTGTGTTCTGTTTCTCTTTCATATGGGAACTCAGTGGCTTATCACTCCACAACATTGACTGCGTCAAAGTTGCCACAGTTTCCTTCTCCTCCCCTTGGTGTGCAACTCCAACTGAATGCTTGTACTGGTTTCCTGTGGAAGGCTCCAAAATATCTTCATATGGCAAATTATCAGATGTTTCTTGTTCCACTGGTTTCTCCTTAATTTGGGGATCCATTGCTCTATCCTGCTGTGGTGTTTTCTGAGCTAGATTTTCTACACTAAATCCTTCACTTTGCAGGTACTACATAACCTCAGTTTCTATTTCTTTAACTTCTCCTTTACTAAACCTTTTTTCTACTTTTCCTCTTTGTTTTCTTATTTTTTGTATTGAAAAAATTTCTATGTCTGGATGACTTTGCCTATATTTTTCTTCAAATATATTTGGTGCTGCTCTTTTTGTATTTATTAGTTTTGCTTTCTTTTGCATAAATATTACACCATATGAAATATCTTTTTCTTTCACATGTCCATATTTCTCCTTCAGATGTCTCCTGATCCTCCTGTTTCTCCTTACTTTGGGGACTCATTCCATCATGCTGTGATGTAACCTGTGTTAGACTTTCTGCACTAAATCCTTCACATCACAAGTATACCATAACATCAACTTCTATTTTTTAAGTTCTGCTTTACTAATCTTCTGTTCTATATTCCCTCTTTGTGATCTTATTATTTTTTTATTGTGGAATTTTCCATATCTAGATGCCTTTGCCTGTATTTCTCTTCAAATATCTTTGGGGCTGCCTTTTTGTGTCGATTAATTTGGCTTTTTCCTTTGCATAAATATCGCACCATAACAGATCTCTCTTCCTTTCCCATGACCGTATTTTTTTTATACCTTTCAAAAGTCTCTAGATTTTGTTCTTTATATTTTTGCACTTCCTCAGATGCTTCTTTTCCAAACAGATCAAGGTTTCTTGGTCTATATAATGTTTTTCATAAATCTGATGTATTAATGAACACAAGTTTTTACTTGAAGCTTCTGACATTTTTTCTTGAGGAAGCATTTTTCTTTTCTCTAATTTCTCTCTTAATCTTTTGTATATCTTCTGTCTGAAAAAAAACCCTGTAATCTACCACATTACTTTTATTTAGTACTCTATGTAGTACATGTTTCATTATTGTATCTACCACTTTGTACTTACTGAGTAACTAGTACATATTTCACTATTTTATCAACCTCCTTGTACTTATTTTGTATTCCTTACTTATTTAATGTATGATTTAATATTTGCTGCTGTCTTGCTCATGTATGATGTTCTTCTTTCTTGTATCATTTTGGAGCTTTTCTCGCCGGACCTCCACTGAAAATGAATTCCTGACTCAGTTGGACTTTACTGGTAAACAAACGTTAAATAAATAAATAAAGCAACAAATAAAGTCTTGATTTCTTGCATAACAGTAAAAATACATAATTTCTTTCTTATCCTCAGTAGTTCACTCTATCATCTTTATGGCTCTTTTTTGGTCTATCAACTTTTGTGATTTTTGTAGACTGCTACTTCCTTCTACAACAGTGGGGGCATACCCCCCGCACCTGGCTTAGCCCCATTGTAGGAATGTTTCCATGTCTTGAGCATTCTACGCTGTCATTTTTTCCTCTCCTGGCACCAGTGCACCTATCAGGATTTCACAATTTTTTATCCTGGGTCTTATGCACCTAGCTATCTTTTTTTTTATTTTTAACCTACTTCTGTCCATGATATGCTAAATAAAATACAATCTATATATCAGTGTCATTTTCATGAGATTTTGTGAAAAACAGAGTCCACCTCATGAAGGTACTCACCAAGACTTGAAGATGAATTCAGTTCCAGCAATACTACTTTCCTTTGCTTGCTGACTTATCATCTCTCCATTTGAAACAAACCCCTCATCTCTCCATTTGGAGCCCAAGAGGTTTGCCAATAAGGGGGTCATTTATAGCCATAAAAGCAGAAGTAGCCAGTGATAGAGTTTCTAGTTTTTTGAGTAACTTAAGGAGGACCTATTAGAGATTTTCTTTGTTAACAACTGCCAGTGTCTTTAGAACTGTGCTATATGCCTTGACAGATATATGCAAAATGAGGGATAATTGCTTTTTTGGATTTAGTGGATGTACTCCTACTGGCTAGTTGCACTAAATGAAACATTTTCTTGATTATGGTTGACATGTTGGTCAAAGGAGAGCTCATTATCCACAAATGTGCCCTGACTTTTGACAGTGGTATCAGATTTAATTGTGGTGTTTTTATCGATATAGATGAAGGAGTATCCGTGCTTGTCAAAGAGTAGTTATTTATTTATTTTATTTATTGACATTTGTTAACCGGGTTTGTCCAGCTGGGCCAGAGACCCATTTTCAGTGGAGACTCAAGGAGAAAAGCTCCAGTTACAGACAGATTATGATACATAAAAGTTCAGTGTACAATACATACAATTTCAGTTTATAATACATAAAATTGCAGTTTACAATACAAAGAAATTCACAGTGTAAGATACGAAAATGAGTAAAGTAAATCAGAAAAGGAGATATATACACAACAGTAGTAAAGCCTATTTTTTATGCTAAGTGTTCAGCAAATAAAGCTGTCAGAGCAATCCATAAAAGTTTTGAAGTGGTGGAGTAGTGTGTGTGTTGAGGAAGTAGTATTTTAGGAACAGTGCAATTGTGAGATGTGAGAGAAGAGAATGCATGTATAAGGTGGAAAGGGTAGCAGGAGGTAGATTAAGATGCTAAGGCAATATGAGGGAAAAATTGGAAAAAATTAGAATAAAGGATAGTAGTGAAGTTAGGCAGGGTCATGACAGGTACAAATATTGGTGTTACTTTGCTTTATTTTTGCATTAGGTTTTAGGTTCTGTTCTTAACACCAGAAATAAGCATGATTAAGATCACCTTGAGGGGCATGGCATCAGCTGGGGATGTTAGGACAGCATTGACTTTATAGTTATCAGCAAACTTGGTGAGACAGAGACCCTTGAGATTGGTCTGAACATCAAAAAAATATAATCTGAATAGGAGCAGCCCCAGCACACAATTCTATTATGTGTCACTTGTGACTAGCCCTTCTGAAGATAATGTGCCACTGTCAAGGAATATTGCCAGTGACCCTTCCCATGAACCCTTTTGTGATCTATTGGGTTATACAGGGATTGCCATTTAGTTTATTGAGAGTATTTATGATACTAGAGTGTAGGATAGTGTAGTGAGTGGCCAGGTCAAGGTTGGTGTTTGCTGATTTACTGATTGTGTTCTTCTGGTTCTTAACAACTTCTTCAACTCTGTTGTCAAAGTGCACCTCTCATAGAAAGGTACATACCTCTCAATGGCAAAATGCGTGTATATGCCATTACTATGTGCCATTACTATAACCTTAGTTAACACTAAAGAGAGAGAATAATTGAGAGACTAAGAGACTAATTGTAGCAGAGTCAGGTGACAGCCTGACACTTCACTAGACACTGTAAACTTCAAGTATATAACTTCAAGTATATACCAGAAGGAGAGAGGAGAGTGGAGGGGATCATTGGGGATCATTTAAATTGTGTTTAACAATAGCTGTATTTTTTGATTTTAGCATATGTATCAAGGACCTCTTTTAGGGTAATTTTAGAAGATGTAAAGGATGGTTTTGTTTGTTTTTTTTTGTCTAAAAGTTTTTGAATTTGTAATACCAAGATTCTGGACCCATTCAATTTAAAGCTTATGATTAAAAAAGTGTGTTAATTAATTATGTTTGTTTATTTGTTGTTAGTAGCCAAAAGTCTTCTTTGCAACCCACAATATTACCAAGACCTGACCAGACCTGCAAAAATCAGTGTTAATGTGTATTCAGTATAGCATCTAAGTAAATTATTTTTTAAGAGACCGATTGCTCTTACTACTATTGAAACTGTTTGGGTACCTTTCTACCAAACTGCCCTAATTTCTGCCTGCAAATCCTGTTTTATGTCTTTGTATCTGTATTAACATAACACCCTGGAATCAGTGGTTCTAGCAATTTCAATGATCAGTGCTACTTTTATCTTCTGTTCATGGACATATCTGTTTTTCTCAAATATATTGTTTGAATTGTTGGTAATGTGTGATCCCATGTGATATAAACTTCAGCATTCTCTATAATGCTTTTAGCTCATGTATCCAGGACTTCTCAGCTTCACAAATATTGTAATGTTTGGACAGTACCCAATGCAATGTCCTGCCACATCATTATGCCTTTCAGTGCACAGTCTCTCTGCCATTAGTGTATCACATCCAACAACAAGATGTACAACTGTTTCCAGTTCTGTTTTGCAGAACCTGTATTAGTTTTGGACTTTGTAAACCAATGTGCATGTTGTCCTGCATCCTGGGCCACTAAAATTAACCTTTCTTCTTGTATTTTAAATACACGTGCCCTTAACTATTCCTGGGTCAAATCCTGATTGACATAGGTTCATAGGTTCATAGGTAGGAACTAGGCTATCGGCCCAAGGGACTAAATAAGGCTAGCCAACAGGGTCCTCTGGCTTATGCCACCCAAGAAAGTTCCTGTGCCCCTGTCGAGGAGAGCCAAAGAAGTGATCCCCGGGGTGTATTTCCTATTTCCCATCCACTCATCAAGATTTTTCTTGAAGAGTGCTAATGAGGAACTTTGCTTGACATAGATAGGTAGCTTGTTCCAGAGTATAGGAAGTCTCTGGGACAGGAATCTATCCCTCCAGCATGTCCTGTTTATTGTGGTGACAAGGTTTAGGTCCCTAAAGCACGTAGCTCGGAGGGATTGGGATTTCTGTAGGTGTAGCATGTCCAACAGCTCTGGGTTTAATATAGCTTTATATGATAGGCAGAGATCTCCTCGGAGGTTGTTCCAGGAGTTTTCTGTACTTGCAACTATATTAATGCCTTTTTTACATTTCTTGCCTTCTCACCTGATCCTTTTCCTTATATTCTTTCTTTCGTTTTTGGCACATTCAGTTGTTACCTGATTTTTGTCTACTTCTGATTTGGTTTCTGTTCCTGCTTGATACTGATATGCTTCTGTTAAACTAAGCAGAGAAGTCATCTTAAATTTGTCACCTTCATGTTTCAAAACTTTAACTGTGTTTGGATCTGATGAGTCAGCAGCTATATATGCAGCCCCATGACTGCAGATACATATAATCAATTTTGAGGAGGTTCATACTTCCTTCAGAACAAGGGATAGATAATCTTGCTATACACTGATTTTTATATATCATTTGATAAGCATGAGGCTTTTTTCTTGTTTTCCTGTCCATTCATCTTTTGGGGCCAGTCATCCTAAAACTGTAAGTTAGAACAGAAAGAATGAATTGGTTTATAGCTTGGACTTTGTTCCTAGATTGCAGGGCTGTTTAAAATATTAATTCTAGTCTTCTAAAATATTCCTTATGGAGTTTTGTTCACCTTTGTTCATGCTTTATTGTCGATCCTTCATCAGTTCCCAAATATTTATACACTCTCTACTGCTCAAGTTCCTTTATATCAGATTCCTGTCCCAGACTAATATTTTCTTGGTGCTGCAGATTTCCTGATTTAAATGTTGCTTTGGAACATTTATCAAGACCAAATGACATTCTTATATCATCTGAGAAAATTTTGACAACTTGCAGTTGTACTTTCAGTTCTTCATCTGATGAAATACAGTTTTAAATTATCCACAAAATGAAAAACAGAAGTCATTACACTTTGCTCTTGTCTGGGGGATTTGTGTCCCAGGGAGTTGGAATTTATGAAGTTTAATAAACTTTGTGCATATCTGGGTTTTATAGTGCATGTTTGATAATTACTAGATGGATAGTTCTGGTGGCCTGGAATAATTGTGTTTGGCTCAATGGTTAGGACACCAAGATGTTTTAGGTAAGCATCATTTGCAGTTGGGGACATAGAAATGATTATATAATTTGCCAAACTATGGCAATTTTATTTATTTACAGTTACCAAGATGTTGATGAGTTTGTGGTCATTTTCATTCTGGATTTGTATTAAGGCAGTGAGGTTGCAGATAAATATAAATGTGGGTTGTTTTCCTTGTGGTCACTGTATAGCCTGTAAACATGCTATGAAGATTAAACAATTCTCATTGATAATACATCTGATGTATTTAATATTTGATGCTTTGTTAATTGTGTTTGTGAATGGTCATCTATTTGGTAGAATGTACATGTACATGTTCTGCTTTTTACATAGGACAAATATCTAGACAGCTTAAGTTACACACACACACACACACACACACACACATATATATATATATATATATATATGAACATTTAAGTGATTTCAGCAACAAGATAATGTCTAATGCTTTATATAAACGTGTTTTGCAACATTCTGCAGTGACCTTTAGATTTACTGCTGTTGACCATATCTGTTTTACAGGACCCAGTAAGTTGATTTATTAAATAAAAAAAAAAGAATGGACATGGACTGTTAAATTAGGGTTGCTGTTTTCCCTTGGTCTAAATGATGTGCTGTGGGAGAAGGTGATGTGTTTTAGGTTTTTGATATATTATTTATATTTATAGGGCGTATGCCACGATGGTGCAGCGGTAGCGTTGTTGCCTCACAGCAAGAGGTTCTCCCATTCGATTCTCGGCTGGAGTGCTGGGAGTGCCTTTTGTGTGGAGTCTGCATGTCCTCCCCGCGGTTGCGTGGGTGTTCGAAAGACATGCGTAAATGGGCGTGCCTTTGTTGAAGGTTGGGCGTCAAGCTGGCACCTCGGTGTTCGTGAAAATATACTGCCAATCATTAGTGGACCGGTGTTCCGCTGTGTCGACCCCTAACCGGGAAAAGCCGAAAGACAAACAACAAATTTATATTTATAGGGTGTTTTTTACATTTTATATGTGGCACTGAAGAAGACATTTGCTGAAACTGGTATGCCATTCACCTTGTGTTGTGGATATTAAAGCTTTAAAGTATTATATTTCACCGTTGGTTGTGCTGCCCATTTTTTTGTTTTTATAAGCTTTTTGGCCTTGCACAAGTGTCGTACTTGCATAGCTTTTTTCGTTTGGATATTAAGCTTTTCGGAGGCAGAATAACTGGAACATCAGCAAATTGATGGAGAAACATTAAGAGCACAATGAAATAATAATCACAGTATGACACTGAGACAGATGTATTAAATTAGACAGATTGGAATTGTTTCACCACAGTCATCATTAGAATCATAGGTTCATTGATTAGTACTAGGCTAACTGCCCTTGTGGACCATTTACGCTTAGCTAATTAACCCATGTGAGAATCAAACCCTGGACCTTGTGTCTGTAAGGTAAACACCTCAACCATTATGCCAACCTCCCATCTGATATACACATGTGGTGTTGCATTCTTGTGAACATATGATTACTTATGTATTCAATAAATGGTTAGGCACAGCAGTTAGCTTTCCTACCTGAAGAGTTCTTAGTACTCCAGTTCATTTCTCATCTTGGGCACCTTTTGTGCAGAGTCTGCATGTCCTCCTTCTGTCTATGTATGATGTTACAGGGTGTTCTGTTTTCCTTCCACACCCCAAAGACATGTAGTAGGTAGGTGTGCATGCAGTATATGCATGTGTGTGTGTGTGTGTGTGTGTGTGTGTGTGTGTGTGTGTGTGTGTGTGTGTGTGTGTGTGTGTGTGTGTGTGTGTGTGTGTGTGTGTGTGTGTGTGTGTGTGTGTGTGTGTCTGCAGTAGACTGACATTATATTTTGGTTTGTTTCTTTGCCTTGTGCCTACTGAATACCAGGATAAATGTAGGTTTTACCTTGACCTACAGTTCTCTAAATTAGGACATCAGAGAATGAATGAATGCATAGCTGTGTAGGTAGGTAGGTAGGCGTAACAACTACATTAAGCCATGACATGGACCTAAGGTCCTTACGAAACATAAATGACATATGGTGTTAAAACAGTGTATACGAATATTAGTGTAACATAAAAGAACAATATTTATTTTATTTTACATTTGTTTACCGGGAAAGTCCAACTGGAATAAGACCCATTTTCAGCGGAGGCCCAGGGAGAAAAGCTCCACATACAGAGATTATACAAAATGTATACAAGAAATTATACAAAACTTATACAAGAAATTAAACAAAAAATATACAAGACATACAGTACACCAGAAATTACATTCTATGCTCTTATAGTTGAACATTTGTGTTATACAATCATCTGATATAGTTCCTTATTTTATTGTAGACATTGTAGTTTCTCAAAGTAAGCTGAGGAAGGGTTTGTAGGGGGAAAATTGGATAGAAAAAGATGATTATCTAGACATGAGAGAGAGAATAGATTATGAGGTCATCGGGGAAGAAGAAAAAGTATGACCAGAAGCTATTAAAACTAGCTAGCCTGGAGTAGTACAGGAACAAAGCCAGGTGTCATTGAGATCATTTTTAAGGATTTTTTTGAATTGGTTGATATTTGTATTGGTTCTGATGCTGTGAGGTAATGAATTCAACCCTGTTGCTACATGATGAGAAAATATCGAGTCCCCTGCCGTATTAATAGATTTGGATACTTGTAGTAGAAATTTATTTGTTGAGCAAAGACTTCGATTTGTGGTATGGGGCTGGAGAATATTTAGAAGGGCAAGGTTTTTTCAGGTTGATATACTAGTTTGTGTGCTAAGGTTAATTGGTTATAGGATAGGAGTTGTGGAAGTTCTAACCAGGAGAGTTTTTTTAAGAAGTGACAGTGGTGGGTATAATGTGGTAAATCAGTTGCAAATTTAGCTTTTTTATTGTAGCATGTTTCAATTTTAATTAAATCTGTCTTTTTAAGGTTGGTGAGAATTAGGGAAGCATACAGAAGTGTTGATAGAAGATGGGTTCTAGCAAAGAAACACTAGAGGTGTTAGATACTTTTCATTTCTGTAGAGTACCCATTTTTTGTGAACTTTCTTAATTGTTTGTGCTATATGTAGGTTAAATCTTAGGTTGTTATCTATTATTACACCTAGTAGTTTTGTTTGTGAATCGGCATTAATTTTAGTGTTATTCATAGCTGTAATGTAGAAGGTACTGGGGGGGATCTAGTGGGTTGGAAGATTATGAGTTTTGTTTTATTGGGGCTGAGTATGAGCTGAGGGTTAGAGAGCCGTAGCTCGGTATCTGAGAATGATTTTTGGGTTATATCATGGTTATTAGCAGCACATATAAGTCTTGTGTCAACTGCATATTGGATAGTTGAAGCCAGTGGGGTAGCACTACGGTGGTTGTTTGTAAAAATAGTAAAGAGTAGTGGCCCAATAACTGAGCCTTGAGGTACTCCTAGTGTGATGGGAGAGGACAGGACATTAAGCCATTTTACAGATTGTTGATGGCCCTGTAGATAGCTTTGAAACCACAGAAGTGCAGAGGTGCTGAGGTTCAATTTGGAGAGTGTATTTAATAGTTTGGGGTGGGAGACTGCATCAAAGGCCTTGGACATGTCTAGAAAGACAGCAGAGACTATTTTACCATTGTTTCTGAGTTGGTTGATGGTACTGGTGAAGCTGAGGAGTGCAGTTGTGGTACTATGATGGGGCCTAAAACCATGTTCATATGTTGCTAGTATGTTGTTGAAGGTAAGATAATGAATCAGTTGGGAGTGGATACATGGGAGTGGATACATCTTTCAAAGAGTTTAGATAGTGGAGACAGAATAGCAATCGGTCTGTAGTTGGTCACCTCTGTGGAATTTCTGCCTTTGTGTAAGGGGATAATGTGTGCAATTTTCCATATTGCTGGGACATATTGTTCTGTTATAGACCTGTTAATAAGGATCGACACTGGATAGCTTCAGCTGCTACTTTTAAATATTCGGCTGGTAACTTGTCAGCTGCTATTGAAGAAGGTTTGAGCTTTTTCAGTAGTTTTTTAATGGTAGCTGTGGGAACAGGCTGAAAGCAGAAGGACTTGGAGTTAATATTGAGAGGTAGCGAGGCTAGAGATGGTACTGCGAAATTACCTTTAATTAGAGATAGTACACTTTCAGTGAAGTATTTATTGAAATCTTCTTCTGCAACAGTGGTAGGAGTGTGTGGTAAGTTGGGGGAAGGGGCAGTGGAATGTCTTGGGTGGAGAACGGTATTTATGGTATTCCAAAATTTGGGGGGGTTATGCTGGTGTTTATGTTACAGGTTATAGTACAAGTTCTTTTTATCTAGATTGATTTGGTGTTTAACCTTGTTTTTAATTTGCTGGAATGTGATGTGGTTGATTTGGGTTTTACAGGTGAGCCATGTTTGCCAAGCTTTGTCTCTTTTCCTAAGAAGCATTCTGGTGTCATTGCTTAGCCATGGCGTGTATGTGCCTTTAATACAAATTGACCTGGGGGGCCAATTTGTTTAGAATTTCAAGGAAGGTACTGTTGAAATAATCTACTGCAGCATTAAGAGGCAGTTTTTTTAGTAGAGACCAGTTACATTTTTTAGGGTATTGATTAGGTCTTGGGGGTTAAAATTTTTTGTAACTGCGGATTCGGCAGAAGGTGGTGAGCTTGACAATACTGATGTTTTTCTCAATAGATAGGTTGGCATATGGTCACTAAAGCTGTCAGGTAAGCAGCCACTAATCTGATAATTCTGAGGTTTGTTGGTTAGTGTCCAATCCAGTATAGATTGACAGTTGGAGTTTTTATCTATCTGTGTACGAGCTTGAATGAGTTGTGTGAAGCCATAGAGGCTTATGTGATTGCTAGGGTTATGTGAATTGGAAGTTGTCCAGTCTATATTAATATCACCCATAATGATAGTTTCTTGGGCTATGGAATTTGAAAAACACCAGCTAGCGAACTAGCAAAAAAAGAAACACAAAGGTAAAAAAAACAAAGGAGCCACTTAGAGTTGCATAAAATCCTTTACTGGTGTCTCCTGGTACCTCGGCTTATGCCTTCATAGGTTACATATGCCAAGGTACCAGGAGACACCAGTAAAGGATTTTATGCAACTCTAACAGGCTTCTTTGTTTTTTTTTTTGGCTATGGAATTTGATATAGACTGGACGATGTGCGCTATAGTAGAGATGCTATTTCCAGGTGGGACATAGGTAGCTATAATGGATATGAATTTGTTTTGGTTAAGTTGAAGTTTGGTAGGAAGGATTTCTATGTTTTAGAGGTTATCTATGTTTAGGCTTTGTAGTAAAAGTGTGAGACTGCTCTTCTATAAGATGGCTACCCCATCACTTCTTTTTACCTTCCTGTCTGCTCTAATAATGTTGAAACCAGATGGTATAATTTAGTTGTCAGTAATGTGTGCTTTTAACCAGGCTTCCATTAAAACCGCAATATCAGGGTTATAATGGGATAGGGTGGCTTGTAATTCTTAAACTTTGCTGACTATGCTTCGCAGGTTTAGATTTAGGATTATTATTTCAGAGCCTTTTCGTGATAGATTGGTTATATCTTGTATTTCAGGGGGTGGTGAGGAGGTATTCTGGGGGCCTGGATTTGGGTGAATGTCTCCACTTATAATAAGTTTGGTAGCTATGGTTACTAGTGTCTGGACGAATGCTGATATATGCTTATGAAACTTAAAAGATGTATTTTTGGGTTTAGTTTAATATGGTGTAATCTGTACGAAGTGTGATGGAGTTCTGTTATATTTAAGATGTACGAACATATTAAGATGAAATAGTCAGTTAGGTGTGGAGAAAAGGTAGATGTAGTTTTGTGAAAAGTATGAGGGGAGACTATTTGTGAATGGCAGTTTGTTAAGTGAGCAGCAGTTGTTAGCAGAACTAGTAATATAAAATGTATTGATAGCATTTTGTAATGGTAAAAAGGGTGGGGATTGGTTAAAGGTTATTGTAAGTGTGGTAATGGATAGCTGTTGTTAAGGTTAGTGTGGAAATGTGAGCTATATTATAATTGGAAATTGTATATGTGGTGATTGGTAGATAAGTGTCAGTGAGAGTGGTTGGGTTTAGAATAAGTCCAAGTGACTTGGGGGTGGGAGGGGATGGGGGCAGGGTAGAGCAATATGTCACAGATTACATTACATTGTTAGGGCACGTGAAATAAAAAAAACACCAACTAATGACTCACTATAACACCAAAACAAAATAAAAACTAGTCTTGCAGTTATAATAAATAACAGAATAGCATAAGAACAGTATACTTTGTAGAAGAAGACCAAAACACTTAATAAAAGAAATCTGGGATATCAGGAATGAATTTGCAGATGAGTGATTAGCTGAGCATGGTAATGTTCACAATAATCAGGTGGCTTATTTTTTCACAATATCTTTAATTATCAAATTGTATTCAGTTATGGAAGATTTTTTTACAGATTTGTTGCAGATTTGTTCAGTGCTGTTACTGACTTGCACTTGAGGTTTACAGACGAACTTATTACATTGGTAGCCTGAATGATGTTTTGTAAATCATTGAAAGGCTGTAACAGTAAACTGTAAGGCTCATCTTGACCATCAATTTTATTTAAGCTTTCTTTTGGTACTCTTATTTTACCATATTGGGATTACAAAAAAATCCCTTTGTGAAAGAATGATGACCTAACATGTAAGTTTAATGATTTTTTTGTGAGTCCTGTAGCTACACAGGAAAAGTTATAAATATTTGTGACACAAGAAGTAAGAAGCATTCATTTATCGGTGCATAAAGCAGTACAGTCCATGATAGCTTAGTTGTTGAAGCTTCAAGGGGAAATTCTCCCTTAAAGTGTAAACAGCTGAACTGCCAGTAACTACACTAATTATACCATAGTTGGGGTTTGCTTTCTCTTTTCCTCCTCCCCGTCATCACCAGTGAACCCCAATGCCAATCTCTCATTGACACATATAGTCATCCTTCCTTTCTGACTTCTAAGGACACTGAGAGAGGGAAGTGAGAGATGGGTGTCATAACCACCTTCACAGAGAAAACTGGAGGTTCTTCTGCAGTTTTTATCTCCCCTCATATTGGCTGACTGACATGCATACCTCTGAACTGGGACCTTCAATACCAGCCCAGTGATGTGTGCTTCCACATGTGCACTGAAATTTATTTAAGAAATGTGTATGTTGCTTGATAAATCAGTGCATGTTGCAGCACATGCACTGTTTTGCTTTACTACCCATTCTAGTAATTCAGTGAACCAAACTCCTCCTGTCTAACATATGATTGAACTGACATTAGCTGTTCTGTCCCATTCTGCATCAGTGAATAGTTTGCTAGCCCATTCCAAATCATCCAAGTGGTTGTTAGAGTACACATGCTGGTATACCTGTGACTTATATAAAGGATAGTGTGAAGGCTGCCAGCCTACCCAGATAGAATTGTGCAGATAATTCTGTCATTTGTAAATATAAATGTTGAAATACAGGCTTGTTTTCTTAAGTGAAAGAATATGCTGTGAAATGTTGAACTTAAAACAATGTAGCAACATTGCCCTCTGCTGTAAAGAAAGCTAAATCAAGCATTTCTTGTCTGTCTTTGAAGTTCAAATTATTTCATGAGTGTCTTTGATGTTTACAATTCGACTCCAGCCGGGCTAGATGAAGACTTCCTGCCTATTGTTTTAAGGCTAAAGTTAATGACCAGAATTTGCATGCATAAATGTCCTTTATTGCTCTGGTTTCTGCCTAGGTATAAAAGAATGTAAATGCAGTTTCTGTTGGCCTGGGAACACTAGGAAAGTGAAAGAATGATGCAATGTTTATCAGAACTGCAATTTCAATTTAAACAGAGAGAATCAGAAGGCATTAAACATTTTTGTCTTGATCATCCAACTCACAGCACTGTTTTGCTCATGTGTAAGTTATTTAGACTTGTGTTTTCTTTCACAAATAGCTAGGAACTAGAAAGATTAGACTAAGTTTTTTCTGTGATGTCAGAACTGTACTACTGATTTATTTTAAGTATTTCTGTGTGATCTCTGAACTCTTGACTAGCACTGTGTAGTAGAAAGTATTGTCTTGTGGTTTTCATTATTTATTATTAAATATTGTAAAACCTTTTAACTGTGGCTGGTTTGTGTAGAGATAATGTAAGCTCTTTATAGTACTTGTATGCCTTTGGTAAAATTGTACAAAGCCACTCCTATGCCTTTAGCCCTGGGCTATACTACCGATTGAATGATAATGCTGCACGATAATAATCGGACACCCTTTTAAGGGCCTTTGAGTAGCTGATAATTATTAGTGAGTGGTGGAAGCTGGTACTACTGTATAGTCTGGGAAAAAGGGGCACAGCTGGAGAACCTGTGCTAGCCTTCCCCAGGAGTGTCTGTGTGGTTGTATAAACTCTTCTCAAAGTGTGTCTGTGTCAGCTACTTGGGCAGGGACATGAAGCACTGGTTGGACAGAGAGGGTGCTAGAAGTTTTTGCTTGCCCACTAGGCTGAGATCTGGTCCCTATAGCTGTGCCAGTGGGGAGTCTTACTGGGGACCTGGAGAGCAAGGGAGTGAAAGCTAAGTCAAGCATTTCTTGTCTGTCCTTTGAAGTTCAATTATTTCATGAGTGTCTTTGATGTTTACAATTTGGCTCCGGTCAGGCTAGATGAAGGCTTCCTACCTATTGTTTTAAGGCTAAAGTTAATGACCAGAATTTGCATGCATAAATGTCCTTTATTGCTCTGGTTTCTGCCTAGGTATAAAATAATGTAAATGCCATTTCTGTTGGACTGGGAACACCAGGGAAATGAATGAATGATGTAATGTTTATCAGGACTGCAATTTCAATTTAAACAGAGAGAATAAGAAGGCATTAAGCATTTTTGTCTTGATCATCCAACTCACTGCACTGTCTTGCTCATATGTAAGTTATCTTAGAGTTGTGTTTTCTTTTAGAAATTTCTAGGAACTAGAAAGATTAGACTAAGTGCTTCTCTGTGATGTCAGAACTCTATTACTGGTTTATTTTAAGTAGTTCTGTGTGATCTCTGAACTTTTGACTAGCACTGTGTAGGAGAAAGTATTGTCTTGTGGTTTTAAGTATTTATTATTAAATATTTTAAAACCTTTTAACTGTGGCTGGTTTGTGTAAAGATAATTTAAGCTCTTTAGAGTACTTGTATGCCTTTGGTGAAATTGCACAAAATGGCAAATTTGTACAAAGCCACTCCTATAGCTTTAGCCCTGGGCTATACTACCAATTGGATAATAATATTGCACAGTAATAATTAGACACCCTTTTAAGGGTCTTTGAGTAGCTGATAATTATTAGTGGGTGGTGGCAGCTGGTACTACTGTATAGTCTGGGAAAAAGGGGCACATCTGGAGAACATGTGCCAGCCTTCCCCAGGAATGTCTGTGTGGTTGTATAAACTCTTCTCAAAGTGTGTCTGTGTCAGCTACTTGGGCAGGGACACAAAGCATTGGTTGGACATAGAGGGTGCTAGAAGTTTTAGCTTGCCCACTAGGCTGAGATCTGGACCTTATAGCTGTACAAGTGTAGAGTCTTACTGGGGACCTGGAGAGCAAGGGACCAACCAGCCCCGGACTGACTATGATCTCTGTGTGCTCTTAAGGGAAATTGCACTTTACTGTGTGTATTTGTTATCCTTTCCTCGTATATGAGTCACCGTCTCTGGTGTTAGTGGTGAGGATTGAGGCTCCTTGATTGCTCGGCCAGGGCATGGGTGTCACATATTAATTGGTGGCAGTGGTGGGATGCTTGACTTAGCTTTCTTTACAGCAGAGGGCAATGTTGCTACATTGTTTTATGTTCAATATTTCACAGAATATTCTTTCATTTAAGAAAACAAGCCTGTATTTCAACATTTATATTTACAAATGACAGAATTATCTGCACAATTCTATCTGGCTAGGCTGGCAGCCTTCACAGATAGAACTGTGACTTGCTTGTACAAAACAATGTTGATACTCTTGATAAGATGTTGGAGACTGATATGAACCTAATACTGATGTAGTTATATTGTCTTTGAATCCCTGTAATTGATTATATAGTACCACTGCTCAGACACGTATGTTAGTATTAAACAGGCTCATTTTGTTGCACTTTTGTACTTTGTTCTGATTTTTTGGTTGAATTTAAAATGTTAATAAAAGATAGGTGGAACAGTATGACTGATGCGATAGTTGTGCTGGGTGGAAAAAATATCTTGAACATTAGCAAGAGACATATTAACACTGTCAGCTGACTGCATAGACTGCTATGAAATGGTAAAATTCTGTAGCCAAGAAAAAAATGTTTAGACAGAAAAGAAAAATATGTTTTGACTAAATGGTGAAGGTATTTTAAAGTACAGTTATCAAAATACTTTTATATGGAGGATTTAATAATGCTGATGGATTCCACCTAAATGACTGAACAGTAAGAAAATAAGAAAGGTCTAAAATTATGTAAATGTAATACCTGCAAATAAAATGTATTATTTTTAATTCCCTACAGATCCTTCTGATTCTGAAGTGCAAAGAGTAAGTAACATTGGTATTTTTCTGTCTCTGCTTTGAAGTATTTCACTTTTTTATGAGTGTGACAATAATAACACATAGCAGTGGCCCTTATTGTGATTAAAACTGAGCTGTGAATAAAGATAATAGGTTTGAAAATGATTTCTTGGAAAATGACACAAAGAGTACCAAAGGCTTTCAGAAATAGTAAGCAAATATTTCATGGCTTGCATCTGAAGCCATAATAATGGAGGCTTAAAGAATGAAATATTTACACTAATGAGGAAAGGTATCATAGAAGAAGCAATACAGAAAGTTTCATGTACCTCACAGGAATCCATAGTGCCAAGAGCAAGTAACATACTTCAATGAACAAGGCATATGAGAACTGGAGGGTGCAGGCAGATAATACAACATATGTCACTCACTGGATATATAAAGATGTATTATATCATAGAAGGGGGTGGATTGGTGCAGCTTTTTTGAAGATGCAGTTGGGATAAAACTGTGAATGAGATAAGCATAAGAAGCATAAGAACATTTGTATGAGGACTTAAGGGGGGACATTTGGTAAAACCTTAGGTAATTAAGACTTGCAACTTGCCTAATAAACAATGAGCAAAATAGGTGAGCATTGCAATAGTAATCAAACTTAAAATGTTTCTATAAAATTATTAAAACTGAGTGCTATTAGTTTTGTCTTGAAGAAGAATGTGCCCTTCAAATTTAGTGTGAAAATAATTAAGTCTGCTGAAACAGCTCTTCTAGGTAATTATTCAATATTTTCTTTTTTCATTTACAAAACTGCTGTATGGATGTTTATACAACAGTTACCAGTGAACAGGATCTACTAGTTGAAATAAAGGCACATAAAAAAGAAAATGCAGCATTCTCATTTACTAAATTTGGATTTTCCCTAATATTGTTTAAGAATCATTTTCTGTCAATGTACTACCGGTTATATTCCTTAAAACCATGTTACATTTGAGGCAATAGATGTCCTTGGTTTACCAAAGGCATTTTGTACTATTGCATGTCAGAGCGATTATGCCTGGCAAATCAAAAAGTCCACTTTCCTTTCATCTTTCATATCATTCATAGAAAACACAAAAAGTCATTAAAATTGCAAAATCTAGTATTTTTTAAAAAAATAAACAACAATAACTACAAAGGAAGTAAACATCTCATTGATTGGAAATTAAATATCTATTAGGCAATTAAAATTGACTTTATGCTAAGCCTCTTCTGAACTTACAAGTTCAAACCCACTCATTATAACCTAGAGTGAACTTTGTAAAACATCATAGCATGTCTCCCCTTCTCCAACCAGCACTGCAACCTCCATCTTCTATTTATTCAACCTACGCTCACTTGAGTACTTTTGCTGATCTTCCAGAATTCCACTTCATATGAAGATCTGCAAACGCTTTGCATTCTCTTCTTACTAAACCAAATTATTATACCACAAAAGATGGTAATATACTCCATCCCTAATTCCTGAAGAAAGTGGAATTCCACTTTGCATAGCCTCTTCCTTACAACTTCGTTACATGCCTCTGCACAGGAATTGCCACATCTTGGAAAACCACTTCTTCAATCCCTATTCACAAAACTGCCAACCCTACTTTTCCTAAGCGTTTCAGGCCAATTAACCACTCACAACCACTAATAAAATTCTTGAAATGCTGTCGTGTAACCAGATCATTTTTTTTTTATAAGAGCTGTACCTCCTCAAAAATGCAGAACATTGTTTTAGACAGATCCATGGTGATGGAATAACTATAAAGTCAAAGAAACTAAATAATCCTAAACTACTGGAAAAAAAAAACAAAAAAAAAAACATCGAACAACCAAAGTGGACAACAGATAAACTATGTGTTTGAATGGGGTAGCTCTCATATGGTGGAATTTAACTCTCCTTCTCTATTACTTATGTATATATATATATATATATGTTTATATATGTGTATGTATATATATATATATATATATATATATATATATATATATACATACATATATATATATATATATATATATATATATATATATATATATATATATATACACATGGGTCTACTGGAAAACACCGAGAATCTAGTTGTTCGAAATAAAACAGTGGATTTAAGTGCACTTACGCGAAAGTGCACTTCCGCGAAGAATGGTTCAATGAACCATTAAGGAACATGGGTGCCGAAGCACACTACAGTAGGGAAAGGGAGTTTACGTGTTTCCCCACTGTGGTGCGATCTTGGAGTTGGTATATTTAAGTAGGGGGTGGGGGCACAGCCCCCCACATGGGGGGTGCAGGGGGGCTTGCCAAAAACAATGTTACATAGGTTTTTTATCGGTTCATTGAATTGATGTTTGTGGAAGTGAACTTTTGCTTAAGTGCACTTTCGCAGAGGTGTGGGTCTACTGTCTAATTTTGAAGATGTGTGTTTTCGAAGTTATACAGTAGACCCATATATATATATATATATATATATATATATATATATATATATATGGGTCTATGACATTTCATTGAAAATCCATTTCGACGAAAATGTCTGACATAGGTTCCAAATTGCCAAAAATCCATTTAGCTGAAAATAGTACTGGCAGTATATCTGCCCTTTTCCCCCAGTGTAGTGCAATTTCGGAGTGAGAATATTAAAGTAGGGGGTGTAGGGCGTAGCCCCCCACCTACTGAGGTTATAAACTACTTACTTCCCCTTTTAATAGGGACTGCTCAATATTTTTTCATCTGACTATTACAGGTACATGGTTAAATATTATAGATTTTTGGATGACATCTTTGTCTTATGGAATGGGCCAATTAACAAGATTGATGAATTTGTGGATTATATTAATCAAACCACGACTTTTTTAGAATTTACACATGAAATAGGATTAGATTTTACACATTATTTGGATGTGAGGTTGGATAAGGACTATTTAAATAAGTGTTTTAAATCCAACATATATAGAAAGGAACATTTTTCCAATGCCTATTTACACTTTCATATGTATTAAAAAAGAATATTTTAAAGGGACAAATGATTAGAATGGCAAGGATGATCTCAGATGAAAAAGAATTTATGGAAGAGATTGAATACGTTGGCAAAATGTTCCAAGAGAGAGGATATCCCCTCGAATTAATATGTGGTGTGAAAAATCAAGTACAAGAAGGAAGATGTAACAACAAAAAATACACCCCTTTATTAGTCAAGAATAGCAGTGTAAATATGAATAATAGTAATGTGAATAGTTTAGAAATTGAGAATGGTAATAGTAATAACAACAATAATAAAAATAATTTAAATGGAATACCATACTTAACCCTAACATACCATCAGGGAATAGGACGGCTTAGAAAGTGTATTAATGAGACTTGGGGGATGTTCAGGGAAATGTCCATTAAAACTGATGTATTTCAAAAGGATATACAGTACAGTTATAGAAGGAACAGGAATATCAAGAACATTTTAGAGAGAAAAAAGACAAATATCCAAGGGACTAGTAAAAAATGTGGAACATTTAAATGTGGTAGGTGCGCACAGTGTGCGTTTATAGCAGGACAAAATGAGATAAGAATACCCAGTCTCAGAATGAAGTTAGTAGCTAAGGGTTATAGTAGTTGCTATACCAAAGGGGTGGTGTATCTTGTGCTTTGTAAGGTCTGTTGGAGTTATTATGTTGGTAAAACAGAACGGCACCTAAGATCCAGAATTTATGAACATGTGAGGGATATCAACAAGCATAATGAAAACAATGCTTTGTATAGACATGTTTTAGCTTGTAAAAATGCTGATTTTAAATTCTGGGTGATAGAAGAGGTGAAGTGTCCTGAGAGGGGTGGTGATTGGGAGACCCAGTTGGAGTTTAAAGAAATGATGTGGCAGCTTAGACTGGATTCCTGTTATGGGAAGTGTCTGAATGACCGTATCTCCATGCAGCAGACCCAAAGAAACACAAGTGTAGATAGATACAGCAAAAAGTAAATTTTATATACACATCCTTTTAAACTAGATTCAATTTAATACATTAACATATTTAATATATTATATACATGTTTTTATGCTTATGGTATATAGTATTTAAATAGTTTATTTACTTGTTCACATTACATTACATTTTATATGTTATATAGGTATATATTTTGAGGTTTCTATTTACATATTTTATATTTTACATACTTTTTAAATTAATATTTATTTATATATTTTTTATTATCATATACATATGTGTGTATAAAATATAAAATATATATTTTTACTTATTTATTATAAATGTATTTCCATTAAACAATTACAGTTCATTCATTTTTTGATCAGTTTTTCAAACATTGTGATGTTACGTATATGCACTAGTAATTTGGTGGTTCTTTAAGAAATGGAAGTTAATCAATTAATACAGACGCCAGCTGATTAGTGTTTATTGTATAAAAGGAGTTTGTGTTTTTATTTCATGGATTCTGATGAAGTCTCCGAACGTAGACGAAAGCGCTTAATCCATGATTTCTAAAGGTTACTATGTGGTTTGTGTTCAGTGATTTTCACTACTCTGTGGAACACTTTTAACAGAATAAATTACTTTGTGTTAAAATACGGCAGTATCATTGTGGATTCTTGAAGGCCTACTTTATTGTTTACCGGATTCGCACTACTGTTCGTGGTTTGTGGTATATTTTGGTTACTGGTGATTTGCGAGTTTACGTTTCCCCACTGTGGTGCGATCTTGGAGTTGGTATATTTAAGTAGGGGGTGTAAGGCACAGCCCCCACATGGGGGTGCAGGGGGGCTTGCCAAAAACAATGTTTTATAGTTTTTTTTATCGGTTCATTGAATTGATGTTCGTTGTAGTGAACCTTTGCTTAAGTGCACTTTCGCAGAGGTGCGGGTCTACTGTCTAATTTCGAAGATGTGTGTTTTCGAAGTTATACAGTAGACCCATATATATATATATATATATATATATATATATATATATATATATATATATATATATGGGTCTATGACATTTCATTGAAAATCCATTTCGCCGAAAATGTCTGACATAGGTTCCAAATTGCCAAAAATCCATTTAGCTGAAAATAGTACTGACAGTATATCTGCCCTTTTCCCCCAGTATAGTGGGATTTCGGAGTGAGAATATTAAAGTAGGGGGTGTAGGGCGTAGCCCCCCACCTACTAAGGTTATAAACTACTTACTTCCCCTTTTAATAGGGACTGCTCAATATAAAACAATACTAGACAATATTAAACTGTACTGGGTGGGGAGCTACACCCTCCCACCCCCCCCCCCATTGTGGGGGGCTGTGCCCCCACAACCCCCTACTTTAATATTCTCACTCCGAGATCACACTACAGTGGGGAAAAGGGCAGATACACTGTCAGTACTATTTTTGGCGAAATGGATTTTCGGCGATTTGGACCCTATGTTAAAAATGTTCTGCAAAATGGATTCTTGGTGAAATGACACTGATCCATATATATATATATATATATATATATATATATATATATATATATATATATTTCTCCCCCGGACTTTCCCGGTTAACAAATGTTAAATAAAAAAAAAAAAAAAAAAATATATATATATATATATATATATATATATATATATATATATATATATATATACTTACATACCACATAGTCATGGAGAGAGGAGAAACATTTTGTAAAGGTGAACACACTGCTCATATGAACTGTTTTTTTTTTTTTTTTTATCTTTGCATTTTTTATTGTTTTCCACATCATGTTTCCAACACATTGCAATATTCTCAAATTACTATGCCATAGTTTCCATAAGTAGGACTTGTAAATTTTATCAAAAACATTACATGTTTTTTTATCAACAGCATTGTTTCTATTTGATCATTTAATAAGACAGTCTTCCTGATTACATCTCCTTTTGACTTTATTACAGATTTTCCAAGTTCTGTTCATTCTTATCACAGCACGCTCTCTTACTTTTCAAACTCTTATTTTTCCTAACTACTTCTATTCAGTTTATTGCATCTTCCTTTGGTTCACTCAGCTACATCTTATCCCTTAATTGTTCATTGTTCTCAGTTTACGATCACCGCCATTTCCTTTCCTCATTTTTCACTTTATCTTTGTCCTCTTTTGTTGTGCTCTCCATCTCTTTTTCCACTTCTTCCATCAGTTATCATTTCATTCTCCATTCCCTAGTCTCACCTTATTCAGCCATTACTTTTCCTCTCCTTCTTGCATTTAAGGGGCCTTTCTGTCATTTTTTCCAATTACATTTCAGTTTGAAAATTTTTCTTTGAATTTTTTTTCCTTTTCTTTCCCCAAAAAGGCTAACGTAATTGGAATTTCTTAAACACCATCCAGATTCTTAAACCCCCCCCTGTCTTTTCTTCCCCAAGCCCAAAAACCTTTAAAATATGTTTTTTTTAATTCTGGGTTTGACATGGCTTTGTACGTCAGGCATAGATTGCCTCGGAGTAGGCGGTAAGCAACTGAGTAGAGCTGGAGTTTCTTTAGTCGAGCTGCATAGGACATCTGTTTGTAGCCCATGATCCTCTTGGTGAGGTACTTTTGGGGTCTCTCCAGTTGCTGCAGGTGTCGGGTAAGGTACATCCCAAAAGGGGCATTGTATTCAATTATGGGCCTGATGAGTGACGAGTAGAGGGGCACAATGACCTCTCTTGATCTAGATGCGAACCCTTTCATGATAAGGTGGGCTATATAGAAGGTCTTTCTAACCACTTTGGCAACGTGATTATCAAAGGAGAGATTACTATCTAGGTTGGTACCCAAATCTCTAATTACTTCTTCTGTACTTAATGGATTACCACCTATGTGGTAATTTGTGGGCACCTTGTTTTTCCCCAAAGGGGATGACTATGCACTTTTTAGCATTTAGCTTGAGGCCGTGGCTCTGGCACCAAGCATCCATCTCTGTGAGACCCTTTTGGAGGATGCTTGTGTCAGTTGGAGATTCAATTATGGCCCCCAGTTTGCAGTCATCTGCGAACTTTGTCAGCCATAATCCCCCCCCGTGTTAGCCTGAACCTCAGAGAAGTATATACCGAACAAGAGAGGTCCCAGAACTGAGCCCTGTGGGATGCCACTTGTAACTGGTTTGGATTCGGACATGGCACCTGCGATTCTGACCATGTGGGTTCTATCTCTGAGCCAGTTTGCAACCCATCTTGTGATATAGGGGTTGATATTTAAGCTGGTAAGCTTATTTATGATGTCCGAGTGGGGTATTATGTTGAAGGCTTTTGCGAGGTCCAGGTAGGCTGTGTGGACTACCTTGCCCTCATCTATGGCTTTGGTAACTGTTTCAAAGAAATCAACTAGGTTTAAGAGGCAAGATCTGCCCTTAACAAAGCTGAATTGGGTAAGGTCCAGTGTCTGGAGGCTCCCAATGTCTTTGTTTATGAGTTCCATGATAATAAGCTCCATAGCTTTACAGACCAGACTAGTCAGGCTTATGGGGCGATAGTTTCCGTTGTGGCACCACCTTTGTGGAGTGGGACCACTGTAGCTGTACGCCATTCTTTGGGTACATATCCTGTAGTAAGGCTAAGTTTGAACAGTGACTTAATGTGAGGGTTCAGTTCTTCTTGGACCTCGTGTAAGACACAGCCTGGGACACCGTCCGGTCCCATAGATGCCGTGTTTTTTGCTTTGGAGAGGGCAGCTTTCACCTGTGCATCTGTGATGTCAGGGAGTTTACATTCAGTTGGGATAGGTGTTTGCTCCTTTTGTGGGGAAGGGGGAGAAGTTTGCGCTGAATCTGTCTGCCAGGATGTTGGCTATGTCTGTAGGTTCGGTATATTTTGTACCATTATGCAACAATTCAGAGCATATCTGGGAGTTTCCGCCCATGTTTCTGACATAACTAAAGAAGGCCTTGTGATTATCTTTAGTGTCTAAGCAATTTTTCTTTCAAACTGGCCTTTGATGATTTTATGAGGGATCGAAGTTTCTTGCTAATACTGATCAGAGATGCCTTCCCTTTTTGGGATTTTTCTCTGTCATGTAGTAGCTTCCTCCTTCTGTTGTATAGCTTATTTATGGCCGGGGTCCACCAGACTGGTCTCCTGTTTTTGGAGGAGTGAGTCTTGGTTTTATTTGGGATAGCACGATCCATGCATTCCTGTAGGTGCTCATAGAATGCATTTGTAAATGATTCTGCGGATTGGGCTGTATTAACCTCTGGCCCAGAGGCTTTGAAGGATTCCACCTCAGTCTTGAGAAGTGCAAAGTTGGCTTTTGAGAAATTCTTTACAGTGATTTCCTTGGCTGGGGGTGGGGATGGGATATGGATGTCCAGGGAAATTTGTTTATGGTCTGATCTTACCAATGAGGGGTTTACCTCTGGTGTGGGACATAGAGTCCCCATGTTGGTGATGACCAGGTCCAATATGTTGTTCCCT
This sequence comes from Protopterus annectens, assembly GCF_019279795.1. Lineage (NCBI taxonomy): Eukaryota > Metazoa > Chordata > Ceratodontiformes > Protopteridae > Protopterus > Protopterus annectens. Next base: position 716,859,384 of record NC_056731.1, read on the forward strand.
CTTGTGGGAGTGGTGACCAGTTGTTCCATTGTGTTAGAGTTTATAAATTCAAGGAACCGTTGGGCGAGGTGTTTGGGCTTCAGTAGTTTTCCCAGTCAATGTTTGGGTAGTTGAAGTCACCCAATAACATAGTGTTTGGAGAGACCTTCATATTCTCCAGTGTTCTCAGGAATGCCAAGTGGGGTTCCTGTAATAGGGAGGGTGTTCTGTAGCAGGCTACAAACTGAAAGGCAGTTTTGCCTGCTGTTAGTTGCACATGGATGGTTTCCGATGCTTCGTGCAGTGCCACTAACCTGGAGGTGTAGGTATCTTTGATGAATATAGATACTCCCCCTCCTTTTGTGCTTCGGTCTGAGTTTTGGGGCTGAAACGCATGGTATGAGTTATAACCTGGTAGTGCTGGTGTGCTCTCAGGACCTTGATCCAGATTTCTGTTACTGCACAGACATCGATTTTCTCCATACTGAAGAGAGTCTCGAGTGCGTGCATCTTGAGGTTTAGACTTCTGGCATTGAGTAGCATTACCTTTAGTTTTTTTATCTTTGGGTTGTCTATGGAGGTGGGTTTGTCCTTTGAGCCTTGCCTAAAAAAGGCACTATGGGGGTGGCAAGAGCCTTGGCCAGTATACGAAAGCCTAAGGGTGACAGGTGCAAGCCGTCCCTAGCGAAGCAATGTGGCTTGTCGAGCATGTCATCCCAGGCTGACAGACACTGGATCCCCTTTGAATGACACCAATACTTTAGCCAATTGTTGAAACTGATCATTTTGTCTTTATACTGTGGCATCATTCTTCATGACGGCAAGATGCTACTCAAGGTCAGGGACATACCAGCCTGGATTACATGGTCAGAGAGCTCCTCTATGTCTCTTTTCATGTAGTCCAGGGAGGTACGTCTCAGGTCATTTACACCAGCATGGACAATGACGGAGTCATACTTGTACTTGCTTTGGAGTGACCTGAGTGCTTGTGTTATGTGGCGCATCCTGGCACCCGACAGGCAGCTTACAGTGACCTTTTCCTTGTTCAGTCTGGTAAGTGGGACGTCAGTGTGCCGGACAATAGAGTCCCCTATAACAAGTGTATTTGGTGTGTTGTTTGGCCTTATGGGCTGTGACTGTGAGGCACACTGATTTTGTGAGATATGTGATTTGTGGATATTGTTGAGGGGTGGCTGTTGCTTGGATATCTGCTTAGGAGGTCTTTGCTGTTTAGGCAGATTTTTATTTAGAGGCTCTGAGTATGTTTTTGTGTGTTTATGTGTTGGGTATGCAGATGCAATAGGTCTGTGTGAGACTGGATTTGTGGTGTGGGTGGTTACCTTTTCCTCCTGACTGACTGTGCCAGTCTTGGGTTGAGAGAGCTCTGCCTCCAATTTGGCTGTGTGACTGCATCTCTCACATGTATTAGAGTTTGTTGGAAGGAGGAGAGGGTTGTCTGTGTACATAAGGCAATTGTAACATTGCCTCAGAATTCCCAGATTCACCAGCTGGACTGGAGAGTAACCTTGAAACTGACCCTTGGACATACCAGATTAGTATAGGGAACTGTTTTTTTTACTGATCAGATTAGGGAAGGGAAATGATTTTTCACTTGATCAGGAAGGACCAATCGGGAGTCTAATACTTATGAGAAGTCAAGGAGGGTGTAGTGCTTTAGTTAGTTAGTGTTTCCTTATAAGAGCTGAGCAAGTGCAAGGGTTTAGAAAGAGAACAGAGTGATTACTTTGAGAGTTTGAACAGTTCTAAGGGAAAAGTGAAGAGCAGACTTTGTGGAGCCTGGAATAGTTTAAACCTGTTTAGGCGGCGCTGCCCGACGCTGCTCAGTGCGCAAAACCGCGCAAAAAGAGAGTTGTAGGGTTTTAAGAGAGAGATCAAGGAGTTTAGAATTGACCCAAAATGGCCAATAAAACTACAGCTTCTAGGTAGTAACCACTCCTCCAGGGACAGGCAGGCTGTTCAGTGTTAACCACTCCCACTGGTGAACACAGAGACTTCCCTTTAGCCCAAGCAAGCACTGACCTTCTAGAAACTTCCAAACAGTTCAGAACAGCAAATCTGTAACTGAACTTTCTTAACTTTCAGAAAGTGGGAATAAAGCAAGATTTTTTTTTTTTTTCTTTTTGTTGTAGTTTAAAGGTAGCAGAGATACAGATGCAGCAAAATAATCATGACAGTGCAATAAATGACCCTACACTTGAGTGCTAGGCCAAAATCAGGTAAAATACAGTTTTTAGAGAAAAAAACGATTTTAAATTAAGTGCAACACAGGAAATGCAGTAAACAGGCTCTAGATGTGTTCCAAGTACTGTTACTGTTACAGATATAAACTTTAGCAAGCCGGAAAATGCCAAAAAGTAGGCGGCAAAGCGGTAAAACTTAACAAGTCTTTCAACAGTGTCTAGCAGCAAGACCTTTAATTTAAATTTTGATGAAATTTTCATGTTGGTAGTTTTGACCTCATGACATTGCCCAAAAAAGGCACTATGGGTGAGGCAAGAGCCTTTGCCTGGAGCCTGAAGCCCAAGGGAGACAGGTGCAGACCATCTGTGATAAAGCATCATGGCTTGTCAATCATGGCATCCCAGGCTGTCAGGTACTGGATCCCCTTTGAATGACAGCAGAAACTAAGCCAGTTGTTAAAGTCAATTATTTTCTGTTTGTATTAAGGCATCATTCTGGGTGACAGTAGAATGCAGCTTAAGGCTAGGGACATACCTGCCTGGGACACATACTCAGCAAGCTCGATCATATCTATCTTCATATAGTCCAGGGAGGTATGTCTCAAGTCATTCACTCCAGCATGGACTATGACAGAATCATAACAGTACCTGTTGAAAGACTTGAGTGCATTGGTGCTATGGCAGATTCTGGCACCCAACAAACAACTAACCGTGATTTTCTCCTTTTCCAGCCTTGTGAGGGGTACATCTATGTGTCTCACAATGGAGTCTCCTATGACTAATATGTTGGGTTTATGTTTAGGCCTTAGTGGCTGTGAGACACAGGTGTGTGGGCTATGTGTGGTGTGGTGGGTAGTGGAGTTTGCTTGTGTTTATGCCTCAGTGGTCTCTTTGTTTGGGTATGCACCTTGTGTCCATGAGGTAAACACCTTAACCATTATGCCAGCCCTCAACCCATACTACAATTGTTCACTAATCTGACATAAACATCTCCAACTGGACTCACTTAAATCTTGTCATGCCTAACACTTCTTCTCAGAGGTAGTCTTCTCCCCACTCCCTAGACTCTTTTACACCCACTTTCCTCAACCTTTTCTTTGTCATCTGAGCTGGTCTTTCTCACAAAGACTAGTACATTCAACCTATCCTACATTGCTATGTTTATTCCAACTTCTTGATTATTTTCTCAATTTTCTTTGGATTTTTTCTGTATAATTCCCTTTACCTTCATCTTATATCATCACTTTCCTGTCAAGTCTTTCACTACACTAATTCCTCTTTTTTCCCACTCTCCTAGTTTCTTTTTTATTTATTCTCGTTTTTTCTTTCAGACACACCTCTCAGACTCTTAGCACAAGAAATCTGAACAAAGCCTAAAGTAGTGGAGGGGCAAAGGTCCAAAAATAGGGACAAATGTTAAATAGTGCTCCTACAAGCTAAAAAAAAGTTGTGAGAACAACAAGATTTGTGTTACTGTGCATTTTCTGAAGAATATATAGTCTGAAACTCAAGTGTATGCCATTATTTAATTACTTCAATTCTCAATGGTTTGCCAGAAAACCACACATTGTATGAGGAACTGAACAAAAATATGAATAAAAAATCTGGACATTCTGTGAAAATCTGGACAGTTGAGAGGTATGAGTCCCAGAAAGTACCTAATCACTTTTTCATCCTGATAATGTTTTATTCTGAAAAAACTCCTCAATGCCTCTGTGTTCCTTGTTCATTTTTTGATACATACCTCTATCTTTCCCTTTGTATGCATCTTCCCACCAAGGCCATCGCCTTCCTTCAGTTCTCACACCCTTAATCTTTGAGCTATATTTATTGATTTTCCCTATATTTTGAAATCCATCCTTCCTCATCCTCCTCTTACTTTCTATCTGCTTATATTTTATCCTTTGCTATTCACAATGTTTTCCTTTAACATACAAAACTGTCATATACCTGCTAAATCTGTTCTACACATTTCTTTGGGGGCAATTATTTGAATATGTTTCCCCATATAAATTACATTCACCTCACCAGACTAATCCCTCCCACACTATATAAACATTTCCCACCCACTTATTCTCATGTTCCTCCTTCTTTTTCATCCTGATCAGTGTTACTTTTCAGAAAACCTTTAAGCCCAAGTGCTTTCTCCTGTCTGTGGTTCTTTCAGTTCCACTGCCTAACCTATTTATTCCCTACTGTTATTACTGTCTACTGTCTTGGATGATACTTTAATCCTGCTTCACACCCAAATGCCATGAAAATTTACAAACTCTGTGGGATGTTTTTCTACATCCTCTAATGTTAGAATACAGATGTGTGGAAACCCAGAGATATCACTTTTATCACCGTTGCCTTCCTGCTTCCCTACATACCTCTTTATATGTTGCACCAAGCATTCAGTTGCCATTAGGAATAATGTTGGTGACAGGGGCATCTTTGGTGGATACTCCTCTCCTTTTTTTTATTTTGTCCAACAATCCTCATTTATAAATAATTTCATCCAGGGGACCCTATATAAGGCCACAACTCTGATTCCCTGCTATGGGCTTTATTACAGAATGCATACATTCCCAACACACAGAGACAAAAGTGTTTTGCATAACAAGCAGAATTATTCTTGCCTTCTGTTTGCAGTCCTTGTCAGCCCAGCCCAAAAAGCTTAATAATGCATGCCAATGACCTGTTGAGGACTTCCCATTTACAAGGTTCTCCTGTACTTCTCATATTATTCCTGGTAACATATTTTCTAATCTGTATGCTAAAATGATTGCAAAAAGTTTTCATATCCACATTCCACAACAGTATTGGTCACAGTGCTCTTATGAACTATGGTCTTGCAGTGGAAGTATCACAGTAGCAGACATGGATGGAATAAGGTAATGTTTACAGGAAACAGGACTGGGTAGTTAGTGCTTGAGAAAATATACTTTGATCACTTGCAAGAAACAGGCAAGAGTGACTCTTAAAATGCATACATTTCTTATTATTCGTGAATAACCTTCCATTAGACCTACACCACATTAACCTTGTTCTAAATACTTATTTATTCCTTCTTCTAAAATGTGGCAACCACTGCTTAGAAATACAAAATAATACTATGGAGTGAATTTGACAGACTTGTCACCTAGTTCCAAGACAGCCACTTATAAGTTAATGTATGTTCATCTAATTCTGTGCTATTGGCCAGGCCACAAAGGCAGACTTCTGATACCCAGTTCCATATAACTACTCCGAGAGGAAAAAACTTTTTTTTCTGTGCAAAATTATAAATACCATGGTCTTATCTTTGACTCCACATTGTCATTACACCAACAATGCTGACACTTATTAAAAAAGGGCTACAACAACTCAAATATTGCTAGGTTTTCACTTCCAATAATTGCCATACCATAGTAAAAAAATATCCTCATAGAAATGTTTGAGTGCGTGACCTACCAATATTCTTATTAAGCAATCCCCTAAATCCCTTCCACATCCAAAAATGCAATTCAAAATATATAGATTCATCAGTCTTGAGGATTGTAGGCTCTTTTACTGTATTCTGTTAAAGTATGAGTCAGAATCCAGTAACAATGCTGACAAAGGATACGATGAGAGCTCAGAGTGTCCACATAATGCAAAGCTACCTTTCAAAGAGTCAGCCATGCAGAAATCAAAGTAAACTTTATTGTCATTAGGAACTACACACGTGTAGCCTAAATTAAATTTTGTGCATCAGCTCAATTTGTGCGATTACAAAGGAAAGTGAAACAACACATACAATTAGAGGAATAAGCATAACTAACAAATACAATACTACTCCCAGTACATGCAAGAAAGAGCAGACATTTACCAACACTCACATATGAAAAGAATACCCCCCAAGTTAAATTAACTACCCTATTTAGAGTAAAACAAAATGCACTACAGATTGAAATGCCTAAGTTATTTTTCTAATATTGCACTTGAGTGAGTTAAATAATATAATAAACAAATATTGCAGTTACTTGGAATATATGTAAGTATATATTGCATAAATAAATAAAAATGTAATTATTTTGTGCTCAGACCCCTGGGACTAGTGCCCGAGTTCAGAAGTCTAATCACTGTAGGGTAGAAACTGTTATTGTATCTTGTAGTCCTGCAGCGGATGCTGCAATATCTCCTGCTCCATGCCAGATGCTTAAACAGTCCATGGGCAGGATGCATGTTCTCCTGCATTATTTTGGTGACCTTTTGGATGCTTCTTGCAGAATAAAGATGTTGTACTGATGGAAAACTGGAACCTGTTACCTTCCCTGCAGCCATCACCACTTTTTGTAACAGAAGATGGTAAAGGTTAGTTTACATCTCAGACTAGCACAGCTGAATCATTTAGCTATAGACTGAAGGTTCAAGGGTTTCATAATCATCCTTTGAGGGGGAGGGGGACTAGAAACTGGCATGGTGTCTAAGTTCTTGTCTGACTAAGTGAATCCATGGCCTTTTATAGAAATGATTGCATCTTCAGCTGACCTGCAGAGCTTAGTATCTGTGACAGTCTTTACTCCAATGAGAGTAGGGTAATTGACATAATATTTAATCTCATGTTGTTAAATAGAGGGAGCATGTGTAATAGTTACAGTTTTCTAACAAGGTACTAAATTGATAATAATAGCTTGGTACTTAACTGTGCTTGGCCTTCCGGCTTCTCACAAAAGGGTTGGGAAAGGGCTTAATAATTGTTCTCAACTTACTCCAGTCTATCACATGGCCTCACTTAATGTTGATTTAGTCAAATTTTAAGAAGTTTGGGAAGCCATGTACAGTAGTGTAGCTAGGGCAGGGCAAGAGGGGCAACTTCCCCAGGTGCAAAGTGTTGGGGGGCATGATCAGCCAATCCGTATCTTTCTTTAATGCAATGCCAAATTTTAAAAGCTGGCATTGCATTTGTGGTCATATCTGAGCACTGTACCATTCAGTGTGTGGTCTAAACTGTAGTGACTGTTGCTATAGTTCAAAAGGAAAAAAAAAAACATTTTTTAAACTAAAAACCTGAGCACTATAGTGCACCATGCAGGCAGGGTACAGACTGTAGCAAGCAGTTTGCTACAGTTTAAAAAGGAGAACAAGGAGAACATTTTTTTTTAAACTAAAGTATGAGTGCTGTTGCACTCTATGCAGGCAGGGTATAAACTGTAGCATCTGTTTGCTACATTTGCAGCAGGCAGTTTACTGCAGTTTAAAAAGGAGATTTTTTTTTAACTAAAGCATGAGTGCCATAGCGCTCCATGCAGACAGGATATATTAAAGGAGAGTTGGGAGCAGAGAGCAGAAATAGGACTTGAATGGCTGAATCAGGAAGAGGGGGACGTGTCATGCATCTGGTCATGTGGTTGGTGTGCCTGTAGAAGGAACATCCAATTTTTTTTTTGTTCTTGAAAACAAGAGCTGGGGGTTGCATATATCTAACTGTAATAAGCTGATAACTTATTAATTGACTTGTGACACTGCCAGCACAACTATCTGGAATTTTGTAAATAATCATGTCATGTGTGAATATTAATATAATTCATATGTCTGTCTTACAAATGTAAGAGAACTATATGTTATGTGCATATTAAACTACTGGTGCAAAAGTGTGTGTTGAATTGCATGTTATGTACTGAGCTTCAAGAATGTAACCACAGTGTACCCTACTGGAAAAGAACAAAAATGTATATAAACTATATACCTTTTCAAATGTATGTTTTAATAGTAGAAACTGGAACATACAGAGTTAACTTGCAAAACTTCAAGAAAATAAGTTAAAATTGTTTACGACTGTGCTATAAAAGTTAATGCAAGGAGACAGGATGTCTAGAGCTAGAGGTTTTTCTATTGCCTTGAAACAGAAATAATTACTAGGTTTAAAATGTAAAAGTCCTTAACTGTTTTACGACTTCCAGTATTAGGCAAACTTCTGTACTTCTCACACAGAGATGCTAAAATTTTGTTAAGTTTTTGTCAGCCTGGGAACTGAAGGGAGGTGACAAAGAGTGATGTCATCCAATGCTGACCCAGCAGTAATGTTTGATAGCAATTTAAGAACTCCCTCAGATACAGATTTTGCATTTTGTATTTGTCTTTGGACCTGGAAACATCCTCTCTTCAGCACTTGCCTTGCTAATAAGTTACCAGGGTACAGCAGTCTCTCCTAGATATAGACAGGAATATAATAAAGATTAGTTTAGATGTTTTCTGTATTTATTTGAGACTGTCCTGCAATGTTGTTTTAAAATATTTCATGTGATTCTGAATTCTGTAGTTACTGTGTTGTTTGAGTATTGTCTTGTTCTTTTAATATTTATTATTAAATATATTTAAACCTTTTAATTGTGGCTGGTTTGTTTAGAGATATTTAAGCTCTTCAAGTACTTACATATGTATTTGGTGACACTGTACAGGCCACTCCTAAATAGCCTTAGTCTTGGTAAAACTTACCATTTGGATAATAGTAACATTACACAGTAGAATTGGTCACCCTTTATAAGGGCCTTATTAGTAGCTGATAAAGAGAGGTTGGTGGCAGTGATAACTACCTTATAGTCTGGGCAGAAGGGGGCATAGCTAGTAAACCTGTGCCAGCCTTCCCCAGGAGTGTCTGTGTTAGTATATAAATCAAATCTCTAAGCATGTGTGTGTGTGTGTGTGTGTGTGTGTGTGTGTGTGTGTGTGTGTGTGTGTGTGTGGGGGATGTGTGTGTGTACATGTTTGTATGTGTCAGCTACTTGTGCAGGGACACGAAGCACAGGTTGGACAGAGAATGTGCTGGAGGTCTTGGCTTGATCCCTCAGCTGAGATCTTAACCCTATAGCTGTGCCAGTGAGGAGTCTTATTGGGGATCTGGAGAAAGAGGGAGAAACCAGCCCCCAGATTGACTGTGATTTCTGTGCTCTCTTAAAGGAAATTGTATTTTACTGTGTGCACTTGTCATCCTCCCAATGTGTACATCCCTCACTGGTGCTAGTGTGGTGAAGATTGAGGCTCCTTGATTACTGGACCAGTGCAGGGGCATCATATGGCTTATTACAGTGAATGCTTATTTATTTTATTTATTTTGGTCATCACTTGAAGTGTTGGGGGAATGCTGGTTCGTAGTACTGGCCCAGGGCGGTGATTGAATCAGCTACACTTCTGGCAGTGTGGATTAGAAGGAAATCATTTTCATTCCCTTATACTGTCCCCCAGCATACCAAACATTTTTAAGTTCATAGGTTCATAGAAGGTTACTAGGCTAATGGCCCTAGAGCCCTTAGAAGTCTAGCCACTTTTATCCTGAGTTGCCCCAATTGTCGGTGTTAGGTGAGTGAAGTTCACAGAGGTAAGGGTCTATAGTAGTTTATACTGACTTCCTCTGTTCAGAATGGACATGGGCACCACCCCAAGAGTGAATTTCTGGTCACCCATCCATTGATCTATGTTGTGTTTGAAGAGGGTCAGGGAGGGGCTCTTTTTCATGTGAATTGGAAGTTTGCTCCAGAGAAGTGGCAGTCTCTGGGAGATGTATCTATCTCTCCACCATGATCTGTTCATGTCAGAGGTTAGGTTAAGATCCCTAGAACAAGTGAACCTCCTGCAGTTTGATTTACAAATGTGTAGCGTTTCAATCAGGGCTGGGTCAGATAGTGCCCTGTAAGCCAGACACAGATCACCCCTTAGCAACCTGTAGGAGACAGAATACAGTGACAGGGCTTTCAGTCTTTCTGCATAAGACCTTTTTGTGTACCCTGTAATTTCTTGGTGAGAAACCTTTGCAGTCTCTCCAATTGTTGCAGGTGTCTGGTGAGGTACATGCAAAAGTCAGCATTGTACTCAATTACTGGTATGATGAGGGTTAAGTATAATGGAATTATAACATTATCACAATTAGATGAGATGCCTTTACTTATAAATGTGCCACATAGAAGGATTTCCTTACTGCTGTGGATATGTGGTGGTCAAAGTTCAGATTGCTATCAACCTGGGTACTCAGATTAAAGTATCACTGGGTCTACACTTAGGGGATGCTGTGTATAATGTAATTTGCAGGGATGCTAACTTTCCAAAAGGGAATAATAATCCATTTTTTTGCATTTAGCTTTAATCTATGGCTTTGACACCAGTCATTTGTCTGCATTAACCCTGTCTGCAGTATATTAATATCATTGGGGGGGCTGAATGATTGCTCCCAGTTTGCAATTGTTAGCAAACTTGGTCAGCCACAGGCCATCTAGGTTTGCCTGGACTTCTGAGAAACAAATTCTGAACAGGAAGGGGCTCAGTACAGAATCTTGTGGTATTCCACTGGTGACTAGTCTTTTTCTGGAGGTGAAGTCATCCACTTTGACAGTATGTGTCCTGTCAGTGACCCAGTTGGCTACTTATCTGGTAGTGTAGGGATTAATTCTCAATTGTTTATTATTTATTTATTTTACATTTGTTGACTGGGATAGTCTGACTGGATTTATGTCAATTTTCATTAGAGTCCTGGGGAGATTCGCTCCAAGAGATTACTAGACTACTAACATACAGGTACTAGTTGTTATACAGTTAAATACTACAAATTTTAAACAGTTCAGGAATCTTCACAGTTTATACAAAAAGATGTTACAAGCATTAGATAAGATATTTTAGACTTTAAGTACAAGACTTCATTAGTAACTAGAAAGTAATTGTTAAACAAATACATAATTCAAGTTAACAGTTCAGCAATGCTCACAGTTTAAACAATACTTGTTGCCTGCCTTAGGTAGGATGCTTTAGAATTATATGCAGAAGAATTTAACTAGGTATTTTAAATTATCTCTATTAGGATAAGATATGTTTTTGCCAAGGATAGGCCTTGATCTAAAACGACACAGATAGAACAGGAATTAGGTCTTAAGACAGGGTATTTGGGATATAGTATGAGATTAGTCTGGATTTGTATAGGGACATAACCAATGGGTTTTAAGATAGAGTTTCAGATTGTGTTTAAAAAGTGTAAATGAAGACAGTGATGTATGTTCATGGAGGAGTTGATTCCAATACTTTTCAACTGCATTTGAGAACAGAGCATCTCCTGCCATGTTATTAGATTTACATGTTGATACAAGTAGTTTATTAGATGAGCGTAAAGTTGAAATGTTCTTATATTGAGTGAGTTTCTCTATAGCTCTGAGTGGGTGGTTGTGCCAGATATCTTGGCTAAGTCAAAATAGGCAGTATGCACTATCTTTCCCTTGTCAAGGGCCTTGGTGACTTTCTTGAAGAAGTCAACTATGTTTAACATGCATGATCTATCTTCAATGAATCTGAACTGGGTTGGGTCCAGAGTTTGGAGATTGCTCATGTCCTTGTTAATAAGGTCCACAATGATTCTGTTAATAAGTTCTCTCTCTTTTTTTAATTTCTCCAAACCTTTCTAAGTCAAAGTACAATTAAAGTTCATGAAATTAGTATTGTTTCAGTATTTGATGTCAGCCAGAAGTGCTCTTCACAGCACCTGGAATGTGCCCACTAATGACTCTTTCTGCAATTCGTATGAAGTTACATGTATTGGTAACTTATCTAAATATGATTGCAGATTTTTTTATAAGACAATTGCTTCTACTACTATTGGGACTGTTTGGGTATCTTTCTTCCACATTACTCTCATTTCTGGCTGCAAATCCTGATATTTTATGACTTTGTGTCCCTCTGTATGCAAGACACTGTAGTCACTGGGTGTGGTGATTTCAATGATCAATGCTACTTTTGTCTTCTTTTCATGGACCACTATATCCAGATTTCTAGCATCTATCTTTTGAACTGTTGGTAATGGATGATCCTATGTCATATAAACTTCATCATTGTCTATGACACTTTCTGGCTCATGTTTCCAGTGTTTTTCAGCCACTTTAATACCATAATATTTGCACAGTCCCCAGTGCAGCAATCTTGCCACATTATTATCATAGGATCATAGGATCACAGGAAGTTACTAGGCTATTGGCCCTGAGGCCCTTACAAGCCTAGCCAAGAATTTAACCCATGTTCCAACAAGTCAGCACCCTGTGCCACTGTCCAGCAGGGAGAGAGGTGGAATCCCAAGGGTGTATTTTCTGTTCCCCATTTAGTTATCCAGGTTGCACTTAAAAAGGGTTAATGAGGTACTCTGCTTGACATGGAGAGAGAGTCTATGCCAGAAAATGGGGAGTCTCTGGGACACAAATTTGTCCTGCCAACAAGTCCTATTGATGTCACAGACTAGGTTGAGGCCACACATGCTGGTTATACAAGTGGAGCTTGACTTGTGGCTATGCAGCAGTGCCATTAGGGTGGGTTCTGAGATAGCTTTGTATGATAGACAGAGGTCACCTCTGAGGAGTCTGTAGGAGACTGAGTAGAAGTACAGGGCCTTTAGCCTATCTGTGTAGGGTAGGTGTTTGAGACCCTGGATTCTCCTGGTGACGAGCCTCTGTGGTCTCTCCAGCTGCTGCATCTGTTTTGTGAGGTACATGCCAAAAGGGGCATTGTACTCAATAATGGGTCTTATAAGGGAAAAATACAGGGATGTTATGACCACCCTGTTCCTGGATGAGATACCCTTATTAATGAGGTGGGCCATGTAGAAAGCTTTCTGTACAACGGAGGTAATATGGTGGTCAAAATCAGTTTGCTATCAACCTGGTGCTCAAGTCCCTCACAGCTGATTGCATGCTTAGGACCTTATTATCAATGTGATAATTTGTGGAGACATCACTCTCCCCAAAGGGGATGATGATGCATTTTTAGGCATTCAGTTTGAGGCCATGTTTCTGGCACCAGTCATGTTTTTGGGTGAGACTCTTTTGGAGGATGTCCACATCACTAGGGGAATTGATGGAAACTTGGTCAGCCATATCCCACTGGTTTTGGCCTGTACCTCAGAAAAGTATATTCCAAACAGCAGAGGCTCCAGACCAATCTCTGTGATACACCACTCGTTATGGGTCTACTGCTTGAGGTAGCTTCCCCCTGTGGTACACCACTCATTATGGGTCTACTGCTTGAGGTGGCTTCCCCTATTTTGACTAGGTGGGTTCTATCAGTGAGCCAGTTTGATACCCATCTGGTAACATATGGACGATGCCTAGTTGAGAAGGTTTATCTATTATACCTCAGTGGGGAATAGTATCAAAGGCTTTGGCCAGGTCAAGGTAGGCAGTGTGCACCATCTTCCTCTCATCCATGGCCTTGGTGAATGTCTCAAAGAAGTTGACCAAATTTAACAGGTACGACCTCCCCTTGAGGAAACCAAACTGTGTGGGATGTAGTGTCTGGAGGTTGCCAATGTCTTTGTTAATGAGGTCCATGATAACCCGCTCCATGGCCTTGCAGATCAGGCTAGTTAGGCTGATGGGTCTATAATTTCTTGGATCTGAGGATGCTCCACCTTTGTGCAAAGGGATGTCAGTGGCTGTCCTTCACTCAGCTGGGATGAAGCCAATACTCAGGCTTTGGCTGAATAGGGTGCCTAATGGTGCTGCAAGTTCCTCCCTGATTTCATGTAGGATGCCTTTTGGTATACAGTCCATCTGCCATTACTATGCCACATCCAGCAACGAGGTGTGCAACTGTTTCCAATTTGGTTTTACAAAACCTACATCTGTCTGTTTCTCCCACATGTTCAATGGACTTTGTAAACCAATGTGTATGCAGACCACTATCTTGGGCCACCATTATTAACCTTTCATTTATTGGTTTGAATTCTCCTCTCCTTAACCATTCCTGCATTCATCCCGGATCAACATGAGGTTCTTCCACAAGTTTTCTATACTTGCAAGTATGTTTATGCATTTTCCACATTTCTTGCCTTCTTATCTGGTCCTTCACCTTATATTCTTGCTTTTGATTTTCTGGCACAGTTAGTTGCTGCCTGATTTTTATCGAAATCTGGTTTGATTTCCATTCCTACTTGCAAGCATAGTTCTCCAAAATGTAAATATTTCTTCTTTTTTTTTTGGCAGTCTTTCAATTCCTTTTACCCTGTTTCCCAATTCTCTATAAAACTTTTTGGGGTCATCAATAAATTGCTTATTTTGTACTTTTCCTTTATATTTGTCTGTGAATCTTCTAAGTCTTTCTGCCTGTGCTGAAATTTTTAGTTTGCGATATCTGTGATAGTACATGATAGATCGTAGTCTGTTCTAATACTGCACATTGCTTTTATCATGTCTATCTTTCCTAGTATTTTTGTTGATCTGTTCCCTCTTCTATATTCTTCCAACAGTGACACTTCTTGTCTTAATTGCTTTATAGTTTTCTCTGTTTGATACTTCATGATGGTATTCGATTTCTCCCCTTCCTTTCCCACACTAGCCTGGGTTCTTGCAGTAGAACTTTATCAGTTATTGATTTAGCTGCACAGTAATATGTCATGTTTTGTTTACTTCTGTTATACTGCATGGATCTCTGTGGGCAGTCCTAATTACTGTGTTCATTTGTTTTATCAAACTTCTGACTTTTTGGGTTTTATTGACCTTCTGCAGTCTATTTCTTTCATTGATCTTAATTTGTCTATGTCTATTAAATCAAGCAACTCTTCTCCTAGCTGATTTCCTTCTAAACTGAGGGCACATTTTTGTTTTCCATTTCCTTCCTGTTGTGGTGCTTTCTGAATTAGATTTTCTTTCCTGTTTGTCTTCTCATTTTTGTATTGTAAAGTTTTCCATGTTCAGATTCCTTTGCCTGTTTCCAAATACCTTTTTTTTTGCTCTGCTCTATATATTAGTTTTTTTTTTTCTTTGCACATATATTACACCACCATATTTTTCTTTTTCTTTTCATATTTTCTTCTTCTCTCTTCCATGCTCCAGATCTTCTCCTTACTTCTTTTTTTTTTGAATCACTCCATCATGCATGCTATATTCCTACTTATGTACAGACCTTTCTACACCAATCTTTTCAAGGCACAGGCTAACTTCACTTTTTTTTTTCTTTTCTGCTTTACTAATCTTCGTTTCTACTTTCCTCTTTTTTTTTATTTTTATTTTTTAATTTTCCATATCCAGATGCCTTTTATACTTTTCAAAAAATTCTAGGTTTTGTTTTTATAAACAGATCAAAGAAGCTGTTGTATTAATGAATATAATATCCTCAATAGTCCAATTTATCATCTTTATGGATCTTCTTTGGCCTATCATATTTTGTGATTTTCGTGGACCATTACTTCCTTCTGCAACAGGGGAGGGGGGCATCCTCCCCCTGGACCTGGCCTGGCCCCATTCTAGGAATGTTAGAAAGGTCCATAATGATTCTTCCCATGGCCTTGATAATGAGCTGTCAAAAACTACTATTTCCCTAATTCCAGGGTTGGTTGATGGTCCCTCTTTGTGCAGATGGATTACTGTTGCTGTCCTCCATTCCTCCAGAGCGTAGCCAGTTTGCATGCTGTGGTTAAACAGGGATCCAACTGTCCCATTGATGCCATGTTTTTGGCCTTGGAGAGTGCCAACATGACCTGCTCTCTTGAGATAATAGGCTGAGGAATTATGGCAGGTATACTTTGGGGGATGATTGTTGGGGACAGGAGGATGATGTTTGTTCCAGATCTGTCAACCATTTAGATTTTGAATGTAGTTAAAGAATGCCTGGGATTTCCTCCTCTGCTGAGTCAGTTCCCTCTTGTTCTTGGACATTAGTTGCTTTCTCTTGTTGTATAGCCTGTTTATACTAGGGATCCACCAGGGTGGCTTCTTTTTTCAGCAAGACCTGGTTTTAATACGTTTAGGTACAGCTGATTCTATACCACTGCTTAAGTGGTTAAACAAACCATCACTTAGTAGGAGGTAATTTGTCTTTGAAAAATTCTTAAGCGTTTTTGAGTTTGCTGGGGTAACATATTATATTCACTAAATAATGACAGGCATTTGAGTTTCAGACTTCATATCATTTGGAAAATGCGTGGTAACACAAGACCTTTTGTTCTAGCAACTTTCTCAGTTTATAAGAGCAATATTTAAAATGTGTCCCTATTTTTGACACTTTGTTCCCCTATTATTGTTCATAGGATCATAAGATGATAAGAAGTTAGTAGACTAATGGCCCTAGGGCCCTTGCAACCTAGCCGAGTTCTACCCTTATTTCCATTATCAGAACCTAATGCCCATGTCCAAGAGGGATACTGGTGGAACCCGCGGGATAAGTAGACTGCCCTTGTGGGTCATTTTAAACCTAGGCAATTCCCCTTCCAAAGGTGAGAATTAAACTATATACACCTTGTGTTTGTGAGGTTAATACCTTAATCATTATACCACCCCAACCCCTGCCATTATTTAATTCAGTCCTCACTGATTTTGCCACAAAAATCCAGAAAACCAAACATTTTTTGAGGAACAGACCGAACATATGAGGCAAAAATCTGGAATTCTGAAAAAATCTGGACAGTTGAGAGGTATGCAGTGGGAAGACATGAACAACAGGCTGTGCTGCTTTGTCCAGATTTTTTTTTTTTGCTAAAAGATTGAGAGCTATGCTTTCCAGGCTGACAGATATTGGATCCACTTAGACTGACACCAGAATCTAAAGCTATTGTTAAGGTCAATCATTTTTTTGTTTGTATTGTGGCATCATACTTGATGAAGGTGGAATGCTGCTTAAGGCTAGGCTAATACATGCCTGTGACACATAATCTGAGAGCTCAGTCATGTCTCTCTTCATATAGTCCAGTGTGGTAAGTCTCAAGGTAAGTCTCAAGTCATTCACCCACACATTAACTATGACAGAGTCATACCAGTACTTGTGATTGAGTGACTTGAGTGCTTTACTGACTTGACGGATCCTGGCACCTGACAGGCAGCTAACTGTAACCTGCTCCTTATCCAGCCTGGTGAGGGGAACATCCATGTGTCTCACAATGGAGTCACTTGACCACTACATTAGGTGGTGCGGTGTTACGTCTTATGGGCTTTTTTGTGAGGCACTGATGTGTGTGTTATTATGTGGTTGTTTTGCATTGTTATGTGTGTAACTGGTTTACGTTTGGGAGGCCTTTGATCTTTTGGTAAGTTACTGGTGAGTACCTCTGCATAAGTGAATTTATGTGTTGTGTTCTTATTTAGGGTAGGAAGTGTGTGTGTGTGTGTGTGTGTGTGTGTGTGTGTGTGTGTGTGTGTGTGTGTGTGTGTGTGTGCTGACAAGCTGTTTGGTATTTGATTTGTCCTTTTGTGACAGTCTTGCCTCCACTTTCATAGTGTAACAACATCTCTCACATAAAACATTTGTTTGTTTCAGGAGTAAGTGGTTGTCAGTATACATGAGGCAATTACTACATTGCCTCAGAATGAAATGAAGGAAAAAAGGACCACACCGGGCACTCAAAACAGTTCCAATTAGCGCTTTTGTTTACTAAAATGAGCAAACTTCTTTAGACAATTTTAAGACACACAAGTACACTTAAATACAATAATTATCATGACATCATTTCCTTTAGAAAAAACATCACTTCCTTTAGAAAAACATCATTTTCTTTATTAAAACATAATTTCCTTTGGAAAAACACAGCCTCATTTTAAAATGCCAAACTCCTATACAAAACAAACCATATATCAAAAAAAAAATAATAAAAATCCTTACAAATACTTCCAAAAATTTCATGTAACAATACATTTGTATAATTTAATAAATATACAGTAAAAAGCGTTAAAAATATATAAACATAAATCTATCTAACTAACGCTTTTAATTTCAAGATGCTCTTAATAGAAACAAAGTCATTTAAACCTGGCGGAACTAAGGCATTTAATTTCAACTGCCAAATCAGTTCCTTCTCCTCTAATTTCAAATCCATTGGTCCATCCCTAAAATTATCTGGAATTTTTTCAATGACTAAGAACTTGAATTCATGTTTGGGACACAGACTGATATGCCTTGCAAGTGCATTGTTCAAATTCTTTTTGTCAATGGCATACAAGTGCTCATAATTTCTATTCTTGAGGGGTCTTTCAGTTTTGCCCATGTAAAAAACGGGGCAATTTTTACATGAGCTCAAGTAAACCACCCCTCTGGTGTTATAATTGAATTTATCATTGATGTGATATTTTTTGCCATTTATTGTAAAAAAGGTTACCACATCTATATATTTGCACCAACGGCAGGCCTCACATTTAAACATCCCACAATGTGGGGGATGACATTTTAAAGTACTACTTTCCAAAAGTGTTTTTAAATTCCTGCCTTTCCTAA
Organism: Protopterus annectens; assembly: GCF_019279795.1. Taxonomy (NCBI): domain Eukaryota; kingdom Metazoa; phylum Chordata; order Ceratodontiformes; family Protopteridae; genus Protopterus; species Protopterus annectens. The sequence goes on from NC_056731.1 coordinate 716,877,728, forward strand.
ATACTACAAAGGGAGCCTCTCCTACATGTTGTCTAGTCAAATTATCATCTAATAAGAAGGACCAATTTTTGAAAATAATTGATCTCAAAAAGGGAGCATCTATAGAAAATGTAGTTATAAAGCTCAACCTTGCTAAATCAACATCTGAGGACCCAGATGGTTGTTTAGGGACAAGATCCCTACAGTCCCAGTCAATTTCTGATATATTACAAGTAACATTCAAATTGTCCAACGAATTATCCGGACTACAAGAGCCCAAATTAGTGAAGATATTACTATCCTTGACACTCAATAATGGTTTAAAAATACCACAAACTCTTTTAGAGGAGACTTCACCTATGAGGTCATCCACTAAATTGATGGGGTAGCCACGTTTACTGAACATTTCCTTCAATAACCTGCATTCATCTAAAAAATCATTCTCTAAAGTCACCATTCTTGCAGCCCATACCAGTTGACCCTTAACAACTTCCCTTTTCTGGTGGAAAGGGTGGCAACTGGAAAAATGAAAGAATGCGTTCGAGTATGTTTTTTTTCTAAAAATTTTAGAAATAACCCTGTCCAATGAAGGACGTTTAATCAATTCAACATCAAGGAAGCAAATTCGTTCAGTATTGAATTCCCAGGTAAAACAAAAGCGCTAACTGGAACTGTTTTGAGTATCCGGTGTGGTCCTTTTTTCCTTCATTTCATTTTGTTGCAGTTTGTTCGTTTTCTCTGAGTAAATTGCCTCAGAATGCCCATGTCCATGAGGCTGGCCAGGGAGATGATGGGAAACTGCCCACCCATGATGGCAGGCTCTTACTGTATGTTTTATTAGGGAACGGAATTGATTAACTTGACAGGACTGTGCTGGTAGCGTTCCGACAAGAGGGACCTGTACTTTGTGTAGGCTAAAGCTGATCAATAAGACAGCACTGATCAATCCACAACTGAGTTGCTACTAGCAGAAGAGCTTGGAAGGGTTTCACTGAGAGCTGTTTAGGGAAAAATTGAGCTTCTAGGCTTTTGCATCTATCAGGGCACTGTTAACCGCTGCTGTGTGAAGAGCAACACCATGGAAAAGTGAGGCTTAAATACAAGCAAATAGAAACAAGTTTTAAGCTAACTACCAATCAGGAAAGCACACAATATGCCTTCCACCAACAGTGCTCAACTCTTACAGGTTAGATCAGCACACTTTTGCCACAAGGGTGCAGAAAAACACTTTCTTAATTTAGAATAGTTGGTTTGGAGCCCAAGTGTAACAAACGCTAACAAACTATGAACAACAACCCTACAAATAACAGATATAATGTGATACAGTGCAATTAACTACTTAAAGCAGCAGCACACAGTACAGTTTTTGTGAAACTGCTAAACTACAGTCACAGTATATAGAAAAAGTGCAAAAAAATACATAGAGCCCTTTTGTGTGCTTCCCAGCTCAGATAGACCAGGTAAACACCTACTGTCACTAGATGAATAATCACAGTCCTCCTAATGTAAAACCAAGTAAAGGGAGTGAAATGTTACCACAAACAAAGTTAAAGATATGGATACAGCAGTGTACTTTAAACAGTTTATAAAAGTATGACTATTCAATAAAAGTGATTATACAATAAAAGTACTTTGCTTTGTATAAATGTTTATGTATGAATTTTGTATAAAAGTTAGAAGTTTTAAGTTAGAATTGTGGCTTTGTTGTTGCAAGGTTTGAGACAAAAAATAGTTTTGCTTAAGTAAGATGTCATTTTTGAGATCTGCCTATGCAGTTGTACCCAAGCTTGTCACTGAAGTGTCAAGATCAGCAAATTTACTGGTGTGTTGGCTAACTAGGGTCTTCATGTTTTCCTGCTGTGAGATCATTCCATCCATCAGCAACCCCTTTTTCACATTTTTGCACATGGGGTCAGGGTGTCACTTCCACAGTGACAATCATCTAGAGCCAAGGTTTACACCGTTGTGTGGCTCTCCATGCTACGTTAGTTCTTCCACACCACTCACTCACACACACAGTCAGATAGTGGACTACATACACATTGGTTTACAAAGTCCATTGAACATGTGGGAGAAACAGACAAATGTAGGTTTTGTAAAACAGAATTGGAAACAGTTGCACACCTCCTTGCTGGTTGTGACATACTAATGGCAGAAGGACTGTATGCTGAAAGGCATAATAATGTGGCATGACTGTTGCACTGGGGATTGTGAAAACATTACAGTATTGAAGTGGCTGAAAAACACTGGAAACATGAGCCACAAAGCATTATAGGAAATGATGAAGTTTATATCACATGGGATCATCCATTGCCAACAGTTCAAAACATAGATACTAGAAAAACAGAAATACTGGTTCATGATAAGAAGACAAAAGTAGCAATGATCATTGAAATAACCACACCCAGTGACTACAATGTCTTGCACAGAGAAAGACACAAAGTCATAGAATATCAGGATTTGCAGGCTGAAACAAGAGCAATGTGGAAGAAAGATACACAGTCAGTTCCAATAGTAGTATGAGCCACGGGTCTTATAAAAAGAATTTGCAATCGTATTTGGATATGTTTCCAATGCATGTAAACCCATATGAATTGCAGGAGTCATTACTGGGCACATTCCAGGTGCCGCGAAGAACACTTCTGGCTGACATCAAAGATTAAGACAATTATAATTTCATGAACTTTAATTATACTTTGACTAAGGAATAGGGTCCAGAAACCATAAAGACTTGGAGAAATTAAAACAAGAGTCAGACCTATAGCCAGTCTGAAGCACCTGGAGGAAACACATGCAAACAAAGGGAGGACAGATTCTGCACAGGAGACATCCCAGATGAGAATCGAACTAGGGAATGTCTTGGTATAAGACAACAATGCTATCCACTGTGCCACCATCATTATACTTCAGAAATGCAGGATTAATTCAGTTACTACATGTTATAAGGCTGAGGAGATATAGTAAAAGCAACTGCCATAAAGGCAGTCTGTTTTCAAGAGCCTGTGTGATGGAAAAGCTTATTTAAAATCTTCTGAAAAGAAGTTTTTCATAAATTCCAGCATACACATTTAGCATTAGTAGACTGTGCATATTCCTCTGCCATTTGCTGAATGGATAGCAGTGAAGAGCATTGGTTAGCTGATTTTAAATGAATTAAAATGATAAGAAGCATGGTCTCCTAGATGCAGTTAAATTTCATGCTGGGTTCCAAGCACTATTCTAATCAGACATCATCAGAACTAAATTATTTCTGTGTTTTATATAATAATTTTGCACATACTGACTACCAGGCCTGCAGAGATTATTTCCAACATAATTTGTTCCACACATAACATGATGCAAAACAAACTTCCTCAGATGCTTCCCCCACAAAGCTGAAAATTTACCTCTACACTTCTCAATTGTTTCTCCTGAATTCCATTCTCTCACAGTTCTATTTCATGATTTTGTTTATCCAGAGCATGTCCCCTTACCCATATGTGTCCAGTGAAATGAAGCACATCACTGATTTGGGGAAATTTGTCCAGAGCACTGCGGAACTTTCCCTACTGTTTTTTCTATAAGTGCTGTGGATTTTTTTACATCCAAATGAGCTACCACAAACTCAGCTAGATGGGACCTCAGTTTGTCATCTCATCTGAAGGATAGCTCACCACACCCCACCCCCATCCTCCAAGCATTAAACATTGTAGCACTGGACTTTAAAACTCTGGATAGATTTGAGGGCCCAAATCATAGCATTATGCATAAATCATGGTAGCTAAGAGGTATGCAGCATACTCAGGAGTGCAGATCCCCCTTATGCTGCACTTTGGTACCAGTATAGGAAACAATCCAAGTAGCAGGTGTGGTAATACAACTAACAGCCTTCTGATCTTTAAGCACCAAATGCAAGGGTAAACACTTAACCTCTCCATATCACTACTGGATAGTGTGATTAGTAATATCTGCAGTACAGACAGCTGCCTGAAATTCTGCAGTGAGCTTTACTGTGCACAATGGGTCCACATAATCACATCTAGCTGACTTATATTAGCAAAATCAGCTTAAGGTTATTGTACATTGCCCTTAGCAGTTAGTGGCTGCTTTGAATAGTGCATACTCATTGGTTACTTAGCATAACTAGTTGTTTCCTCCACAGTAATGTCCAATATCTATCTCTTTTAACTGAATATAGTATTCTGTATATTCAAACTAATTCTCCAAATCCCTGGACTAAAATGGAGGATCAGCCTACTTGCCCTTTCTGTAGCCAGCCTCACAGCACTTAGTATCCTTAGAGAGTGTACTAACTGCCTGATATCCACAGATAATGAACTTTTACTTAGCAGAAGACATTCTGTTCATGGGATGTGCAAGTTTTTAACTGACACAGAGTCCTCATTCTCACAAACGAACACAGACCCAGAACAACACCCACCTCCATGACACTCAACATGTCCACACTAAAATATTTTACTCTGAGACTGTAAAAAAATTCTTATCAAAGCCTCCTAGATCCATGAAGACAAGTCTCAGCAAAAATCGAACATCACTTCATCTTCTGGCAAACATCCAACAAAAAGTCACCAGGATTTACATCTTTCCAAATCCAATATACAAAACCAGTCTACAAATAAAACATTCCCTGCGATTCAATAAAGTGAAATGTCCATGCAGGAACAGTGTAGCCATTCCTGCACGGAATATGGCTGTCGAGTGATCCAGTAAACTACTGTTCTGAATTGCATGAGCCTTCCTACACTATTCATGCACAGACACTACTGTATAATGATAATTACCTCATTTGCTGGTGAAACCATGCAAATGAGGAGAATTAGCGATTCAGCAAGGAGGCAGGCATCCGTGCAAGAATAGTGTTAGTTGCAGAAATGTATTCGGCTACTCGCCGAATACATTTCTGCAAAAATTAAAACGGAGGCATGACAGCTCAAATAAAAGCATGTATTATAATCCTTAGGCATGCCAATGGCCAATATATGGCCATTGGCATGGAAAAGTGTTTCATTTTTCTAAAAATAAAACTTGTTTTTGGCCGATCTCAGCCATTTAAGCATAGGGCAGTGACGCGCAAATGGGATCATGCCGAAAATAAAAAAACAAAATGTGAAAACAATTTTAAGGGAAATCTGCATTTTGCCATTATAGTCTATGACATGCAGAATCAAAAGAATAGCAGGGAACAGTGTTGCTAAGGGGAAAGGCTCTGGGGTAGTGCAGTAACTAGGGACTAAGGCAGTGGGGTATACAAATGAGGGGAAATTAAGGGGAAATTTTCTGAACCATAAAAATATTCTAAGTGCCAAACTGCACTTAATTGTGTATGTGCTATAACATGATCATGTAAGCAGGAGGAGCAGCAGACATGAAAAGGGGGTATGTCATACATGGTGTAAGCACGTTGGAGCTCCATGGCCCCCAGATAAGCTTAGGTAAGCACAGCTAAGTGAGGGGGGGTCTGAGGCTGTATTGACTTATTCCATGAAATGAAGAGCGTGTTCGCATCCAGGGAGGGCCATTTCTCAGTGTTTATGTTAGCTAAACAGGTTTGCTTGGCGGGCACCAGATCTGAAACAAAACAAAACAAAACCGCCCCCCCCCCCCTGGAAATAGCAGGACTGTTTACATTTGGGCACCGGGTTTGTGTGGCGTGCCTCTGGGCTTAAAAGTGGTGGAAATGGGAAGGGAAGAAAAGGAAAAAAAATGAAAATAGCAGAATAAAAGCAATCAAGTACAAATTACATAGCTAGCAGGTGGAATGCATCATAGTCAGCCAGTCATACAGGCAGCATCTGCAGCACAACAGTATAAACTATGGAAACACCTTACAGTCTGTTTTTTCCTACAAACTCTACACCATTGATGTACACATGTAGGGGAATTTTAACCATAAAATTGGTAGGGTCTGCCATTGCTTTGATCCATCAGTATGTGCTAGAGGCTGAGGGTGGTGAGGAGGATAATGCTGACAACGGCCGCAGCCCAAGGAGGAGGAGAAGAGTGTTCAGACCCAGGGTAACTTACCAGAGTCTACATGATCTGGAGATAGTAGAGCGCTACATGGTGGACAGAGACATACCGCAGCAAATCATCGAGCTGTGGCAGCCTCAACTCAGATCCAGAGCCAACAGAGGAGAACCCATCCCAGTGGATACCAAGGTATGTGTAGCCTTAAGAATACTAACTACATGTACTCTCCAAAGACCTACTGGGGACATCATGGGGGGTCTCACAGGCATCTGCATCCAGGATACTCCACCATTTCCTGGATGGTATGCTGCCATATGCTGGTGAGTACATTTACTTCCCCAACACCTGTGAGGAGAAGACCAGCAATATCCATCTCTTCCACTGTGTAGTAGAATACACGGAGGTACTGGGTGCAATAGACTGCACACACATACACATCAAAGCACCACCCGGTGAACAGGGTAGGGTCTACATAAACAGCAAGGGCTTCCCTCCATCAACTGCCAGGCCAGGTACAATGCCCAGGTCATTATCATGAATGTGTGTGCTGGCAGCCCTGGAAGCTATCACTACTCCCACATCTGGCATTCATCACAGCTGTACTAGGCATTTGCCAGTGGGGGCATCCCGTGTGGCCATCTGGTGGGAGATGCTGGCTATGCACTGGAGCCATGGATGATGACACCCATCAGAAATGTGCACACACCCACACAAGAATGCCATAATGAGGCACGCACACAAACCAGGATCATTATATAGCATGTGTTTGGGATGCTCAAGTCACGGTTCTGCTGCCTTGACATATGTGGTGGAGCCTTGCAGTACTCTCCAGCCAAATGTGCACACATGTTCATAGTATACGCCATGCTACACAATAAAATCCTGTGGAAACAGCTGCAGCAGGAACAGCACAGGGAAGGGCCACACAGTCCACCATCATTGCCAAAGTCCCCTCAGGCACAGAGGGACTCAGAGGAGGAGGCCCTTGAGCCTGCTCCTGTAGGTAGACGGAGGCATGTCCAGTATGCTCAGGCCTTGGCAAAGAGGCAACCCATAGCACACACACTGACACTGTAGGGACCCCAGGGACTGACATCTATCTCACAGTAAAATGGATGACACACACATCACTTTACCTGTAACTTACCATGTATAGGCAGTGTACCGTGTGCATCCAACATAGGTGGCCCTCAAGTACCGTCCTCACAACTACCGCAGGCACAAGGTAAGCCAGTCTTTTTAACAATAAATGAATGGATTAGTATGTTTTGGCAGCATATCTATGATAATGCTGCATGCATGCAAGGGAATGGGGTGGCCTACTGGGATAGCAGCAGACAACTGACAGCTATGTGGGACACCAGGAAATGTCTGACAATACTGGCCTCTCCACACTATGCAGTAGTGCCCAAGGTGGGAAATCTCACTGCAGTATATGTGTTGGGACAACTAATTGGGGGTTCATAGGTCACAGGTGTGGATGTCAGTGTGGGGTCCCATACCCACCCCTGAGACCCATACAGCAAGTCAGCTGTAAAAAAAAACAGAGAGAAATGTCTGGCAAAGGCTCACAAATGGCAGCAATGTTGAATTACCCCCTCCTACACACTCACACAGTGATAGCATAGCAGGTCTCACAGTTGCAGTAAGGCTATGAAGGGTAAGAAGTCTGAAACTCAAATGTATGCCATTACAATTTGACCTGTGGTCTTTACTGATATGCCTCTAGTCCCCAATACAGGGCACAATAGTATGGTAAATAGAACCAAAATGTAAAGCAAATATCAGCACAGTCTGTGCAAATGTGTACAGTTGACAGGTGTGCCCCCCATATACCCACAGAAATGTAGTAACATGTATGTTTGCAGGGAAATACCAGAATAGCACACATTGGCAGGGCGGTACCAATTCACATGAAAACATGTTGCATGTCCACGATATGCAGGGGTCAATGAGCTTTGTGTGGTAAATTCTCTCAGGATCTGGCCAGCATGTTCTCCTGGCAGTTGTCTTATAGTGCTATAGGTATAGTGCTGTCTTTGACAGGGCTATGTGCAGATAACTGCACTGCCAACTACTATGTATGTCAGTGACACCTACTGCTCTGCCACTGACATACCTGGAAATCACAGTGCTATGTGGAATATACTACACATATAATGGACTTCTTGAAGGCTGTGTAGCTGAGGTGCTAAGGCTTTTGTGACTATAGTGCTTTTTGGTACTGTTGCCAGTGGTTATTTTCAATAATTCTTTTTTTTTTTTATGTTTGCTTTTACATATAATGGACATGCTTGCACAGTAGAATGCACTCTGTACCCACACTCATAACTCCCAACCTCTGACAGCAAGATGTCTGAACAAGGACAGAAATAAAAGTGGAACAAAGGTACAATGATAGGCATGTGTTGTAAATATCGCCCTTACATACTGAGAAAGTTGGTAGGGTGAGGGTTTTGCAGTAGCAGGAATTGTCTGAAGGTTATGTAGTCTGAAACAGTAATGTCTGTCTTTATTTTGTAACATCACTCTTCATTTATATGTAACTAACTTGGTATAAAAACACAAGTTTACGTTGACAGAATGAAACCTCTAGCCAAACACCTGGACAATCTGCCGAATAATGTACAGGTGAGAGGTATGGCCACACAAGGATATGATATCTTAGGTTAGAAAGATACCACACAAGCAGGAGATTCCCAGCAAGTATATCACCAAGTTGTTGGACTGTTTACCCAGCACGTCATATCTCAACTGGCTGTAGCTACATCTCACAACTGGCCTTGTTGGGCAAGAATGTACATAGCTGCCCTCATAATATTAGTCTATGCATCATACAGCTAGTATTCCTCTGGTAAAGCACTGTGATGATCTGAGGATGTCTGTCGCTAGGTAATGACAATACATTGCAGTGTCACACTACAGATATGTCAGAAAATGTCTGCTAAGCAAACCCAGTACCCCGAGGAAAGTCCTGTGTACTCCTGAGAGGTATGGCTGTGGCACACAAAACCCCAGACTGGAGTACACTTGTCTCTGGACTGGAGTCCCACTCTAACTATAGAAGGTCAAAATGGGCATGCTCCTACACTTAGAGAATCACAGGACATGTTGGAACCCACATCGGACTATATATAAGATGAGAATTAGAAATCTAAGATGACATCTCTGCTTAATTTCGTGGAAGCATATCAACATCAAGCAGGAATGGAAATCATACCAAAAGTGGATAAAAATTAGGCAGCAACTGAATGTGCTAAAAAGCAAAAGAAAGAATATAAGGTGAAGGATCAGATGAGAAGGCAAGAAATGTGGAAAAAACATAAATATAGCTGCAAGCATAGAAAACTTTTGGAAGAGCCTCATGATCAAGAACAAACGCAGGAATGGCTAAGGAGAGGTGAATTTACATCAAGAAATGAAAGGTTAATATTGGCAGTCCAAGATAGTGGGCTATGTACACGTTGGTTTACTAAGTCTATTGAACATGTGGGAGAAACAGATATAGGTTAGGCAGAGTCCCTCATTGACTCTCTTCAAGAGGAATCTTGATGAGTGGATGGGAGATCGTAGGTTTACCCCGGGTATCACTTCTGTGTCACTGTTAGACAGACTAACCTCGAAAAAGGGCATAGCAAAATTAATTTAAAATGGGTGTCGAAAGCCAAACACACTCTGGCTAGGCTTATAAATGCCCTAGGGCAGATAGCCTAGTATGAACCTATGAACCTATGTAGGTTTTGTGGAACCAAATTGGAAATAGTCACGCACCTTATTGCTGTTTGCGACTCTCTTATGGCAGAGGGACCGTATACTGAAAGGCATAATAATGTGGTGAGACTGTTACACTGGAGATTGTGCAAACATTATGGTATCAAAGTGGCTGAAAAGCACTGGAAACATGAGCCACAGAGAATCATAGAAAATGATGAAGTTTACATCACATGGGATCACCCAATACCAACAGTCTAAAAGATAGATGCTAGAAAACTGGATATAGTGGTCCAAGACAAAAGTAGCATTGATCATTGAAATCGCCACACCTAGTGACTACAGTGTCTTGCGTACAGAGAGACACAATGTCATAAAATACCTTGATCTGCAGGCAGAAACGAGAGCCATGTGGAAGAAAGATACCCAGACAGTTCCATTAGTAGTAGGAGCAACTGGTCTTATAAAAAAGAATTTACAATCGTATTTAGATATGATACCAATTCATGCAACACCGTACAAATTGCAGAAGGAGTCATTACTGGGCACATTGCGGGTGATGCAAAGAGCTCTTTTGGCTAACATCAAAGAGTGAAACAATACTAATTTCATGAACTTTAATCGTACTTTGACTTAGGAATGGGGTCCATTCCCGTCATGGTCAGACCTCCCAACCGTCCAGAATTACTCATTTTTTACCGAGTTTTGGGGTCCAAATAATGGGGTGCCATGATTCCTGAGTGGCACCCCTTCATTTCCGATTTTTTTCCAGGTTTTTAAAAATTTCCGCGCTTTCGGAGCTGACGTCATCACGTGCGCGATGACGTCAGCACTATCAGCCAGCCGAAATTGAGCTGAAGGGCTTTCCCGGCTGGCTGCCTGTTTGAAATCTGTCTGTGGCTTTCCTTTTCTGCTGCTTACGTAAGCCAGCATCTGCAAGCTGCTTATTTTATTTCTTTCCTTTTCTGCTGCTTAGTTAAGCTGGCGAGCTGCTTATTTTCCTTCCCCTGTGCATCTGCTGCACTAACGTACGCTGGTACTGAATTCAATTTCTGGCCTTATTAAGGAAATCGCTGGTACTGAAGGCAATGTACTTCTACAAACTGCTGCACAGATGGACGGACAGAGTATGCTTCTAAGGTACTCAACAGATAGAGGTCTGTGTGTGCATGCGTGTGTGTGTATGTGTGTGTTATCGCAACGCAACCACAGCTTCTCTGCATTCAGTGCATTCTCAGCAACATTCTGTTCTGAAATGAATTAAGTAACATGCTGCCAAGCGTTACAAAGTTAGAAGAATGTTGCTGAGAATTCCGTACGTAAGTACAGAAAGGAGCGATATTTTTGAGATAAGCTGCTAGGAGGAGACCATCTGTATAAACAGGGCCATATAACTTCTTCTTTGATAGTAGCTTTTGGACTGCAGCTGTGTGGTTGTTTTCTGTAGCATGAATTCAGTACGTGTACTACTGCTACTTTGAGTTCCTCTTGTTGAAGTTAGCTTTCTTATTTTGTTAGTTACACAGGCTGACTGTAGATTTAAAACAGATAAAATATTAGCTGTGTGCTGTTGTGGTTAAAGGTCTAAGGGTTTGCCACTGTTTTGTAGTTTTTTTTTTTTTTTTTTGCCATGAAGATTATTGTATTCTAGACTGTTGGTTAATCTGGGTTTCTTTCTTGTAGTCTTGGAAAGTAGGCGAGCTTTGATTTTCTTATATCTGTTTGACATTTATTTTTTGACTTCTTTTAGCTGTCAATTTATGGTTGTCACAGCTCTTTTATAGTGAATCCAGGCTTTGCTTCTATCTCTCGTGAGTTGGCTTGTAGTCTTATTAGTCCATGGTAGCAGGTTAGGTTGACTTCTTATTTTTACTCGATGGAAAGGTGCATAATCTATCTACTGAGCTCAGTAGTGCCATATTGTAAGACTTTATTGCTTCACTGACACTGTTTGCAAAATCTACCTACTTCCATTGCCTGTAATAATACAAATTAGCCTTATGCCATTAAAGATCTAATGCTTGGAGAGGTTGACTGTTATGATGACCTAGTTACATATATTGGCAACAAATTAAATGTCAATATTAACTTATAACCAACAAACAGAAATTGTTTCTGTGCAGTGAAATATTTTTAAGAATGGCCTGGTCTGTGGATTCTTTCCCAGAAAATGTTAATATCTATATGGCATTCTTGAACTTGAAAGCAGAATTTTAGTGTAGGATTTCACTGAAGGGTTAAAACAACAAGTACTGATATGCACTTAAGAAGTTCTTGAAACAGTCCAGAATGATCTGTTTCATCTTCATGTGAAGTTCCTTCCAGATTTTATTCAACTAGCTGCATCTCTTGTTAACATAATATATTTTTATTTTCTCAGCCTTAAATGTTGCTAGGCTGCAACTTTTTCCTGGGTAACATGAGACAGGAATCCCTCCTTTTTAGTATTATAGATGAAACAGCATACTCAGATTATGTTGGCTAAGTAAACAGATGCATGTAGATTACTTTGTAAGGATTGAATTCACTAAATAATGACAGGCATTTGAATTTCAGCCTTCATATTCTTCAGAAAATAAATAAGCATTTACTAACATATTGCTGTTGGTACCTGATATGCATATAAGTAACAGGTCTAATTTCTGTCTATGAAAGTAAATACCAGGCTGTGTGCATTTGTTAATTATGAAACAAGAGCGTGCTATCTATTCTTTTTAATATCCTATAGGTATGTACTTGTTAGAGACACACACATGCTGCAAAGCTGCTAGTTATTGCATATTCATTAGTATATTTCTGACTGCAGTGTTGTAAATATATGGTGTGGACCACTTGAGTTGAGAATATGTCTCTATATTGGGCATGTTCTGTTTGAACGTTGTATATTATCTATAATATGATATGGAGTACCATCACTAAATTCAAAGAAGCCACAATAGAAACAAATATTTATTAAAAATGGAGAATAGAAGGATGAAGAGAAAAATGAAGGAAAATGGTTGATGGTCATATAAGGTTATCTTTTCCTGTGTATGTAGAAGAGTTGACAGTAATAAGTACCAAACAATTGTGTTATAGCATATTTAAAGCCTACTTTGCTTCTTGTATTTTCCAACCTTACAGTTATAACACTGCAGATAAATCCTGTAATATCATAAGGAGTATGAGTTACTATTTGACATATGACATATGTGGTACACTAGTGATGAAATATGCCAGTGGCAATACAAATGTAACGTTATATTCATTGTTATGGATACTTTCTGATTTAATCTACTTGTGGCATGGTTAACTGATGCATATAATGCTTAACATTTTTTTTATGTATGTATGCATATATGTGTGTATGTATGTATGTTCATAGGTTCATAGGTTCATATATATATATATATATATATATATATACATATACATATATATATATATATATATATATATATATATATATATGTGTGTGTGTATGTGTATGTATGTATATGTATATATATGTATATATATGTATATATATATATATATATATATATATATATATATATATATATATATATAGGTAGACCATTACAATAAATTTGATACCTCTGAATGCCACTCACACTATAAGGGAGATAGACAGCAAGCATATTATTTTTAAGATGCATAACCGTTATTGCTACACAAAAGATATATTAAAATAAAAGATTTTCCTTTACAATTTAAACAAAACCAAATAGTTAAGTATTAAATCAATGTATAGTTGTGTTGCCTTAGTGTTTTATAAAATATCAAAAATAGATAAAGACTGTATTTAAGTAATCTGTAAAGACAGATACATGTATACTTAAAAGATATATAAGATACTTTTCATTATAAAACTACCATATGGCGGGGCCGGGGGAGGATGCTGAAATGCAGACTTAGAGAGATTGCTTGAATGATTAGATCATTCAAGGATGAGATGTTTTTTCTCATGGAGGGGTTTGGTGGTTGTTTATCTTATATTGTTCTCAGTTATGATCTTGTAATTTACTTTTATTGGGTGTCTATAATCTATTGTAATACTGTTGGAAGAAGAAAGAACAAGTCATTCTCTTCATGTACACACATCTACACATTGTTACGAGTATATGAATATGGATAAAAGCAAAGCTAATATAAATCCAATTGCAAAATGTATATCTCTTAATGTAAATGGCTTAAATAATAGCTGCAAAGGTGAAGTCTTTATAGATATTTAAAGCTATGTGAAGCGCAACTAGTATTTTTACAGGAAACACACCTTACACAGGAAGACATAAATAAAATAAACAATAAAAATGATACAATGCTAGTAAGTTCCACCTATAATCAGAAGCGAAGGGGTAGTAATTTTGTGGAAAAACACTACTTTAATGCCTAAAATCATAAATATGTTCCATGACAACTCAGGAATGTTTTGTCTAGTGACAATATCTATCAATGAAATTATATATACATTAGTGAATATTTATTGGATACCAGGACTAGGTGTTAGAGTGGCCAAACAACACTTAGAAGACATTGTACAATATACCAAAGGCAATTTAATCATAGCTGGAGATTTCAATTGCATTATAAAAGAAACTGACACAAATACTAAAACTACACGTAAGAGATCACCTTTAACAAAGTTGTTATCTGAGTTTGTTGAAACTTTTAATATAGTTGACATAAATGAGTATGCTATCCCAAATTCACTATTCTTTACACATTTTTCCCATAGACATAATACATACTCTAGAATAGATAGAGTGTACATAACAAAGGATTTAACCTCTAAATTAAATAAAGTCAAGACAATTTCATGTCCATTTTCAGACCATAACACCATAACGTTTGAGATAGACTTATGTTTCAAGAGAAGGATATCAGTAACAAGAATACCATCTTACATAACAAATCTCAAAGATTTTAAGGAATTTTATATTAAAGAGACACAAACATTCCTAGATATCAATCTTACAAAAGATGTATCTGAAATATATATATGGGATGCATTGAAAGCATACCTATATGGAAGAGCGGTGGGATGGTATAAAAATAAACAAAAACAGTGGAATAAGGAATTAATGGAATTACAGTCAAAAGTAGATAATTTAAAGCTTGAAATTCAAAATGGAAACACCAACTTAATAAAAGAACAAGAAGATATTAATAAAAAATACTCAGAGACGCTACACCACAAAACAATGATCAACTTAGAAAAAAATTAAACTATGTTACTAGTCAATGAACCCTAAAAACCAATGAAGAATAGCAAATAGGACTAAAAAATTATTAAAACAAATCAAATCAAGGAAATACATAATATAGAAACCAAAAAGAAAGTATCTGATTTAGAAGGAATACTAGAAGCTTTTAGGCTATTTTTTCATAAACTTAATAATCAAAATGAGAAACAGAAACACATTCAGCATTGAAAGCTTTTCTCAAAAACAATGTTAAAGTTAGGTTATTAGAGGAGCAGGTACAACTAATAGATAAACAAATAACAATGACAGAACTTAAAGCTGAAGTAAATAAGCTAAAATTAAACAAAGCTCCAGGTATAGATAATATCACCCCAGAAATGTTTAAATTACTATCAAATGAGGCTTTGCTGTTGTTATTGAATGTCTTTACATCAGTTAAAAATGGTAAAGACATTCCTCCTTCTTGAAAGTACACATTAACATCACCAATTCTGAAACAAAATAAAGATCCCAGTGAATGTTTATCATACAGACCCATTTCACTTCTTAATATAGATTATAAAATTTTTATGGCAATACATGCTGCTCGAATAAAACAATTACTACCACTTTTGATAGAGGAGGATCAAACAGGTTTTATAAAAGATAGGAACACTTATGACAACATTAAAAGAATTATTTCCTTAATTGATTATATAAATGTCACAAAAAACTAAATTAATGTTATTAGCTTAGACATAAATAGCGCATTTGATTCAGTGAACTGGGATTATCTATGGATAGTTTTAGAAGAATATGGCTTCTCAAACAACTTCACTTTGTTAATAAAATCATTATATGAAAAATAATTGGCTTATATAAAACTGGGATCTTGTCTGTCTAAATCTATTAAAATAACTAAGGGCACAAAACAAGGCTGCCCTCTTTCTCCATTATTGTTTGCGCTAGTCATTGAACCCTTAGCAAATAATATACGTATGGATAAAAATATTGAAGGAATACAACTAGACAACAGCCTAGAGCTTAAAATTCAACTTTTTGCTGATGATATTTTAATTACCTTAAAAAATAATAATAGCAGTTTAATAGCATTATGGGACTCAATTCAAAACTTTCAAAACATTTCAAGTCTTAAATTTAATGAGAACAAAACAAATGTATTGCTTATAAATACTAATAAAAAAGATCTAAATAAAAAATACCATAAATGTATCTCTACCGATAATATAATTAAATACTTGGGAATTATAATAACTAACAACCTAGATACTACAATTGAAACAAATTATAAAGAGACCTTAAATAATATTAAAAATCTAATACAAAGATGGAATAAATTCTTCTTTTCAATGGAAGAAAGGCTTTATATAATTAAAATGATCATATTTCCAAAAATTCTTTATGTCATACAAGCTTGTTCTTTGCCACCAGCTAAATCGCACCTAAAAGAATTAAATGATTTAATGGTAAGATTCCTATGGTATCCAAAAAAACCAAGGATAGCTATGAAGTATCATCTAGATGATTGGGATATAGGTGGCATAGGTTTACCAGACAAAGAAATATATTTGCATTCATCCATTATTAAAACAATATCATTATGGCTAAATACAAAATATACATCAAAATGGAAGCTAGTTCATGAGAGAATCTGGTTAAAATCAGGATTTGTAGTAGCAAATAAGTATACAGATTTCATACCAAACAATTTTCTATGGCTGATGAATGAATATATGATGATACATAAGAATAAAAATATGTTCCAAATACATTACATATACATTAAAAATTTTCCAAAATCTTATTAATAGCAATCCTGATATTAAAGCATGGTCATTTCTTTTATATCCAGTAGTGTACACACAAGGTAATATAATAACATTTAATATGGAAGTAGTCAACATGCTTAAAGAAAAGGGATTAATATATTGGCATCAATTGCTAAACTCTGGAAAACCTCTGACAATAGACCAGATTAAACAGAAATTAAATATGGAAGATAGTTCATGGTTACATGTACAAGAATTAAGACAGTATATATTAAGCAAACAAGAAACAATGCAACCATCAATAAGACAAAATGTTCCTAACCTTATAGAACATATAATATTACTAACGAATCAACCCATTACTGGAAAGGGATACTTATCATCTATTTATAAAACAAAAAAATAAAAATGCATAATAATGACAAAATATGGAATTATTATAGATCAGTTAATGGACATGTGCCAAATGACAGAGATAAAAAACTAATTCTTCTCTCTCCAAAGCAGACATCACTTTCATTACATTGGAGACTTTTTACATGGCAATTCATACACAGGTCTTATGTAACCCCTCATAAAATGGAACTTATGTTTAAGAAAAATATTGGCTGCTGGAGATGTAATTTATCAATAAAAGCAGACTAGCAACATATGTTCTATGAATGCCATTTGATTAAACCATATTGGGATAAAATAAATTATTTTCTGCAAATGGTATTCAATGATAAATTCCAGATTTCCAAATCTATTATTTTATTTAATGTACCTGTACCCGACTGTGTGCCAAGAACAAAATATGTAATCTTATGGATTCTCCTAGCTATTGCAAGGAAGAACATTACATCAAACTGGAAATCCAAAGCTTCTCCAACTTTTAAGCAATTCATGAATATGGTGTCAGCAGTATCGCAATTGGAAATGAACACTATTAAAGGAAGAACTGAAAGAACTACATAATTATACGTAGCATGGCAAAAAGTAACTGAAATACTGGAGAATAATGACTGCAGCAGATTATAATCAGGAAACAATTGTATAGAAAGTCAATTATATGTCAACAATAGACACCCTTGTAAATACTTTATTTTGGTTTTAATGTTTGATGTCTGTTTAGAGGTTTTAGCCTACCTTTTTAAATAATTTGTAAATACTTCATTGTCATAACTAACCTGCATTCATGTTTTCTTGTTTTTGGAAATGAATAAAAATATTAAAAAAAAAAGAAAATAAATAATAACACAAACATTTTATTCTAGCAATTTTCTAAGTTTATAAGATCAGTATTTGAAATTTGTCCCTGTTTTGGGACTGTATTCCTCCATTACTGGCTTTGTTCAGTTTTTTGTGCTAAGAGGTTGAAAGCTATGGTGGTGAGAAGTGAGAACTGAATTCGCTAAATGATAGCCATTTAAGTTTCATTCTCCATGTCTTCCAGGAAGCTGCCGATTTGGCATAGTGGTATGTTCTGTCTGTAGTGGTGGCATATTTTGGTTGTCCTTCAGTTTGCGTTTGAAAGTTGATATCCCACAAGTCATTTGAGTGGGTGAGGTTACATAATTATGTATGCAAAATTTATGTTAATCAGCGTACAGATTTGTACCTATTTTTCATTGGCCTTGTCCAGATTTTTGATGTTTCCAGGTTGAGAGGTATAGTCATGGTATTAGAAACCCAAAAGACTTGGGAAAATTAAAATGACTATATGACTGCATTGTGTATATATGTCTGTGCATACAGACAGCTATGTACAGCTTAACTGTCTCAACACACACACATGTCAGACAGGATTACCCTCAGCTAGCTGTAGGTGGCCCATATATGATATATCTGCATCTGTGGTATGTGATACACAGACATATATATGGGCAACAGTTAACATATGTCAAGCATACACACACATAGATGTGGGGAAGTGAGAGACAGACAGTGATAGAGAGAGAGAGAGAGAGACACAGGGGGACACAGACAGAGTGAGTCACACACATGAATACCTTGAGTGGCATACAGTGATGTCCTGCTGTGAACAGTGGCATACCAGTTGTAAACAGTTGCATGTGCCAGCATAAAAGTTGAGCCCCATTGTGTAATAGTACTGAGGTTGGGTTTATAATATTACATCACCTGCCTGTGTGTGTGTGTGCATGTGTGTGTGCGTGTGTGTGTGTGTGTGTGTGTGGGGGGGGGGATCTGCTGCTGTCATTCACCTTAGAAGTACCATTGGCCACCTATCATCCCTATAAGCTCTGTAGCAGGTGTGATAACTGCATCACACTATAGTACAAATGACTAGATAGGTAGGGTTTCTAATCTCAATACTGGCAACTCTGTGTGTGTGTGTGTGTGTGTGTGTGTGTGTGTGTGTGTGTGACAGTTGTGTGTGCAAGAGTGAAGGAGTGTGTGTTTGTTTGTAGGTGAAACAGTTTTAGGCCATTCCCACCCACAACACTTCCCTGTGCCCCACTTTATCAGTCCTGCTGATGTCATTCCCCTTATCAGCACCTTTGGCCAGTTGTCAGCCCAGTAAGCACTGTAGCATATGCAATAACTGTGTAACACTATAGTATAAATCACTAGATAGGCAGGGGTTCTACACTCAATAATGGCAAGTTTTGCGTGTGCATGTGTGTGTGTGTGTGTGTGTGTGTGTGTGTGTGTGTGTGTGTGTGTGTGTGTGTTTGCATGAGAATCATATCATGTGTGGGTTATACCATTTTGAATTGTGTACCACCCTGTACACTTCCCATCACCCTACTTTACAAGGCCTGCTGATGTCATTCACCTTAGAAGTACCTTGGGACAAGGTGAAATCATATAAACTCTGTGGCATGTCTGATAACTATGTAGCACTATTTTAGAAATAACTAGATAGGTAGGAGTTCTAATCTCAAAATGGCAACTGTGTGTTTGGGTGAGAATCATATCCGGTTTGGGTAATATCATTTTGATGTATGTACCATCCACACCTGTTTTCCACCTCCCGATGGCATTACTTTATATAGTGTGTTAGTGGCATCTGCCTCACATGCAGCATGTTAAACCAGTGTACAGACCATACCAGTCATCTGTACATACATCTATGGAATATCCAGATGTTTGCAACCTATATGTGGTCTGTGTCCCCTAACAATAGCCATGTATGTGATATTGTTGCCAAATAGGTCACAGTTAGCATAGTGACACACATGCCAGCATCAGATATCATACCTGACTGAAACATCAGACTGATTCAACGTCTGTTACCCTATCAGTTGTCCAGGCTTGTAGGAGCAATCGATGACTCCAGTTGCTATTTCTGGTGGGTTATCTCACCATCCATGAAGGATTTCACAATATTACGTGTTCTAAGAGGTAGTGGGTTATGTCCCACGCATATAATCTATGTTGGGCATGTCATGTGTATGTAGCACTATAGTACATTAAAGTGGATATGTAGGTTTACTAATTTGTCTGTTGCTAACTGTGTTTGTGTTACTGTATGCACATCCCCTGTGCCAGTCTTTACTGTGTGTATGCAAAGGATATACCATTTTGTCTCCCTGTTCCACCCTGTGAACTCAGGAATACATACCACAAACCTGTCATACACAGTACCATGCATGCCCTCACCAACTGCATCAGGGTTGAGTGTATGGGAAAGAAATGGCAGGGACAACATGTGCTGACAGGTGAATCTGTTGTGGTCAGTCTAATGGCTAAGCTTGTGAGGGATCTACTGACAGTACTCCAGTGACCTTTTCTGTATGTATGAGCCTGTGGTACTACACAACACTGAGGTGATGTGTCTGAAGGCTACCTGTCTGTGACAAGGGGTATGCATGCAAGGTCACACTGTCTGACAAAAGTGTCCATTACACACTGTTGCATGCATACACACCTGGTAAACATACATATAAAGCTGTACCTTGGCTATGAAATGGTCAGTGTATTTCCACTCTGCATACTCCATGTTGGTAAGGTCTGCAGGGCCACAGCCTGCAGACACACAGACACCTGGAACACAAACAGAATACAGCATGTCAGACTACATTCTTTCAGTGGTATTAACAGCAATAATTCATCATGGCTAATAAAATACATACACCTTTATGTGTACCCATAGCAAATGCAAGCAGACAGCACCTTACACAGTATTACATAGTTACACTGTACTATATTCACCTTGTGCATCAAACCCATATTAGCATGTTCCTGCATCGATGGTATGGATAACAGGGATGTGGTACAGGTATCATCATATGCACAGGGTGTGGTGTGGGTTTGCCAGAGGCCTAGGCTGGGCCAAACGGTTGACATCATATGTGTATGTTTGGAGGGCTATCCTATAGATGGGCTGTGCAGAGGTGCTGTCTGTGTCTGGAGGTGACCAGCCTGTGACACAGATGTGTGTGTGTGTGTGTGTGTGTGTGTGTGTGTGTGTATGTATGCACACAGTCATGCCTTGTGGCTGCCTTACACAGGGGTATGTTGGACAGCTGTGGACTATACATAGCAGGGCGTCCAGTTCACCATCTACGGCCACTGACATGTGAACTGGTCCTACCAGGGGTTTCAATGGCACCAGAAGGCCCAAGGCCAGATGCAGTACTGCTTTCTGATGGTGACTGCTGTCTGCTGGATCTGTGTCCCTGATGGGACCGGCCAGGACTACATACCCATGGCCTGCTCCGTTGTGATGTGGACAGCAACCCCCCCTCGGTAGAGCTGGTGTCACTATCACTATGGGAGTGTAAAGGCGCGCAGTCCCATAGACTCTCAGTTGATGTTGGTGTTGACCTACATCCACATGACCAATGCCCATCTCCTACCACACACTCTAGCAAAGACATGCCATGGTCTAGGATTGCCAAAGTCTCACCCCACCGTCTATTCATGACCTCAGTATTTTGGTGTATGGCCTTAGCAATGTCATATATGTTGCCACGTAAATCAGGAAGAGTTGCTTCCAACACCCTATTTGTCTGGTGTGTTCACTACTTGTCTGTGCATCTTTGACAGCCCGAAACATGTGTCTGGTGACATCTGCTGTGGCACTTGCAACAGCAACTTGACAAGCAGCAGTCCTCCTGCGAGCTCCCCTGTCCATCTGCCTGTGTGGGACTTCACCCGCACTCTGGCTGTGGCCAGTGTCTACACTCACACCTGTCATAGTCACCACACTAGCCTGTTCCATGCCACCACCACCTGCCAACTGTCCATCATTTGTGGCCATTGGTGATGGGGTATGTGTGGGCAGTGTGACTGTGTGCGGGGACTTTGTGGATGACTGTGGGATGCCAACCGATGGCACAGATTCAGACCCTGACAACCCACCTGTGTCTGACTATGACCATCATCACTGCCAGAGTCTGCAGAGACACTGACATCAGATTCTGAGTGGGAGGGACCTTGAACACCATGACCACCTGTTGGGGAAAGACAACATATGTAAATTAATACCTGCACTATAATATTTGCTGCTACACACACACACACACACACACACACACACACACACACACACACACACACACACACACACACACACACGTGTGCGTATGCACATACAAACATACAGGTGAGATGGCAGATAGGCATTACACAGACCTCACACTAACCAACTGGTGACATTCACAACACAGTCAGACCACTACATACACACCCTGGATAGGCCCTCAACATCATGCAATGCAGCCCTTTCCACTTAATGTTACTACTTATATACACCTCTGTGATACGTGAGTAGTGTTAGTAGGTGATGGGGTTCAAGTAGCACGCACTGCACCCATGTACACATAATTGCTGTTTACCTGTAGAGCACAGTGGCAACTCCTACAGAACATACCTCTTAATTGCGCAGAGTGTCGCTGAATGTCTATATGTGTGGCTCATATTTCTGGTCTGTTCGTCATAAATCCTGTGTTTGCCTGACATATTTCTGAGGTAATATGAGGACTAGTGTCACTAATTAATGACATATTTTGGGTTTCACACTTCAAAACCTGCAGTACATGTATGTTACAACAGAACCTGTTACACTAACAACCTTCTAATCTTACAGTGGACATTATAAGTGTAGACACCCTTGTTAACATGTCAGGTTTGTCTGATATATAACATGAGACCACAGAAATCATGTGATAACATTTCCCACTTTTAATGTGACCTATAACCTGTGCAATCAAATTGAAGAACAAACACATCAGTTAGGAGTAACGTAGAAGCTGAAATACATACAATAGGCTGGTTGCATGATTGTGCACACCCTTAAACTAATACTTTGTTAAAGCACCATTTGATTTCATAACAGCAGTCAGTCCACTTGGGAAGGTGTGTATTAGCATGGCACATCTCAACTTAGCAATATTTGTACACTCTCCCTTGCAGAAGCCCTCCAACTCTGTCAGATTGCAAGGGCATCTCTTCTGCACAGGCCTCTTCAGGGCACCCCACAGATTTTCTATTGGATGTAGGTGTAGACTGTGGCTGGGCCATTCCAAAATGTTGATTGTCTTCTGGTGAAGACATTCTTTTATGGATTTTGATGTATGGTTTGGGTCATTGTCATGTAGAAAGATATAATTCCTCTCCATCCACAGATTTCTAGCAGACACATGAAGATTTTGGGCCAAAAGGGACTGATATTTGGAACTGTTCCTAATCCCCTCCACCTTGGCTAAAGGCCCACTTCCATCTTATGAATAGCAACCCCAAAGCAGGACACTGCCATCACCATGCTTCATCATGGGGATGGTATTCTTTTGGTGATGCATAGTGTTTTTGTTGTGCCAAACAAACCTTTTAGTATTGTGGCCAAAAAGTGCAACCTTGGTCTCATTACACCATAACACATTTTCCCACATGCTTTTGGGAGACCTGATGTATTTTTCTTGAGAAATTCTCCAGACCTGGATGTTGTTTTGTGTCAGAAAATGCTTCCATCTTCCAACCTTACCCCATAGGCCAGACATGTGGAGAATACGGGAGATTGTTGTCACATGTAGTACACAACCGGTACTTGCCAGAGATTCCTGCAACTCCTGCAGTGTTGCTGTAGGTCTCCTGGCAGCCTCTCTGACCAGTTTGGGTCTTGTCTTTTCCACACATTTGGAGGAATGTCCAGTTCTTTGCAATGTCCCTGTTGCCCCATATTTTCACCACCATTTGAAGACTGTCTACACTGTGTTCCATGGTATATGAAATGCTGTGGAAATGTGTGTACACTTCTCTGGGCTGATACCTTTCACAAATGAGATCCCTTTGCTGCTTCATAAGCTGTATGCGAACTATGGCTGTTGCTGTTGCAGGCAACTGAGTAAATGTTAGGATAATCCTGGTAGGACAGCTGACCATTATTTGCTGTTAATTAAAGAGTCTCTGTAATTGATGGCAGGTGTGTACCCAAGAAAGCTGCTTCAACACAGCATTAGCTTCAGCCTGTGCACATGTATGCATCTAGTTTTTTGAACGTTTTTATGTGTCATAATTGTTCCACTAACAGATTTGTTTGTTTTACAATTCAATTGTACAGGTTATAGGTCACATGAAAGGTTAGAAGGGTTTGGAAATGTTTTATTTTGCTGTCATTTTTGTATATCACAAATATCTGGCATTCTAACAGGTACGTGTACACCATTTATGTGCACTGTATAACAGTAATTTATAAAATATGTCCCTAATTTTGGGCCTTTGTCTTCCCATTTTGTCAGTCTTTGTCCAGATTTCTTGCAATGACAGGTTGTGAGGTATGCTACAGATATGTGACATCTCCTGAAAATAGGCCCCTGTGATGACCACTGTGATGCAATGCAGTTAACCTCATCACAAGTGAACATGCAGATATTGCAAAATGGCTGAGAGTAACAATTGTGTGCATGATCACATGCATGACCTTAACATGCCTGGGGCACTGGTGAGCCACAACAGGAAAATCCCATACTCACCGACTTCAGCCTGCTGTCCCGTATCCAGACCAGAGGCACCTATGTAGTTGTGGGGGAGAGGTATTGTCAGCAGACTCACATTTGGCATTGGTACAAGATGAATGCTACTTTTCTGCACAGGTACAGTACAAGCTCTGATAGTACACGATTTGCTGTCCTTCACCATAAATGTGCACTTGTGTGCATTACTAAACCCCACCCACAATTGCAGTTTGAACTGACATATGCATCTAGATACTCTATAGAAGACAGTATGACTGCTACATGATTAAATTGATGTGCACTGTGTCCTTACCTGGATGCTCCTCGCCTGTTGCCTGGGTGCCACCCACCTCCATGACTTGTGTTTCTTGTGTTGGCTGTTGTGTGGGGGCTGCTCCAAGGTTGACAAGGAGTGCCTCTGTTGCCGTAAGTGGGGCCTGTGTGGCTGGAATCCCACCTGTAGCAGTATGATCCCTGACCACGGCAGCAGCCCTTTGCCGGGCACGATGTATCAGGTCAGTTGCCCGATGCCTGACCTGATCGTATATGCGGCCATGGTGGTCCAAGGTGTTAACTCTTTGGACAAGGTCATCCCACAGGGCAGTCCGCGCCTGCAGATTTTGTTGACTATGGCCGAACAGCACTGCATGGTGCTGGATTATAGCATCAGTGATGGCTGCATTCTCATCTGCTGTATATGCTGGCTGACACTGCATGCCACCTGGAAGACATATACAGGGAAACACATCACAGGACCTCAGACATTGCCCAGAGTTATTTACAGAGCCAGAACATCAATATTGCCTGTCATTAGCCACCACTTACAACCACATCATAACCCTGTCATCTATCAGCACAGTATGAACTTGCATTGCACTTGTGGTCCTGATGTGTCATGTTCACCCAGTGAGGGCCAGTACATTGCATAAACCACCATTCATCATTCACATTTGTGCAGAGAGATGACAGTGGCCATCTTCTTTGCAGATGGGATGTCAGTGGTGCTCAGGCTTTTCTTGCATACAGTGTGTAATGGAGCTGGTAGCATATGCCTGAGTTCATGTAGGATGCAAACAGGAATGTTATCAGGTTCCATGGAGACTTGCTTTTGTTGACTTTGATTAGGCAGTATGCACTTGCTCCCTAATGATGAGGGGAGGTGTGTGGGTGCTGTGCTTATCCACCTATACTGATGGTGAGCCAGGGGGGTGATGGTTGCCCTAAACCTGTCTGCAGCAGGTTGGCTATAGCTATGGTGTGTGTGTATGTGGTGTGATTGATCACCATTACAGGCTGGGTTGGGTTGTTGCCTCTGATATTTCAGACATATGTGAAGACGGCCTTGTGATTGCCCTTGGAGGATGTGTCCAATTTGTACTCATAGTTAGCCTTACAGTAATCCACCTGTGACCTTATATGCTCGTTCAGACAAAGGTTGACTTGCTGCCAAGTTGGTGCCTGCTCTTACTTTACCCTGTACAGCCAATATAACGACCAATTATGTTATTTGTGTATTGCTGCTGTCCAGCAAAGGGAATTATTCTACCTTGGTGGAGGCAGGTTTTACAAGTAAGGTATTGCTGAGTCCATACAGCTATGTAGGTGGCCATATAGCTGTTTGTAGTAGGCATGGACACAAGGTCATAACACAGTTGGACACCCCTCCAATTTCAACCTGATAGCCAAGTTTATTCTAGTACCCATGTCTGTGACAGGGCAATGCAACAACCAGTAGCTGTAGAAATCTAACTCTGTTGAATGCACAGAAACTAAGATTACACACGTGTACATGTACAGCTAATTTACCTGACGTTTTGCATCCCATGTGTGTTGTTATGAGGCATCCAGGTAAACCTACTCATACATACATATGCACAGGTAATACCTGATATACAATTCTGTTCTATGTCAGTATGGCACACTGTATTTACACTCTTGCTGCTCAGTCATTCCTCTCAACCTGTTAGAGCAGGACATCTAGAGGACGCCACACATACATGGAGGACAATAGGACAAAATTAGCGACACTTTAATATTTCTGTAACACACTTAAGTCATTTGATAGCACAGTAGCCTTTGCATTCACAGACATACCCTGGAGGATGTCCAATACTCATGTGGCAGGAAGAGAGGAGAAAGGCAAGAAGTGTGGTAGTGAGGGTAGAAACGTTTAATGTTAGCAGTATGACTGGTATGGAGACAGAGCTAGCTGTTATGATGGACAGAAGGAAAGTTGGTATATAGTGTGTGCAAGAGACCAGATGGAAGGGGGGTAAGGCTAGGTGTATCAGAGGTGGGTCCAAATTGTTCTATCCTGGTGTGGATGGGAGGAGAAATGGTGTAGGGTTTATCCTGAAGGAACAGTATGCCAAGAGTGTTTTTGGAGGTGAAAAGAGTGTCAGCTAGAGTGATGATTATAAAGCTGGAAATTGATGGTGTAATGATGAATGTTGTTAGTGCATATGCTCCGCATGTTGGGTGTGCAATGGATGAGATAGAAAAATTTTGGAGTGAGTTGGATGAAGTGGTGATGACTGTACCCAAGGGTGAGAGACTGGTGATTGGAGCAGATTTCAATGGGCATGTTGGTGAAGGGAACAGAGGGGATTTGGAAGTGATGGGTAGGTATGGTGTTAAGCAAAGGAATGCAGAAGGGGAGATGGTAGTGGATTTTGCAAAAAGGATGGACATGGCTGTGGTGAATATATATTTTAACAAGACAGACGAGCATAGGGTGACATATAAGAGTGGAGGAAGTTGCACACAGGTGGATTATGTCCTATGCAGGAGGGCCAGTTTGAAGGAGATTGGAGACTGTAAAGTGATGATAGGGTAAAATGTATTTAGGCAGCATAGAATGTAGGTCTGTGGGATGACATTGGTGATCAAGAAGAGGAGGAGGAGTGTGAGGGCAGCACCAAGCATCAAATGGTGGAAACTGAAAAAGAGTGATTGTGAGGCTGAGTTCAGGGAAGAGTTAAGGCAGGCACTGGGTGGCAGTGAAGAGTTGCCAATTATCTGGGTAATTACAGCAGAGCTAGTAAGGAAGATGACTAGAAAGGTGCTTAGTGTGACATCTGGACAGAGGAAGGAGGACAAGGAGACCTAGTGGTGGAATGAGGAAGTACAGGGGAGTATACAGAGAAAGAAGTTGGTGAAGAAGAAGTGGGATTGTCAGAGAGATGAAAGTAGACAGGAGTATAAGGAGCTGAGGTGCATGGCAAAGAAAGAGGTGGCAAAGGCTAAGGATGAGGCATATGAAAAGATGTATGAAAAGTTGGACACTAAGGATGGACAAAATGACCTGTACCGATTGGCTAGACAGAGAGTCTGAGCTAGGAAAGATGTGCAGTAGATAAGGGTGATAAAGGATAATGAGGGGAAACATACTCACAAGCGAGGAGAGTGTGTTGAGCAGATGGAAAGAGTACTTTGAGGGGCTGATGAATGAAGAGAATGAGAGAGAGAGAAGGTTGGATGATGTGGGTATGGTGAATCAGGAAGTGCAATGGATTAGCAAGGAGGAAGTAAGGATAGCAATGAAGAGGATAAAGAATGGAAATGCTGTTGGTCCAAATGACATACCTGTAGAAGCATGGAGATGTTAAGGAGAAATGGCAGTGGAGTTGTTAACCAGATTTGTAATAAAATCTTGGAGAGTGAGAGGATGCATGAGGAGTAGAGAAAAAGTGTTTGTGTACCGATTATAAGAATAAGGGTGATGTGCAAAGCTGTAGTAACTACAGAGGGATAACATTGATCAGTTGCAGCATGAAGTTATGAAAAAGATTAGTGGAAGCTAGGTTAATAAAGGAGGTGATGATTAGTGATCAGCAGTATGGTTTCATGCCAGGAAAGAGCACTACAGATGCGATGTTTGCTCTGAGAATGTTGATGGAGTAGTACAGAGAAGGTTGGAAGGAGTTGCATTGTGTCTTTGTGGACTTAGAGAAAGCATATGACAGGGTGCCTAGAGAGGAGTTGTAGTATTATATGAGGAGGTCAGGAGTGGCAGAGAAATATGCAAGAGTGCTACAGGATATGTACAAGTGTAGTGTGACAGCAGTGATTTCTTTGGTAGGAGTGATGGATGCATTAAGGTGGAGGTGGGATTACATCAGGGATCAGCTCTGAGCCCTTTCTTATTTGTAGTGGTGATGGACAGGTTGACAGACAAGATCAGACAGGAGTCCTCATCGACTGTGATGTTTGCAGATGACATTGTGATCTGTAGTGAGAGTAGGGAACAGGTTGAGGAGACCCTAGAGAGGTGGAGATATGCTCTAGAGAGGGGAAGAATGAAGGTCAGCAGGACTAAGACAGAATATATGTGTGTGAATGGGAGGGAGGATAGAGGAATGGTGAGGATGCAGGGAGTAGAGTTTGCAAAGGTGGATGAGTTTAAATACTTGGGATAAACAGTTCAGAGTAATGATGATTGTGGGGGAGAGGTGAAGAAGGGAGTACAGGCAGGATGGAGAGGGTGGAGAAGAGTGTCAGGAGTGGTTTGTGACAGACGAGTACCATTAAGAGTGAAAGGGAAGGTCTATAAGAGGATAGTGAGACCAGATATGTTATATGGGTTGTAGACAGTGGCATTGTCAGAAAAGCAGGCGTCAGAGCTGGATGTGGCAGAGTTAAAGATGTTAAGATTTACACTGGGTGTGATGAGGGTGGACAGGATTATGAATATGTATATTAGAGGGTCAGCCAAGGTTGGATGGTTTGGAGACAAAGCCAGAGCAGTGAGATTATGTTGGTTTGGACATGTGCTGAGGAGGGATGGTGACTATATTGTGAAAAGGATGGCACGGATGAAGCTGCCAGGTAAAATGCAAAGAGGAACGCCTAAGATAAGGTTTTTGGATGTGCTGAGAGAGGACATGGAGGTGGTTGGTGTGACAGAGCAAGATGCAGAGGACAGGAAGAAATGGAGACAGATGAGAAATGGAGACATACAACTCTATGAGTAAATGACTACAAATATGAGACACATATATGGTTAGTGTGCATAACACTGGACAATTGAATGGTATGAGCTCAGTATATCACATGCAGTTCAACACACACATCTGCAACAGTGGTTTAGTATGCATATACCCTGTACAGCTCTCTCACATTTCTGAGACAAACATGTATATTATAGTTGTATTCACAATTAACATATGGCTATGTACGACATCCCAGTAGCTGGCCTAGCAGTGTCTCAGTCAGTATTGTTCAACACACACTCCAGTAGTAGTCATATGTGAGCCATCCTTTCCTGGGGTGACTCAGGGGCGTGAGCTGTGATGTATGTCACTGCAGACAGACCCAGATGCTAAGGCCATAGGTTCTGATCAGCAATATATCAGCAAGTCTTGATGAGACATATTTGTTGAACTTCCTATTTCCCATTATTACATTACATGCTTATTTGTTTGAAATACCTTTTTTTTCAAGTATAGTTGGTTTGATTCTGATTTGTGTTGGTATGTTTGCTTTTTGTCTGTCTGTATGTCTCTGTCTCTCTCCAAGATGTAGGGTATTCATCTGTTTTGCATAGGCAGCAGATTGCCTTTTGTAGGTAATGCTCATGAGCAGCTGATAGCCTGTGCACCAGTCGGTGTGCCCCCACTTACTAATTGCATGCAGAACAGCTGTGTTGTTATTCCTATAGTCAATGACATGGCAACCCACTCCTATAATTGACTACTTCATGTGGCCGTTGCCCCTTTTCCTTGCCTGTGAGGAGGACTGCATGGAGGTGTGTGAACAGCTTCACAGAGTGTAGTTGGAAATACCTCTTACAACAAAAACTGTGGAGACAGCCCAACAAAATGGGGGAGAATGTTCCAGACATAGGGACAGAATATAAGTATTGCTGTTATACAGTTGAATTAATGCTAATTTAACAGGGTTTGTGTGGACATGGCTTTTCAGCTTGATTTTATGTCTGACAGTGTTATGTGGTTAACATAACTCTCAAGTGTATGGCTATCTACTGAATGGCCAGAGTTTGGACTCTTATGTTTGGTGTGTTCCTCAGACATTTTTTGTCTTTGGAAAATCAGTAGCATATTCTGGGGATTGCAGTCAGTAAATGGTATCATCCATTTGTGTTTCTGTTACAACAAACCCTATTACACCAGCAACTGTCTCAGTTTATAACAGCAATATTTCAAATATACCCCTGTTTTTGGGCCTCTGCCCCCAAGTTTGTCAGGCTTTATCCAGATGTCATGCACTAAGAGGATAATAGGTATGGTATATCATTATTTACTGCCTTCATTCCTCATACCATCCCAGTGATGTATAAGAATGCCCGACGTGTTATGTGGAAGGGGCCTTATATATGAGGACAAAGCCTGGACATTCTGTGGGACTCTGTACAGTTGAGAGGTCTGTGTATTTCTGGTGATTGTTGACAGACTGTTAGGATTGTGCAGCAGTGTAGTGTGTAAATGTTATTTGGCCTGTGTAAGGCGGGGGTAGATGTAGGTGCTATGGCTCCTTTTCTATCCAGCTGTGCATGCTGCTCCAGTTTCTGGTGGTCTGTTGGCTGTATATGTTTTTAGGGGCAGACTGAGACATGTCCCGTACCACAGTCAGGTGTCATCCTACACTGTGAATTGGGCCAGTATATGTAGGGGTAGTGTGTGAGTGGCAAACATGATGATGTTTCTGTTCACACAGTCCTTATACTCTACTGTTCATTTGGCTTACTGGTATGTCACTGTAATTGTGGTGAAATTGGTTGTGGATATGCACTTTCACACTGGTGTCTGTTTTTCAGTGCTGTTACATCTCTGTAGTGCCTGATACATTTGCATATACATGTGTAATTCCCCATAGTGGATTTGGGTTAGTGTTGTGTCAGTCTGACTGTAGTTTGGACAGTGCTTGGTGACATGCTTAGCAGCTCAGTGTAGTTTCCCTAATGTGATGTTATGTCCAGATATTTATAGAATGTACTGTTGCCTGGCCCCCATAAGTGTTGTGTATTTCTGACACATCAGTGGGATGATGTGAGGATTTAAGTTACTAACTAGTGAGAAGTAACTGAGTGCTGGACTTGTGCTATTTCAGTCAGTATATGTTAGAACAGACAGGAAGGT
This sequence comes from Protopterus annectens, assembly GCF_019279795.1. NCBI lineage: Eukaryota > Metazoa > Chordata > Ceratodontiformes > Protopteridae > Protopterus > Protopterus annectens. The sequence continues at coordinate 716,909,341 of NC_056731.1, forward strand.
GTTACTGCTGCAACTGTGTCAGCTTATCTACTTCAGTATTTCAGATATGTCCCTATTTTCATGACTTTCTCCCTCCACTTTGTCAGGCTTTATCCAGATTTGTTGCACTAAGGAGTTCTGAGCATACCTCTCGACTGGCCATATTGTTTCAGAACAATTTCTGAATTGAATTTCTGGTCTGTTCCACAGATTCATTATTTTTATTTCTCTGGTAAATCATTGTGATGATCTGAAGATTTCTGTCAGTAAATGACATACACTTCCTTCTACATTTATAAGAGCAATATTTAAAATATGTCCCTAGTTTTGACACATTGTCCCCCCCATTCTGACAGCCATTGGCCAGACTTCTTGCACTACAAGTTTGAGAGGTATGGTTCTGAGGTATGACTCCACTACATGTTCTGAACATATACATATATATATATATATATATATATATATATATATATATATATATATATATATATATATATATATATATATATATATATATATATATATATATATATATATATATATATATATATATATATATATATATATATATATATATATATATATACATATATATATATATATATATATATATATATATATATATATAGATATATATATAGATATATATAATGTATATATATATATATATATATATATATATATATATATATATATATATATATATATATGTGTGTGTGTGTGTGTGTGTGTGTATGTATATATGTATATGTGTATATTTTATATGTATATCTCTCACTATATATTATGTAAATATTTTTCCATGTATATGCATTTCCATACATGTGTATATGTATTTATACAAAACCTGACTGATTCTACAGAATCTTTTCCCTACTGCTGAATGACTCTACTGTTTGATATGTTTGAAACAGCATCAGAAATCTCTACAGCTGAAAAGGTGCAGTGGTATATTGCTCTGACTATAGTGTACAGGGCCCTGGGGTTGAGACTTGGCAGTGCTGAATATTTTGTTGCTAGGCAGAACAGTGGCTGATGGAGCAGAGTGATTAAAGCAGTTTTAAGTGACTTTAAGCAGGTTTACATGGGTTTGCGCAACGCTAAGTGATGCCAACACATGGTTAACCATAGAGATGCTTAATCTGTGTTGGATTCACTTAGCATCACACAAACTTGCTTACTCCCACTTACACCTGTTCTATTTTCTTTAAATGAAGAGAAAAGAAAAATGGGGTGATAGGAAAGTGGTGGAAAAGGGGCATGCAGAGGGAAAAACAATATGAAAGATAGCTAGGGATGTGCAGGATGGGTGTAGGGAAGGTCCATAGCTGTCCATTTCTTATACAGCAACAGCTGTGCATTTGTACAGAATTTGGAGGTGAATTTGGACACTGAAACCCCAGAGAGAGGGGTGAGGACAACAGAAATTGTCATCAAGCCAACTGGACTGGATGACATGCGTCCATGGACACATGTGCGAAATGGACAGCTATGTATGGGATGATATTTTTTTGGGGACAGATGCCCTTTTCTTTTTTTTTAAGGTGAGGGTGGGATGGTTGGGAATGATTGTAAGTACGTCTGGAGAGGTAGGTTGGGTAGGGAGACAGACAAGCCAGATAAGACAGTAGACAGGGGTGGTATATGACACATGAGGGGGTAAACACATTTGATGGGGAGGGTGGTTAGGCATCCAAAGCCCATAGGCCCCCATATGGTTACCATGGGACTGAGATCCCCACTCATGGGCAGTCACCACTGCATCTTCACGGCCCCAAAGTTGGCTGTGCTGGGGGCTGGACAGGAGGGGCTGCCTGCCTTTTGAGGTGCACCAGGTGGCCCTCAATCTGGCGCAGTTGCTGTCCGAACTCAGATCGAAAGGTGCTGTGCACCAGACCCTGGACCTGACTGTGGGTGACAAGCTCCTATCTGTACCCGGTCCCAGGGGAGAAAGGCCCCATCCCCTGCATCAATTCCACCCAAAGGTGGTGCAGGACCAGCAGACAAGGGAGATCTGAGTTGGGTCTCAGACATGCTGGAGCCCAGTGCCATGGCCAGATGAGGTGGGACAGGTGGATCTGCTGGGATCTGTCTTCCCAAATGTGCTATGGTATTGAGGTTTTACAAAATATGCTGATTAGTCATGAACAGCACATTTCAAGATTAGTTATGGGTGTTCCAATTAACTCCATAAAACAGATTTGAAATAGTTGCATAGCAAACAGAACACATGCATAAATGGAACAACAGTAAGCATTGTAACAGCATGCCAGTACAATTTAGGCAACAGGCCACCAACAATGGTATTTGAACAAGATATGTTAACATGCAAGCAATCAAACATATTAACAATAATATAACACAAATCCCAACAACATACCCATAGTATATGAGTAATAATTATTGATGCAGATTAGGGGTGGGAAGAGTGACAAAAAGTCCATTACCAACTGTTTATGCTTCTATTTTCCACAACAGTACTGCTCAATACTGTATGGGTCTGCCCTCACTTTACATCTAAGTACAGCCATAGCTTCTGTAGTACAAACATTCCTATTAAACTGTCAGCCTGGAATGATATGAGGCAAATTGTGACAACTCTGGGTACATGACTAGAGGGAACTTGTACATGTCAGGGTTACATATCTGACACAGGCGGGGTACCTTGAACTGCTGTTATGTGAGTGTGCTAATGCATACTTCAACTGGTTTTCTATCTGTGTCCAGAATTATTTACAGTAGTGACCACTAGCTGTGATAGCGTGACACTTGAGAGACATATATCGGGAACATACCTCTCAACCTCTTAGAGCATGACATCTGGACAAAGCCATACATAAGAGTGGGAAAATAGCCCATAAATGTGGACAATTTTTAGATATTGCTCTTACAAACTTAGAAATTTGATAAAGTAACAGGTTTTGCATTTGCATGGCTTTTCTGATGGATATGATGTCTGACACTTGCATGTCTATCATTATTTTCTAACTTCAGTCTATAATGGTTTGCCACTGATTTGCCATGACACCACTACTTTATGTAAAATGGACCAAAAATCTGAGACAAATATCTGGATATTCAGTGAATATCTGTACCGTTGAGAGGTATGAGTCAGGAAGAGTGCATATTGTATATACCTACCCTGCTGTCATTTGCAGGCATGTGGTGGGACAATTAAACAGTTGTACAGTTATACACAGTTTATTAGTATACCCTTCATTCAGCTACTGGCAACATTTCCTTACCTGCAAAACCCTAGGGGGAAATATCTGTTAACACTACCAGACTGTTCTTACATTTATTTCTGATTCCATGTGTGTAGATATGCACACATCTTAGTACCACTCCCTGGATTCTAACCATGTCTGGGTGTGCAAAATTAACAACTAAGCTATTTCTCATCACACTGAGCTACTCAGGAATTGCTGGTTCTTGTTTTACTGGTTTCTGCCTAATAGTCTCTTGGTTAGACAGTCTGATCTTGTAATCCTGTGATGCATGCATGACAGATAGTTATTGTATTGTGCATTACTCCTTTGGATTATTACAATCTGGAAAGCAAAGGTTAACACAAGGCAATGCTGCATGGAACACACTTTGATACCTTACATATTACTATTCAGGGTTCAGAGCTTAGTGCAGTATATATTTCACATTATATTTATATCTCGTTTTACAACTACACCATCTACAGTTTCTCCTAACAGCTTGTTCACAGATGAACATCAGTTAATGTATGCTGTCACAGCCATATTTGCTGTGAAGAACCTGTTTACATTCTATGCATGTCTACAACAACATACCAGAATAACAGAACAGTTTTTTAAGGGTCTTTATTGTACTTCAATATTCGTCAGTCAAACTTTTTTTATTCAGTTCACACAGTAACAGTATACCTACTAGCTGTAAGCAATGTACTCCTTCTTAGGTAGTTAACAATATAATGCAAAATAAATTTGTACTCACCAGCCTGTCAGCACAGCCTCAGCAGTCTGTCACCGTGGGCTTTGATGTTCACAGCCCTCTCTGCTGCAGCTGTAGGGGAGAAAAACACACACTATACATATCTGTCTATAACATTCTCAGGCTAGTATTTGCTACAAACTACTTGATAGTGATACTTACACACTATAGGAGCATTCTGGTCCTATCCATCTTGAATCCACTGGTCCAAGAGTGCCCCCCTTCCTAGGCTTTAGGTTGGCATAGTGGTGCTATACCTGGTTCCCAGTCCAGGACATGCCTGTAGCACAGGTGAGGTCACATGCGAGATGGTCCTAGGCCTCCGCTTTGTATTGGGAGCCCTGGTACTGGCCCTGCAGCAGTATTTCCTCATTGTTTTTTACTAGGAGTTCAGCCATGAACCTGGACTCCTGAATGCTCCAGCATTGTGCCCAAAAGTGTACTCCCTCTCCTCTGCCAGCCATTGTATCTGCACATATGGGCTATAACAGATTATGGCTGTATTTCCACCTGCACCATTTAAATAGTGTGATATTCCTGCCTTTGCTGTCATTGGACCATTTTGAAAAGGTGAAGCTCTGCTAATCAGTGCGCAAACCCACTGGGCCAGTTTTAACACTGCTTAAAGGGGAAGTTGTTGAGCACTGTTTAACAATGCGCAAATCCGCTTAGCTGAGCTACCTGCTGCTTAGCATTCACATCTTAGCAATGGTTACACCTGCTAAGCATAGCTGAGCATTGCTAACCATTGCTTATTTTTCATTTATTAAATATATCGGAATACTGACTTCATTTATTAAGTGCATATTATTTACTTTACATGACATCCCTCTATGTGCTTTCCTTGCATTGGCAAGGGGTGTGACTATACCATATGGGACACTTGTGTATGCATGGGTGGTTTCACATGTTATATGCACTCACACTTCCATTTTACACCAGCTACAATGCCCTGGTTGACAAAAAACAGTTACTATATCATTTAAGTTTAAAAAAATAATTTTAACACTGCTTTCCCATATAAAAAATAACTTGCCTGTCTTAGGACTCAGACCCTGAACACCTGCATGTAGAACTAGGACTCTAGCCACTACACTATCTGGGTTTGGGAATTTCAGCTGTATATTTGTATTTATCTCATATGGGTTTTTTAAGGTATGGTAAGCAGAGAGCCATAACACGCACACCCGCTTAGCTACGCTTAAACATTCCTTAGCCTAGAAAAAAATATAGTATTATTATGTATTATTATTATTATTATTATTATTATTATTATTATTATTATTATTATTATTATATTATTATGTTATATAGTAAGTATTGTGGTGTTTTGACAAAGTCAATGAGAACTTCATTCGGGAAATAATGGCATACATTTGGCTTTCAGGCTTCTATCCTTCAGAGATTCATGCTAATACATATCCTGTTTTCTATCAGCTTTCTAGGTTTGTGAGGGCAACATTTAAGTGGTGTCTCTATTTTTGGTGTTTTGTCCCCACATTATTTGTGCCTTTGTCCACATGGACTGCTGTCAGGGAATATTGGCATACATTTGACTTTCAGACTTCTATCCTTTGGAAATTCATGCTAATGCATGACTTGTTTTCTGTCAACTTTCTAAGTTTGTGAGGGCAATATGTAATACGTGTCCCCTTTCAAGGCTTTATCCCCCATTATTTGTGCCTTTGTACACATTTCCTTCTTTAGCAGGTTGCAGAAGTGTCATATGGCACTTTTACAATGCAGGGGGTATGTCACAATACCTGTCACACACCCCTGCATTGCTTTACTGCTGCCGTATGTATTTCAGTGTCTGTGGACAATGAAATGATCATTTATTTAATTTCAGTGTCCGCAGACACTGAAATACTGGCATAATATTAGAGAAATTCTCTAATATTATGCTGGATCATGATTAGAAAGTGCAGTATGGCACTTTCTGAGTGCAGGCGGTGTGTTCAATGACCATTCACTACTTGAACATGCCCCTGCACTCATACATGGTTCATGTCCATGTAGGTTAAACAGCAGCGCACCTTCATGAATATGCAAGGCACACTGCTGCTCTACATGGAGACAAGCCACTCTATGCAGGAATAACACTATTCCTGCACGGAGTTATTGAATCTCACGGATTTTCATGATTGACGACTCTGTAGTTAGACACTGTGATTCTCCTGTCATTAGACTGGACAAAGGCAGGGTGCTGATGAGTTATCTTTCAGGTTCCAGGATCTCTGATATTTCAATGGCTCTTAAGGCGCTTTCACCTGGCAAATATAAATACAACATAGTGATGATCATGTGGGTGTGAATGGCTTGACAAACAAAACTCTGAAGGTTATGCAGAGAGGCATGTCAAAATTCTGTCTGTATGTCACAAATTCAGGCAAGAATCTGTTCCTAAGCAGAATCCTTCCTTCTCCAAGAATGATGCCTAGGTACAAAGAAAATATAGTTGGATTAAACAATTGATTACGCAGTTGATGCCATTATGGGTAGGGGATCCAGTCTGTGTCGGCATGGGATGAGATGCTCAACAGTCCCATTTGCTTTGCCAATGAGGATCAACACCTCTCATTCCAAGACTTCCACATACTGTCTAAGCCTTTACTACCCCCTTAATGCCTTTTTTAGGTTGAGTCTAGCTGATGGACATCCCAACATAACTAACATCAAATCCCAAACAGGATCACATTAAGGTAGCTGTGCTCAATGCCAGAAGGTAAAACCATAAAATGTCCAGCATTGCAGCTCTCTGGCATTTGGAGTGCATCTGTGTCTGTCAGTTTACTGAAACTTGGTTTAAATGTTCAGAAAACACTCCCTTCCTATCTGTGTTTTGCAATTATCTTACTTTCAGGCCCAGTGGCAACAATGGTAACATCTCCATATTTGTTAGGGACTATATTAGTTCTAGGTAGATCTCCAGGTACACACAAAGAGAGCTCATTGAGCAGCAAACCAAACTAAAAAAAAAAACTGTATATTTATAGGCTCTTAGAGGACACCTGATAATGTATGTTTCCTGATAATTATGTAAAGATAACTAAGAAACAGGTTTTTGCAGTACTGTAACACAGAATCAGAAGGAAAGTGCACGGCTTCTACCAAATGTATTCACAAGGAAGTTCCAAAGCACAACAAAACCCTCATACATGCTGGGCACTTGGTGAATTCCAAACCAAAAGAAAAACACATACATGCACACATACATACATACATACATACATAGTTTTATTAAATTGTGTTTTAATTATTCAATACATTAGTGTCACCGTTCTGTTATTTTTCTCCTGGTTTGGAATTTACAAAGTGCTCAGTGTGTGTGAGGATTTCATTGTGTTTTGGGTGTTCCTTGGTGTCCACATTCAGTAGAAGCCATGCACTTTTGTTCTAATTATGTAAAGTTCCTAGATGTAGTCGATGAACTTCTATAAACAAAAATTATTTTGGTAGACTGGAGCATCTATACCTCAAATGCAGAATATGCCCAGAAGTTCTTAGATTTCATAAACAGTAGTTGCCTGGGACAGATTTGTTAACAAACCCACAAGAAGGCATAATATTCTTGACCTGGTCCTTACAAATATAGCTTCCCCATGTACTATTCCACTGGTATATCTTTTCCAGATTATGCCAGATCATAAGCCACAGCCACTATTAGAAACTCTTAATGTAAAGATACCAATACATCAGAATTCAAGGATTTCAAAAGTACAAATCTCATTAAATGCTATGAAGAAGTTTCAAGATTCACTTATTCCACCACAGTCTTAGACATCACCTCATCAGGAATCTATAAAAAAAGAGCTAATGCATGCATACAAACATTTATCAGTATCTTCTTCTTTTGGCTTTTTCCTGGTTAGGGATCATCACAGCAGATCACCTGTCTGCTCATGATTGGCAATGTAGTTTTTTTTATGGTGTCATGTTGCCAGCCTGGCACCCAACCTTCCACAGAAGGCACACACATTCACACCTAGGGCCAATTTAGAGTGTCCAATCCAAGTACAGCATGTCTTTGGGATGTGGGAAGAAACCGGAGCGCCCGGTGGAAACCCACGTGACCACAGGGAGGACATGCAGACTCCGCACAGAAGGCACCCCAGCCAAGGATCGAACCAGAGAACTTATTACTGTGAGGCAGCAATGCTAACCGCTGCACCACCGCAGCCACCCTGTATATTTATCAGTACCTACCAGATCTAAATATAATGAGAAGTTTAAAAGCAGACTACTCTGATGGCCCAAAATAAGTAAATTCTCCACTAAAAGGGAAAAAAAACTCCTTAAAGTATTTACCAGATTTAAAGACCCTCAACTCAAGGACAACATTAGGAATTTTACTAAAAACTTAAAAAAATGTTGGGAATACTAAGGAAGCCCATGAGCTGTGGTTAGCTTTTGAAACTTATGACAACTTTAAATCTTTCTTTAGTTATTATAGGAAACTAAGATATAGCAGCTAGCATTGCTCAGAACTTATTCAAGATGACACCATGTACTCTGACCCAATGAACATTGCCAACATACTTACAAATTCAGTACCAACTTCGTCCAAAAAATGACTATTCAAAGCCCACTTATCCTTGAAGTCCTCAAATCTCCCATAACCACCAAAGATCATGTACTAAAGGCTCTCTCAAAGACTAAAAATACTTCCTCCATTGGACCTGATGATATGCCTAGATTTTTAATAAAAAGCACCAAACAATCACTGGCAGAACCACGCCTTAAATTATTTCAGTTCCATTTAGCCATGGGCATTTGGTGCACAGCAATGCATATTATAAATGACCTGAATCTCATCAGACTAGACCTGCAGCAGTTTGACTTTGTTAAGAATAGATCCTGTCTAATAAATCTGGTTAACTTCTTTGAGAGTGTAATACAATCTGTTGACAATAGCCAGCCTGCAGACATGGCATACATTGTCCAGGGCAAGACCTTTGACACTTTACCTCATTATAGCATAGTTGGTAAGATAAATGCATTTCAAATAGATGTATTTTTGGTAAAATGGAAAGCAAATTGGATAAGGACAGGAAGCATATGATGCAGGTAAATGGTGCATCACCAAAGTGTATGAAGGTAACCAATGGTGTTCTGAAAGAATCTGTGCTGGGACCCCATTTGTTTGGCATTTTCTTTTCTGGCCTTCAGACCACAAACCAAGGCATCTGGCTAACTAGATTTGTAGATTACTGTAAACTGTGATTTATTTTCAAGTCATCCTCTGGCATCCAAGCTTTGCAACAAGAACTTACACTTATAAAAACCCAATGTGCTAAAAATGGGCTTAAATTAAATGATAAAAAGAGTAATATAGTCACATTTGATAAAGCATCCATCTGACATAATCAGTACCCCACTAGAAAATGAGAATGTTGCTAAAGACCTTGGTACTTGGGTTGATAATTCACTCTCCTTTAATTATCATGTAAAGACAGTAGTCAGGAAGTTCTTCTACTTAGAGCAGGTGATCACCAAAGGAATATCCTTCTGATCCAAAGAGGTCATTGTCCCATTATATTCATCATTGATTAGGCCAATTGTTGAATAGAGTACCCCCTTTGGTATGCACCTCAATAGATATAAACAACTAGAAAGACTACAGAGGTTCTTATCTAAGAAGTTCACCGACTTAAAAACCCTAAGATACCAGAAAAGACTGGAAGCACTGTCCCCTTATTCAGTGCCTTATAGATACCTGAGGGGAGATTTATGCCTTGACTTCCGAGTTATTAGGGGCCCAGTGGTCTAGAATCTATTATATCTCCACAAATCAGATAGTTCCACACATATAAAAACAAGGGATCTAAATATTCAACAGCAGATAAATAAAACAAGTTGGTGAAATATGCTCATTACACAGTGTCTTCCCAACCTCTAGAATAAATTCTCACTGCAAATTAAGCAGTGCGATACATTATCTTCCTTCAGCTGAGAACTGGCCATTGGATAGATGCTCACAAATTCATCCCTGACCGTCCCCTAGAGAGCAGGTTCAGTCTGAGAGTGGGTACTGGTAAGGCACAAGACTCAATTGCCTTGTATTTCAAATTATCTTATCTTTAAAATATCTTAATTTTCAGTGTCATGTGTTCCACTTGTTAAACCTAGTTAGCAGCCTGCCTTTCTAGGAAGTAAGAAATTCCTGTTGATGCATTTAGCATGGACTTACAGTAGCCAAAAATTATGTTGTGAAGCATTGTGGGTTTAGTCTGTCGATGTCAGGAGGCCATCATTGTCAACAAACTGACATAAAAAAACAGCATACATTTTGTAGCAAAAACTGTATAATTTTGTATTGTATATAGTAAAGAGATCATACTCAGCTTCATGGGTTTGTCACTTACACTTGTTTCAGAAAGTTTCTAATACACATACCTTTCTGCTACTTTGCATTTGGCAGAACACTCCAGTTTTAACTTGTAAATATATTTGTACTTCACTGCTCTGATTTGGGCTGATCACAGTTCTGATTTCTTCTCTTTCATTGGCCCAGTTGTAAAACCAAAGAATGAAAGACTTCCTAGGACTTCTCCCAGTCAGAACAGACCAATAGTAGACAAACCTGCATCTACTGCTAATATGATTTTTTTACAAAAAGGTGGTACCATGCAGTGCTAAAGACATTGCAGTTTTTATTTGTGTAAGTAGCTGGCAGGGGTTCTGGTGGCAGTGATAACTACCTTATAGTCTGGTTATAAAGGGGCACAGCAGGTGAATCTGTGCCAGCCTTTCCCAGATGTGTGTGTGTGTGTGTGTGTGTGTGTGTGTGTGTGTGTGTGTGTGTGTGTGTGTGTGTGTGTGTGTGTGTGTGTGTGTGTGTGTGTGTGTGTGTGTGTTGTGCACGTGTATGTGTTGACTCTTGTCCCTGGTTTTGCTTATTTTTGGCCTGTTCTTCATAAATTTGTTCTTTTTTTTCCGGGCAAATGTTTGTGGATTGCATTCACTAACTAATAATAATAAACATTTGAGTCTCAGAGACTTCATATCCTTCAAAAAATGCCTGTAATGCAAAACCTGTTATTCTAGCAACTTCAAAGTATAAAAGAGCTGTATTTAAAATTTGTTCCTGTATGTTCTGCTGTGATCAGGCAAGTTGCCAAATGTGGCACTATAGCAGGCACCCCTGTTGAGTCACATCACCCAGGGCCACGTGGTCAGACATATGTACCACTGCATGTGGTGGGAGGATGGGCGATACTATACTGGAAAGTCCTGTGGCCTCTAACTGTTGTGGTAGAAGTCTATTAGGCATGAACTGCAGAGTGATCCACTGTTATGTTGGTAAAGATATTGTGTTTATGTTTCAGCTCATGGAAACCCATAACTATCCTTTGCTAGTATGCCCCCATGACATCTTGTAGATGCCAGATATCCTGATACCCCCCATTATTCAGTGAACATGTTTCAGGTTAGTATATATACCCACCCATTGGTCCTTCAGATGACTCAAATGTTACAGGTAGGTCAGACAGTCTTGTGCACACCCACTTGGATGGCTTTCTGTAAAACAGACTGCTTTTGGGGTTGCCCTGTGGCACAGGACAGTCTCATAAATGAAAAAAAAAAAATAAAACTAAACAGCACCTAATGTATGTCAGTGTCCCTCACTGGAATATATACTACATGATTAGTATTTCGGGCTACAGATATTAACAGTGACTGTGACATGTGTTGACATAATACAACTGTCTGTCTGAATAATTATGGCAGTAGTGCACATAGACAATAATAACCTGACCATAGCAAAATGCATTAGGGACAGTTATGTAACACAATGCTTTTCAAGGCATACTGCAAGCACATTGCTCTACACCATTTGTCCATTGCTCTACACCAATATTCAATCCCTCCCTGGTCATATCTAACCATAAACTAATCACCATGGAAATCCACATCTCACTCACAACCCTGCAAAGGTAACCACCATGAAAAACTTCTCCAAAGCTGACTTTGGACTCCTAAAAACAGAGGTGGCTAACTTCACGGCACCCATGCAATGGAAAATAGCTGCATGGCTGCCAAATCATACACCAATGCACTGTACGAACATGTACATAAATGCATGGAACTGGCCATACCCAACAGAACCTAGATGCTCTCCTCCAAAAAACGGAAGCCAATCTGGTGGTCCCCTGCCATTAATAAACTCTACAACTGAAGGAAGAAACTGTTGCAGAAAAAGGTGAAGTCCCAAGACTGGAAAAACTCCATTATAAGCCTCAACAAAAAGTTGAGATCTCTCATCAAATTCTCTAAAATCAGCTGTGAAGCCAGAATTGCAGCAGACACTAAAAACAATCCCAAAGCCTTCTATAGCTATAATAAGAACCTCCAAGGCAATACCCAGATTTGCTCTGAGTTACTGCACAATGGTACCTCCTGTACTGAGCCAACAGATATTGCCAACATACTGGCTGACAGATTCAGTGCCAACTTTGCCTCCCCTCCCCCAAAGGACCAATCACAATACCAGAAGAATGCCAGGCATCCAGCATTACTGCAGAGCAGGTTAAAGCTGCATTGTCCAAGGCCATGAATACAGCTTCCATGGGACCCGATAATATCCCTGGCTGCATTCTATATAAACTACAAAGTGAACTGGCACTACATCTGTGTGTGCTCAGTTCAGTCACAGCCTCACCTCAGGCTTTGTCCCTACCAAATGGCACACTGCTACAGTCATTCCTCTCCATAAAGGGGGAGCAACTACAGACCCTGGGAATTATCACCCCACTAGCCTGATGAGTCTGATATGTAAAGCTATGGAGTGCATCTTCATAAACCTGATTAACAAAGATATAGGAAATCTCCAAACTCTAGACCACACACAATTTGGCTTTGTGAAAGGGAGATCATGCCTGCTTAACCCGGTTGACTTCTTTGAGTCAATCACCAGGGCTATGGATGAAGGTAAGGCAGTGCATACAGCCTACTTCAATCTGGCCAAGGCCTTTGATACCATTCCTCACTTAGGAATTATTGATAAACTCACCAAACTAGGCATCAACCCCTATATCACTAGGTGGGTTATAAACTGGTTCACAGATAGAACACACAGTGTGAAAGTAGTTGACTTCAAGTCAGACTACCTACCAGTCACAAGTGGAGTCCTACAGGGATTGGTCCTGGGTCCTCTCCTGTTCGGTATCTACTTCTCAGAAGTCCAGGCCAACACAAAGGGACTCTGGCTGACCAAGTTCACAGACAGCTACAAACTGGGAGCCATTGTTAACTCCCCAAGTGATGTAGACATCCTACAGAAAGGCCTCACTGAGACCAATGACTGGTGTCGAAACCATGGCCTTAAGCTTACATCCCTTTTGGTAAAAACTCAGTTCCACTAATTACCACATCGATGGGAGCCCACAGAATACTGAATGCGTTATAAGAGATCTGGGGATGCAGGTTGACAGCTACCTCTCCTTTGACCACCGCATTGCTACTGTGGTCAGAAAGTACTTCTATGTGGCACATCTCATTACCAAGTATTTTGCAACCAAGAAGAAAGAAGTCATCATCTCTCTCTACTCTTCCCTCATTAGACCAATCATTGAGTATAATGCCCATTTGGCATGTACCTCACTAAACACCTGCAAAAGCTGGAGATGCCACAGAAGTACCTCACGAAGAGGATCCTAGGTGTTACACACATGTCCTACACAGACAGACTCAATAGACTCCAGCTATTCTCTGTCTCATATCGCCTACTTAGAGGTGATCTCTGCTTGACTTACAAAGCCATGGCTGACCCAGCTCTGTTAGAAATGCTACATCTAAAGAAATCCCAATCCTTCTGCACCACACACTCCAGAGACCTCAACCTCATTACCACAATTAACACAACATGCTGGAGGGGCAGGTTCCTCACCCAGAGACTGCCCATGCTCTGGAATAGACTTCCCATACATGTCAAGCAGAGCACCTCGCTGTCCCTCTTCAAGAGAAATCTTGATGAGTGGATGGGTAAGAAAAAGTTCACCCCAGGGATCACTGCAGTGGATCTACTTGATAGAGGCACTGGGAACTAACATTGGAAGGCACGATGCCAGGGAACTTCTATGGGCTAGGCTTGTAAAGGCTACAGGGCCATTAGCCTAGTACACACCTATGAACCTATGAACATATCTACTGACATATAGTCACACAATGTGGCAAAGAAGGTGGGGCTTTCAAATGACTGACAGCCATCACAGGGTTACAGAGAGTGTCACACAATATGGTGTCAGCAGTAGGGCTATGGCAACACGTTAGCCATTGCCAAAGTACAAAGTTCTGTTGCAGAACTTGAAACTGATGTGGTGTTGTGGAAATTGCATGTATTGCAAATACTTGCAGTTGTATTTCACTGTGTGTGTGTGTGTGTGTGTGTGTGTGTGTGTGTGTGTGTGTGTGTGTGTGTGTGTGTGCGTGTGTGCGTGTGTGTGTGTGTATTTATCTAAATATCTATATCTATTGAGATATATCTGTATCTATTTATCTGTTTACATACACACAAATATGTATGTATATATATATATATATATATATATATATATATTATATATGGGTCTACCTGACAATATTGAAAACTGATATGATTGGCCAACAAGGTGAATTTTGCCCTTTTCCTAGTTGGTATTCAGTCTTCTGGGGTTTCAAGGTTCTGAAGTATGCCCATATAGAAGATGTGCTACTTGCACCTTCCTGTACGTAACCTTGTATACCTCCTTTACTGTGCATTTTTAAGCAGCATATTCATGATACTTGTGTGCAATATTCAGGTGCTACATTTCATGAAGATTTTGGTGCCCCACATCTCATTACATATACATTAACACCTTATTACATTTAAATCACATTTAAATCACATTTGCATCCCTATTGGATCATACACTGCATGGATTGTTGATCAAATACTTGGAGCAACATATTGAGTGGAACAATACTAATATACCTACAGAATAATACTAGATTGCCATTTATATTCATATATTTGTAGCTATTGTTGTCACCATTAGAGGCCATATATGACAGTGCAGTTGGTCTTCTTTTCAAGTTATAGAAAACCAGACTGAGTAGCAGTTGTTTTGTGTGTTGAATTTTCTGCTAAGAGGAGGAAACAGAAACCTTTACTGTATGAGAATGAAAGTCCTTCTGCAAGCCAGGTGAAATGATGGTCAATTTCAATTTCTCATGGAACTGGCTGGGACTGCAGTTTTTTTGCAGGTGATGTTTATGTTAATCAAAATTGCTGAAATCCACTATATGTAATCATTAAACTTGCACTTTTTCTGCACTTCTGTTCAACTGTGGAGTTAATATATGTAATTTGGGATCTGTAAGGATCCTTCCTAACTGGGAGGATTCTTTTCCTTGAGGGGAAAAAAACTTTTCAATTAAAGTGATTTTCAGCAATTGTGTTTTGCGTCAATGGCACTTGCACGATGTTCTGCCAGCAAATTGACATAATTTCACCATTAGGAGAGAGAGAAGCACTTGATGGACATGACTTTCAATGTGAATGCACTGGGAGGCCATGGGCAGTTCTTTAAAAAATGCAATTCTTAGTTTACTGAACTGAAGGACGGTGCAAAAAAGAGGGCAACTGTGCTGTAGGCTGTCTTGGAAAGAGGTCTCACTCCCTCCTAGGATGTACTGTTGAATGATTGAAAGAAACTGCTTTCCTCAATCCTGGAAGTTCATCACTGGTATCCCAGGTGGGCTGGAGGTCAGGCCACCTCATTCAGGAGCTGAGGTACAAAACTGTGTGATGTTACTCAACATTATAGCTTTAACCCAATATATGCATTCTTGTCATGCATTAATGCTTTGTACTAAGGGTCATTTATCACTACACAGGGGATAGCAGTGAAAGAATGTCAGGTTGTACCATTGGCCATGTATCTACAGCAACCTGGATGTCTGCGTAACCAGGTATTCATGTTTGTCATACTACTTAATAATTAGAGTGTGGGGCTGCAGATACTTTGGAACTGATAAGTGATATATTAGAAGTCCTGTCACTTGTGCATCTGCTTCTCCATGTCATTCCTATTTTGTGAAGTGGCAGACCACTAGATGGATGTCTGATGTTCTTGCAGATAATGCACATGCTGGTGTTGACATCCTTATATATATATATATATATATATATATATATATATATATATATATATATATATATACAACCACCAGATGTGCCAATAGTAATGGAAGATGCCTCCTTTGGTAGGATTATGGAAGAGACTTCCCTACAAGACAACCTTTAACACCCTCTACAGATGACATGCACCACTTGAAAGGGGGTCATTTTATGTAGTCTCCACCACACAGTAGCAGTGCTTTTAAGTTTGGGCAATACACTTTCATGTCCATACTACCAGATAAGGAACCCCTTCTTTTCACCACCGGTTCACACCCACATCACCCATAACAAAACCATATGAATTCACCCACCTGCTGAACTAGAACTAATTTAACATGCCCTCGTGTATTAACATGCTCTCAAATACTTAGCACAGGAATATCCAGGCGTATTATTTTTCATGGTAATTATAGGATTACATGCAGTTATTTCTTCAGGTATCATCTTAGCTTCATTGCCCTTTACAGGTTCAGGTCTAATTACTAGGAACTTGAGTTCCTATGGGGAGCATTGACCAAATTTCCAGTTGCCTCAGACCACTGTCTGGTTAAGTGACTTGCTTATATTCACATAGTTTGCAACTGAAGGCTTATGGAATCAAACCCTGTCCTACAAAAAGCTGATTAAAAGCTCACAGCTTTAATCCTCTTCACTGTCTGACAGCAAGACTTCAAACAGTCACATTGTTCAAATGCCTAAAGTTTTTTCTTCTCATATATATATATATATATATATATATATATATATATATATATATATATATATATATATATATATATATATATATATATATATATATATATATATATATATATATATATACACACACACACACACACACACACACACACACACACACACATATATATATATGTGTGTGTGTGTGTGTGTGTGTTTTTTTTGTAAGGCTTGAAATGGTGTCACTCATCTGATAAAATTAGAATCTCATTGTTGCAGCCTTTCAAATAGTCACCTTTGTGCTTTCCCTTTTGTTTATTTATTTTTAATTATATGCATATATTTAAAAACATGCACTGTTGCATCTCTACGTGAGCAAAAAAAACTTGGGACTTCCTATTTGTCCACCCCCATGTCATGATATTGCTACATGCCTTGTGGCTTGACTCCAAACCTTTTATGTAGCAGTCCTCCTAATTTAAAGGAAATGACCTCTTACAGCAAATTCAGACCACAACTCATACTATATCTTCTAAAACAAGCTCAATGCAAGTGTTTGCACAAAGGTCACGTCACCTAACCCATCTAATTTAAGTCCACCATCTTAGTCTTACTCATTTGACTTTCATAGTGCATGGAGAATATGACAATTACTTTTATTTATCAAGTCACATTAATTCAGAATAAGGATGAGGAACAATAAGAAAAGCTCCTATGATTACCTGTTTGTAGAATTAAGATAGATTCAGTCCTCTATAAAATAAATTTAAAACTTTATTTTATAAGTCAGGTGAGACAGTATTCCAGATGTTTGGAACTGACTCTCACAGATGGCTCATTATAGTGCCATAAGCCCTAGCCATCCTTAATAAGGGCCATAACTGCTTCAGCAAGCAGCACATAGAATTTGCCTCAATTTATCTTTTACATAAACCACCACTGTTTATCCTGAATCAGTTCTCTTTTGTTTTATATTATCACTTTCT
Source organism: Protopterus annectens (assembly GCF_019279795.1). Classification (NCBI taxonomy): domain Eukaryota; kingdom Metazoa; phylum Chordata; order Ceratodontiformes; family Protopteridae; genus Protopterus; species Protopterus annectens. The sequence continues at coordinate 716,927,092 of NC_056731.1, forward strand.
GTATTGAAAGTGCAAATTCCAGATGCTGACACCCATGCATTACCATGATGCTGCATGAACTAAGTCACAATCCTGAACCTGCAAAAGCTCCCTTCAGTCAAGGTCAAAGACAGAATATCCACACAAATTTCTCTGTTCAGTTTGTCAGGTCCTGTGAGAATGAGGCTTGCCTACCTTATGCCTCTGGTTATATGCCCTAAGACCCATTCCATGCTAGCTCAGCCCATCCCCGTCCACATCCTGACTGATGCCTGTCTCTCCTCTCAGCTGCTAGCCATACCCATACCTCTAGCCACAAACCTGGGATGGGATGGGGCAGTGTAGCAAGATGAGGTAGTCTGTTATTAGACTTTGTTATCAAAGTTCCTTTGCAATCTGATGCAGTCTTTCAGTTCCAATATAGTTTCGTTGTTTGCTTACTTACACTTCACAATAAACTGGGATGATGTGATAAAGTAGATAAAGCAACGGACAAAGTGTATTGGTTTTTGCATTGTTTTACAGTTAATTTCATTTCCCACTACACTCTACATGTTAAAGCTGCAAGTGATTTGGCAAAACATTAGGATTATAGTGTGTTATTGGATTTTTTTTTTAGTTTTACTTCTTACTCATTTTATAGCCACACCAACAGAGTGATGTAATGGGGAAATTAGGTGATAATTTACATATAGCTGCAAAGCATTGCAGGCAAACAAAACAACTTACACATTAAGAAGTGTAGAATAACATTCTGGTTTTACTGCTACATTAATTACATTTATTATTCTTCAATGTGATATGTTTTACCAGAAAGAACTAGTTGACAACATGATTCTGGGAAGAAAGAAACTACTTGTAATGCATTTAGAATGAAAATGCAGTAGCCTATACATTAATTTTTGTAGTAAGGCTCTGTAGGTTCGGGCTTTCATGATGAAATGGCAGGGATCTTCAGCTCAGTTTAAAAATCTAGGGGTCCATTTTTGTCAACAAAATAAAATGCAAAAACAACTCACTATTTACTTTAAAAACTGCATAATTTGTAATTGTGTATGGTAAGAACATCATAAATAACTCCAAACATTTGATGCTTATACGTGCTCCAATAATATGTCTAACACACTTTAGCTGTCAAGGCTGGCCCCATTGTATAAAGGGATAAAGCCCTGTCTATGACCCAGGCTACCCATGTTCAAACAGTGTATGGATGCGGAATGGGGCCTGACAGGGGAAGATAGACTTGCTCGGCTGACATCATCTAGCTTATTCTGGGGTGAGGGAGATGACCTGCCCATCATATTAGTGATATAAACTGGTGGGTAGGTGAGCATCCATGGAACTAGTTAGGGCAGGGTGACCTTATTAAGTGGTATATGCAGTGCTGAGTTGGGTATGATGTGAGTGAAAGGGCTCATTGCAAGTCTGATGGCTACCTAAAGGATGGTTAGGAGGGCTGGGGTGGGGAGCTGCATGGAACTAGCAAACTGGTGCAATGGGGCAAAATCAAGGGAGCTGTTGAGCAGGTCCCATGGAGGGCACATACATACAACCAAACAGCTATTAAATATAATTCTCCCCAAACAAACACACACACACACACACACACACACACACACACACACACACACACACACACACACACACACACACACACACACACACGAACTGTACTATATTTTTTTGGTTATTTTGAATATGACTTGCACATAAGTAAGCATAAATTACTTTAATAACTTTGTAAAACATAAAAATGTATTTATCAACTACATTTTTAGACTATAGTTTAAGTAGATTTTATACCACTCACAGTTAAGAAATAAAATGAAGCTGGGTGATACACAGAGTTCTGTAACAATTATCTAGAATATTACTATAATATTTCTATCAGCTGTATTAAATACTAAAGTTTTAGTATTCATATACTGACTAAGCAATATCTGACATATCAATTACAACATAGAAACACATTCATTTATAGTTGTTTCAAAACTATATAAAGATTCAAGAAAAGCAAAGAAATTAGAAAGTATGCATTGTGGAAAACAGAATTAAAGGGTAAAGAATTGGTTACTGACATGTCTTAGATCATTTGCTAAAAAACCTGGTATAACAAATATTTGTCGGTCATTTTTATACATTCATCTGTATATTTCACTTTGCAGCCAGACCTCAACAAACTGGAAGCAAAGATTATTAAACTGGAATCTATTTATGAGCAATCATACATCTGGAATTTTCTAAACGCATTTCCTCAGTTGCTGGAAAGCATATCTGCAGGTGACTTCACTAGGCATGGGACCAACGTTTTGGCTGATGCACTTCAAAATCTTAAACAGTAAGTCTACACCTTAACATCTTTTTCTCTTTATTTAGTAGCCTTAGTCAGTCATTTTCTCCTTATTCAGTAGCACTCGTTGGAATAACGGAGAAATACATATCAGCAGTGAAATTCCAGCAGGTCAACTTACTTAATGACAGGGGTAACTACTGAAAGAAATTAGAAGATCACAAATATTTCCCTGGATACATTTTTTTACTTGCATTCATAGAAAAAGTATATTGTATGAGATATGCTGCAGTAAATAAAATTTATATGCAATTTATTACATATGTGAGAAATACTATACTTTAGGAGGAAATGTTTCTTGACTATCTGCTTAACAGCTATTGGATATGTTATCATGCATTAAAAGATCATATCTGCAAATAAGATATTTATTTATTTTATTTTGTTTTACTGACTGGGATATTCATCTGGGTATAATTCATTTTTCACTGAAAGTTTGCAAAACATATTTCCAAGTAGTACAATGGACAGAAAGTAACAATTAACATAATGAGGTTTGTGTTAGTGTAAAATATTTCACATTGTATTTATTTCACAAGTAGTACATTAGAGGTCATGAACAGGCAGACAAATCAGTGTTACTGTTTTATAAGATTTTGATAGCAAAAGTAATGTATACATTCATTCATATGCACACACACACACACACAGATATATCGAGAAATATAGATAGATACATAGATTTAGCAATAGATTTATCTCACTCACACACACACACACACACACACACACACACACACACACACACACACACACACACACACACACACACACGTATATATCGAGAAATATAGATAGATATGTAGATTTAGCAATAGATTTATCTCACACAAACACACACACACACACGCACATGCACGCATGCACGCACGCGCACGCACATTAGCTGAGGAAGGGAAGCTAAAGAAGGGAATAGGATGGGAAGGTAGAAAGAAAGAGATTTAGGGTAGCTCAGTAGGGGGTAATGCATTGTTTATATAGAAGAAATAGGTGGCATCTCTAAAGAGTTTTTTTATATTTGGAGTTTCTTGTTGTCTAGTCATTTATTCCAGTCTGACTCTTCATGACCTCAAAGACTTTAGTACATCAGATTTGTCTGTCTACAACTAGTTCTTTAAGTACTAACTGATATGATCTTTTTGCAGCCTGGAGAATTGTCAAAATATATTCATTATCACACTGCTGCAGTAGCCTTTAGGCTATATGGGTTGTTCCCAGCCTAGGAAACAAGAGGACAGTTTCAAAAAGCTTTGACTACCGCTCCACAGCTCCTTCACTTTGACTGTTGGTTGCTAATCCATGGAGGGGAAATCAGCAGTCAGAGTGAAGCTTTCTTCAGTACTTTCTTGCCATTGAGAAGATGCATCTCTTGGGCTTCACAGGAGCAGCAATTTGTTAAGAACCTTGTTTCTGGCAGACAAGTCCCCATTATGGAACCCATCCACTTAAACATTTTTAACTTTTAAGAAAAAAAAAAATGACTGAATTTATTTTTTGTCTAAAAGTTGTATTATCTAAGAAACCCTATATTTTTCACAATATTGGAATTTCCCTGTCAGCAACTACTATTTTCAGTAAGTAGTGTTTATTAATAAATTTGCAGGTTTATTTTGCAAAACATTGTGTAATGTTTTTGTAAACTTTTAATTTTTTGGCGGGATTTTATGTGTCAGTGCAATGTTTACGTTCACTTTGTGCCAACCTCCCTGCTATTTTGATTTCTGTCAGTGAGTGTGCAAGTGTTTGAATAGTACTGACAGGAAAATTCTGTTCCACTTTTACTCTACGATAAGAGACTGGGAAACTGTTGTGAGTGTAAGCATGCTGCTTATGAAAATTCATTGACACCTTACCTTCTGACCGACTTGCTTCAACTACGCTTATCACGTATTACAGCATGGATACTCACTCCAGTCAAGCTAGCTCTTCTCCCACAGTACCTAGGAAGAAAAAAAATCACTTACCAATGAGTCCTTGTCTTTGTCACAGACTTAGTGTATGCCTCAGTGATGTGTGAGCCTGCAGATCCCACTTATTGTTCCTCAGGCCACTCACTTACTTCTCCAACTTCCTCTGTTATAGACCTTTCAGACAGCATGAATCGTGGGTCACCCACATCCTCTTTGGCTGTTCCATATTTGATATGTGCACAGCAGAACCATATTCCCTAGGTCAGAGAGGCAGTCTGGAAGGTTCTTCTTGGAGTAACTGGGGCAAGAGATCATTAGACAGGGCAGCCGTCAGAATTCTAAATTATCAGGCATATATGTGGAAATGTATGCTTTGTCAGTCTGAGGGAAATGCACTCTTCCTACAGAAGAAAGCTCTTTTTTGGATCAAACTGTTTTGGCTTTTAGCAGGTATCTAAATATGCTTTAAAAATGTGTATGGTTGTGCAGATACTGTGTCTAAGGCCACTGCTACTGCTGCAGTATTGACAAGATATTTTGAGTATGTAACCAAAAGATTGCTCATCAGGTGAAGTCTGAAATCTTGAATTCAACTTTACATAAGGAGTTTTTTGGTTCATCTGCTACCCGAGTTTTTAAACAATATAATGAAAAAGTGAAATTGATTCTGGGAATTTTTATGAAAGGTCATCAACCCCAGTACAGATCTTATAGGTCTCCCCCACTTATAGAAAAAAGCCTAATAAACACTCTTTTTCTGGCAAACAAAATGCAAAAAAGAGATGGCTGGAAGGTAACAAAACAGGGGTCTTCAACAAAAAGGGACAGACCATAGATTATAATTATTATGCCAACTTTCTTTCCTCTCTTTCCTCTCCTCTGTTCAATATTTCTAAAAATCTTTTCCTAAAACTGTCCCTTAGCATTCTCCTGTGGAGAAAAATTGCTTTGGAGTCCTGGTTGTTAAAGATGGTAGAGAAGGGTTACAGATGACACTGAAGACAAAATCCTCATTTCAGGCAAATATCTTTCCACCCTGTGAATTAAAGTGAATTTTTTTCCTCAGATTGTTTAGCCTTTACATACCCAAGAGTCATAGAATCAATGACTTTAAGTCAAAGAGGTAAAGACTTCTACTCCAGAATGTTTTTGGTACATAAGAAATAGGCCTGTTGGAGATCAGTACTAGAGCTTTCATGTCTAAATCAGTATGTGAAAGTTACAAAATTCAAAATGTTGACCTTACAGAATCTGTTGCCCCTTATTCCTCCCATAACTTAATTGATAAATGTAGTCCTAAAAGATGCTTACTACCACATTCTCATAGCCGTAGGTTTCAAGAAATTTCTAATGTTTTCAGTTTCTGGGTCACATTATGAGTTCTCTACATTACCCTTTGGTTTATCTACAGCTCCAAGGGTATTCACAAAATGAAGCCCAGTCATACATTATTGCAGACTAAATGGCATTCACGTCTCTCCTTATTTAGACAACTTGCATGTCACTGCAGATGTCAAGAGTCATTAACATGAGTTATATCTTTTTTGACCAATCTGGGCTTCCAGATAAATATTGCAAAATCCTCCTTGAGTCTGTCCCACAGATTGTGCTTCTGGGATGCTTTATGGATTCTTTTCTTCAAAAGGCCTTTTTATCACAAGAGAAGGTGGATTTTTTAGGTAACCATTGAAATGTTGGGACCTGCTTGAGTGAGTCCTGAAACGCTAAGACTGAATGGCCAAAAGAACAGACTTACATATACCAAGTCCGAGATGCCATTTCTTGGAATATTCCCTTTTCAGTGCGGTATGATAATCTCACCTCAGAATTAGTATGTATAAGATTAGGGGATGTGGAGGTGCAGGGGACTTGCTGCCCTGCAAAAAGAAATTTTAAAGAGAATAGCAATTTTCAAGATTTGATCTTCGTTTTCAGTCTTTTTTTTTTGGCTTGTCAGTACTCGGTATTTCAAGTGCTGACATTTCATTAGGGAGATGGATTTTTATCTGGAAGTTTTTCCTGAACTTATCAAATCAATCAGATATCTGCAGGAGAATATCTCAGGATCATTGGGTTCAATGCTTGCATGAACCTCATGATTCAACTGGCCAGATTACACATAAGAAAGAAAAAAAAATGGTTTCTAAACAAACAGATGGACCCAGCATTTCCATTCTCTGAAGTATCAAATTCCAACTTTAGGCTTTATAAAAAGGAAACTTCATTAGTGGGGACAACCAATTTACTGAACCCAGGTCTTTCTTTCTCTTCTTGGACCCCAGACCAATCTTTCAACACAGATCATTCAGAGTTGGCTTAGGGAACAGTTTTTAGAGGGTTAACATTGCAAGGTATGTGGAATCCTTCAGAAAGATCACAGCACTTAAAGGAGATGTTGGCAGTGATCAATGCCTTGAAGTCTGTCATCGTTGATGCCTAGGTCCTCTTTAAGTAATTACAAATTATAACACAGTGATGTAGTATATAAACACCCAAGGAGGAATACGTTTGTACCCACTATGCAGGCTGGAAATGATGGCATGGGAGTTGCTCCTCAGCATTCCTTAATCCTCAAGGCATCTTACATTCCATCAGAGCAAAACACAGTGACAGATAAGATGAGTCATATACCTCACAACAGTCCAGATTTTCACAGAATGTCCAGATTTTTGACTCATATTTTTGGTCTGTTCTTCATAACATTTGTGGTTTTCTGACAACTTATTGAGGATTGAAATAATTTAATAATGGCAAACATTTGAGGTACAGACTTCATGTCTTTCAAAAACTCATAATAATGCATAAACTAATACTGTAACAGCTTTCTAAGTTTCTAAGAGCAATATTTAAAATATGCCCCTGATTTTGGGGCCTTTCATCATCATCATCATCATCATCATACATTGGGTCAGGGTATCGTATTAACTGTCGCCACCTCTCTCGATTCAGTGCCACTCTCCTGCCTTCTTCAACACTCATGCCTGACTGTCGCAGATCTTCTTTCACACAATCCATCCACCTCTTTGCTGGATGCCCTCGCTTCCTCTTACCTTCTTCCTGTCTGTCCCAAATCTCCCTCACCAGATTGTCTTCTGCTTTTCTACACATGTGCCCATACCATCATAATCTGTTTTCTTTGATCTTTCCTGCAATTGGAGCTACTTTGGCTTCTGCTCTTATGTCCTCATTTCTTTGCCTGTCCCACAGTGTGCATCCTACCACCTTTCTCAGGCACTTCATTTCCATCACCTCTAGCTTCTTCAACTGTTCTGCCTTTACTACCCAGGTTTCTGTACCATACAGTAGTACTGGTCGCACCACTGTCTTGTACACCTTACTTTTCATCTTCTTTGGCATTCTTCTGTCATATACTACACCTGATACTCTATGCCAGTTGGCTGCAGCCCCTCTGATTCTAGCTTTGACCTCTTCATTCAGACTACCCTTCTCCTCAGCCACCCCTCCCAGATACCTGAAGCTGTTTACCTGTTCCACTATCTTCCCATCTATCTCTATTTTCAGCTTCTTATGATTTCCCCAATCTGCTGCCATTACCACTGTCTTATCTGTGCTTAGTTTCATCCCATGTGCCTTCAGATTTGCATTCCATTCTCCTATCCTTTGCTGAAGTTCTAGATCAGAGTCTGCAGTTAAGTACTAACTGATATGATCTTTTTGCAGCCTGGAGAATTGTCAAAAGACATTCATTATCACACTGCTTTGTTGCTCTGACCCCTCCAACCTGTTTGCTGATGTAGTCCATTACCAGTATGAACAGCAGTGGGCTCAGAGCTGAACCCTGGTGTACACCCACTCCCACTGGGAACCCCTCAGTGAGGCCAAACACTGTTCATACTTGAGTCACTGGGTCCTTGTACATAGCCTGTACTAATTCTACCAATGTTTCTGGGACTTCAAACCACCGCAGTACTGCCCAGATCAGCTTTCTTGGGACCTTGTCATATGCTTTCGCCAAGTCTAGGAAAGCCCAGTTTGACTCTCTCCTCTTCTCTAGTTTCTTCTCAAGTATCTGTCTCAATGCAAACATCGGGTCAATTGTGCTGCATCCTGATCTGAATCTGAACTGTTCATCTCCCATCTTACATTCTACTATTCTGCGTATCTGGCGCACCGTGGCAGGGCTAGCCACTTGACGGTGTAAAATATGGCTCTAGGTGATTCGGTCATGTTGACTGTCACCAGAAAATGGGCATGGGTAGAAGGAGACCAGATCGCTTAGTGGTTAAGGTCTTCGCCTCTAATGCACAAGGTACAAGGTTCGATCCTGACCCTCGACTAATGCTTGTTTGGAGTTTGCATGTTCTCTCTGTGTCTCCTTGGGATTTCTCCCATGTTCAAAAAACATGCTGAGTGTTTCCTTCTCAAACTCACCAATGAATGGAGCTGTGGGCAGCAGCACAGACTCTACATGGTGTCCAATGGGGGGAAGAGTTGTAAAAAGACCAACCGCTTTGGGCATCTATTGTGGTGTGCAGTATCCTCAAGATAGGAAAACACGGATCACAATTTTGGGGCCTTTGTCCCTCCATTATTTTTGACTTTGTGCCGATTTCTAACACTAAGATGTTGAGAGGTGGAATGAGGAGAAACAGGACAGACCTTCATGAATGGAAATGGAGTGAGGAGGTCTTCCAGGAACTGATCAAATTGTGGGGAACACCACAAATAGATGTCTTCACTTCTAACAAGCTTTGTTCCAAGGATCCTTGCAAACAAGCTTAAAGAATTTATGTATTTTCATTCTCTTGAAAGGGAATGTTGCTTCATCCTTTTCAACCCTTTCATAGGTTCATAGATAGGTACTAGGCTATCGGCCCTGGGGCCTATACAAGCCCAGCCAAAAAGGTACCCTGGCTTTTGCCACCCAAGAAAATAATTTTCCTGTGCCACTGTCGAGCAGAGCCACAGAGATGATCCCCGGGATGAATTTCCTATGTCCCATCCAATCATCAAGATTATTCTTGAAGAGTGCTAATGAGGAGCTTTGTTTGATATAGATAGGTAGTTTATTCCAGAGTATGGGAAATCTCTGGGACAGGAATCTATCTCTCTGGCATGTTCTGTTTACTGTGGTGACAAGGTTTAGGTCCCTAGAGCGTGTAGCTCCGAGGGATTGGGATTTCTTTAAGTGGAGCGTGTCCAACAGCTCTGGGTTTGAAATTGCTTTGTATGTTAGGCAGAGATCACCTCTGAGTTGGGGATATACAACGGAGTAAAGCTGGAGTTTTTTTGAGACGGTCAGCGTAGGGCATCTGTTTGAGGCCGGTAATCCTCTTTATGAGGTATTTCTGCGGCCTTTCCAGTTGTTGGAGATGTCATGTGAGGTACATACCAAAAGGGGCATTGTACTCTATAATGGGTCTAATGAGTGATGAATAGAGGGGAACAATGACCTCTTTTTTTCTGGATGAGAAACCTTTTGTGATGAGGTGTGCCACGTAGAAGGATTTCCTGACTACTGTGGCGATGTGATTATCAAAGGAGAGACTACTGTCCACCTGTGTCCCAAGGTCTCTTATCACACTTTCGCCTATGTTGTAGTTAATGGGTACTGAGTTTTTACCAAAGGGGATGACAATGCACTTTTTGGCATTGAGCTTGAGGCCGTGGCTTTGACACCAGGCATCTGTCTCAGTGAGGCCCTTTTGTAGGATGTCCACATTTTTAGGAGTTTTAATTATGGCTACTAGTTTGCAGTCATCTGCAAGCTTCGTTAGCCAAAGACCTTCTGTGTTAGCCTGTACTTCAGAGAAGTAGATACCAAACAGGAGAGGACCCAGGACTGAACCCTGTGGTACTCCACTTGTCACTGGTCTGAAGTCGGATTTGGAGTCTGCTACTTTCACAGTGTGGGTTCTGTCAGTGAGCCAGTTGGCAACTCATCTTGTGACATAGGGATTTATACCTAGTTTAGTGAGTTTATCTATAATTCCAGAGTGGGGGATGGTGTCAAAAGCCTTGGCAAGATCTAGACAGGCTGTATGAACCACCTTACCCTTGTCTATGGCTTTGGTGACTGCTTCAAAGAAGTCTATCAGGTTTAGGAGACATGATCTGCCTTTTACAAATCCAAACTGGGTGGGATCCAGAGTTTGGAGATTACCAATGTCTTTGTTTATAAGTTCCTTGATGATACATTCCATGGCCTTGCAGACCAGGCTCATCAGGCTAATGGGGCGGTAGTTCCTGGGGTCTGTGGTGGCTCCCCCCTTGTGGAGTGGGATAACCGTTGCTGTGCGCCATTCAGCAGGCACAAAGCCTGAGGTGAGGCTATGATTGAACATGGTACTTAGGTGGGGTGCCAGTTCGTTCTGTAGTTCGTGTAGAACGCAACCTGGGATGTTGTCTGGTCCCATGGGATGCTGTGTTCTTGGCTTTGGAGAGTGTTGTTTTTACCTGTGCAGCCATGATTACAGGAACTTTGCATTCTTCCTGTATAGAGATGGGCTCTTTAGGGGGTGAGAGGGGGGTAAAGTTAGCACTGAACCTAATCTGCCAGGATGTTGGCAATATCAGTTGGGTCTGTATATTTAGTGCCATTGTGCTGTAACTCAGAGCAGATCTGAGTGTTGCCATTCAGATTCTTGACATAGCTATAGAATGCTTTGTGGTTGTCTTTAGAATCAGTGGCGATTTTGTTTTCCTAACTAGCTTTGGAGGATTTTATCAGGGATCGCAGCTTCTTACTGAGGCTGACCAGGGAGCTCCTCCACTCTTGGGATTTTACTCTCTTTTGCAACAGTTTCTTCCTTCTGTTGTACAGTTTGTTTATGGCAGGGGACCACCAGATTGGCTTCCTTTTTTTGCAGGATAGCGCCTTGGTTCTGTTTGGGATAGCACGATCCATGCACTCATGTAAGTGCTTATAAAGTGCAATTGTGTAGGATTCAGTAGTCGTAACTGTATTGTTCATCTGCATGGGTGTCATGAAGTTCACCACTTCTGTCTTAAGAAGCATGAAGCTGGCTTTGGAGAAATTTTTTATTATGGTGTCCTTAATGGGGGGTGGAGGCAGGATGTGGATATCTAGGGTAATTAGCTTATGGTAGGATCAGACTAATGAAGCATTGACTTCAGGTGTGGAACACCGGTCACTCATATTGGTAATGACTATATCTAGGATATTGTTGCCCCTGGTGGGGGTGTGGATAAGTTGATCCAGGGCATTGGACTTTATGAATTCCAGAAAGCATTGAGCGAAGGAGTTGGTGCATGAGTAGTTTTCCCAGTTAATGGTGGGGTAGTTGAAATCGCCCATTATTAGGGTGTTTGGTTGAACCCTAATATTTTCCAGTACATCAAGAAAAGAGGAGTGGGAATCCTGGGGCATGGTGGGGGATCTGTAGCAAGCTACAGTTTGGATTGCAGTTTTGCCCAGAGTTAGTTGCACTTGGATAACCTCGGCTGCATTATGCTGAGCAACTAGCCTGGAGGTGTGGATATCCTTAATGAATATGGATACACCTCCACCTTTGGTGTTCCAGTCCAGGTTACATGGCCAAAAAGTGTGGTATGAGTTATAGCCTGGTAGTACAGGGGTGCTCTCTGGATATCCATGGTAATTCTAAGGTTTCAAAAGGATACACCAAAATAATTGTGGTGACATGCTTTTGGATTGGGAAGCATTGTCTCTCCCTTCTTATGGAAATGGCCAAAGGCAACTGCCGCAAGCTGTCTCACAGAATGGATCTACTTACTCTAGATAAGAGGAGTTTGATACACCCTAGTTTCAGTCAACTTCCACTGACTGCCTGGGTGATTCAGTTCTAATACCTTTTAGACATTTATTTCATGATGACATGCAGTAGGTACTAAAGGTGACAAGAAAGCCTTCTACTAGAAAATCCCTTGGAAGTGATTTTCTAGTTGGTGTCTCACCAATAACCAGGTGTCTATGAGGAATTTTGTACCACGTGATCTCAAATATATGCATGCATTACTTTCTTCTGATCTCTATTATTCTTCTTTAAAGGTTCATCTAGCAGCCATTTTAGCATGTCTGCACATGGATCCACTGCTTTCTTAACTGTTTGTTGTGCAACAGTTTGTGAAAGGAGTTTTACACCTAACATCTTCCAGTAAATAGGTTGTTGCTTCTTGGGATCTCAACTATGTACTAGAGAAATTGACTATATCACCTTTCGAACTTTCCCATCAAGCTTGTTAAAGGTTCTTGACTTGGAAAACTGTACTCATCATTACTTCGACATCTGTAAGAAGAGTATCTGAGCATCAAGCTATTGTGATGGGGGAACCCCATCTAATTTTCCACTGGGATTAGGACTCTTTAAGAAAAAATGCCTCATTCATTCCCAAAGTGGTTTCAGAGTTGACTATGAATCAAACCAGAATTTCCAAGTGTTCTACCCAGAATTTAAAAGGCAGGAAGAAAGGATTCTGAATAATCTGGATGTGCATAGGCAGCTTGGGTACAAATAAAGCCCTTTATAAAATCTGGTCAGCTATTTATTTCTTATCCAAGGGCAAAAAAGGAACACCCTGTATCTAAACATTCAGTTTCAAGGTAGTTGTCCTCAGCTATTGTTTTTTGCTTTTCCCAATATAGCAAATCCATTCCAGGCAGTATCAACACTCATTTTACTATAGCCTTATCTTCTTCGATGGCATACTAGAAAGGGGTGGACTGTAGAAGCATTTTGGAAGCAGTGACAACTTCCTCTGCACATGTTTTTATAAAACATTACAGACTGGATTCCTTTTCAAGATGAAGGTTGGATAGGCTTTGGTAATCAACCCTAGTAACCTAAAGGCTAATGTAGCAGTGGGGATGATGAACATAGTACATTTGTGTAAGTGTTACTCATAACGGTAGATGTTCAAATTCCTCATTACTGCAGTAACAGGACCCAGCCTCCATCCCCCTATTCTTGAATACAGTTGTTGCTGTATTTGTACCTAGCAAATTTTCTGGGCATTGTCTATACTCGTACAAGGTTACTAAGGCCTGGAACTCCTTAACTGTATCCATCAGGTCTATATCCTCCTTCCTATCTTTCAAAAATACTCAGGAAGACTTCCTAGATAAAAGCTGGCTCTGTTCTTACTCAAATCCAGGATAAACTATATCCCTAAATGTGAACAAATATCTTTTCATTCCTTATACCTCTTTACTCTCCCTTCTTCGCTTACTTCTTACTGCTATCTAATTTTCCTCCCTGACTATCTCTCTCTAAATGTACAATAAGCCTACTTTTACCTTATTAAATATTGCTATTCCTATTTGTATTAGACTGATTTACCTTTAATTTCTACACAAACTGTCAAAAATTTCTCTAAATATTAAATGATTATCAACTTCCAAGATGGCTGCACATTGAGTAATAGCTTAATTTCTGCTTTCCCAGTGTGATGGAGTATATCAACTGAAATAACAAAAGACTAAATAAAACTGATGAAGACTTAAAGCTGGAAGAAACACACTATATTAATTTTATGAAAGCAGAGATAAGCAACTGGACTGGTATTCCATAGCAGGAGGTGCTAATTGAAATGGACCATCGTATGCATGCTCCAATCTTGGCTATCAGAAAGCAACCTAAACCTTTAATAGTAAAGATGCAATCCTGCCAGCAGAAGGAGATGATTCTGACAAATCTGTGGCAGAAGGACAAAGCACTAAACGTGGGAGAGAGTACAGTGCTTGTGGCAAATGATTACTCACTGTACACCAGGCAGAAAAGGAGTAAATTTATTCCACTAATCAGGGAAGCAGGCATGAGATTAAAACTGTTTTATCCGGCTATCTTCAGAATATTCTTTCCTGCATGCAGAAAATCATTTTTTGATGCAGAACATGCTAAGGGTGAAATATAAAAGTTTGTCCAAAAAAAACTGAGCTGTGAAACAGAAGGAGATTCTGCTTCTTGTTCTTCTGGTAATAAGCTCCCCATAGAGACTATACCAGTGAAATCTTTCCCAGTGTTTCAACAGAAAATGCTTGAGAGACAGAAAAAAGCACAAGAGTTGACAAGTAGAACAGAGAGCACATTGGAACGGAAGCAGAGACTGGGTTTGGGAGATGGAGATACACAGGAATAAAACCAGCAACTCAGAAATTGACAAATAAATGTGGGATTACAAAGCATTAATTATATTTGTGAAACATTACAGAAGAAGAAAACCTGGAAATATTGGACTTTTTTATTTTGTTAAACTTGTAGGAGACTCTACAACATATGCCCTGCTTCATGTGTCATTAATGGTTGGAGTAACACTTAGGAGAGGACAAGAGGAAAGAAAGAGTTAACTGGAAGTAAAACAAATTTTTTTCTTAACAGTAATATTTATATAGTGTATGATATTGGTGTGCTATAAATTTTTCTCAGTTATTTTCCAGTATAATGGGGATACTAAAATAAACAGGTGTCCCTGTTTTTTCATTTCTTTTCTCTGTCTCCTTGCTCAGTTTTAAGAAATGTAGGCACTGCAATGTAAAAATAGAAAAAAAGTCTGTTCAAAAGAGAATCATTCAAGAAAAAAGTATGTGCTTTTTTTTCATCCTTGCATAGGGGAATGATTGTATTGAAGCTCTTGGCTTTATCTAGTAATAAGTTTTAAAAGAAAGCAAATAAATAACAAGAACATTGACTGTAATAAACCTCTCCTCTAGCAAATAAATAAATAAATAAATAAATAAATAAGTACTTGTAGAAGCAGCCCTATAGCTGGTTCTCATGTCTCCATGGAGAAATTCTGATAGAGGAAAGAAAACAGAGTACTTCTTTCTTTTGATGTCTTTTTGTCAATGGCTAGGAGATAATGTTTTCTGAAAGCATTCAAGTGTTTTCTCATTCTGGAAGAGCAGTGAAGATAGACAAAACCAGACAACACTTAGTAGAAGCACAGGCTATACCATGTGTCTTAGCATGGATAACCTTTCTTTCAGGTTAACCCAAGTCAATGAGTGTGGCTGTCAGTCTGGGATAATTATTCCTGTTAGGAAGGTAAAAGTTCAATATTTGAATATGTGCATATTTTTGTGCATTAATATTAAGTTCATAGGTTTTTGGAGTGTATTAGAGGCGTATATTTTTTATTTGTTTGAGGGTTTTCAATAGAACAAAAAGTTTTGTAAGATGCGACATAGGCTCAAATGGATATTAGAAGAAACAACTGTATAAAAGGTCAGCCTGCCAAACATTAGTGTGTACATGTAATGCAAAAGCTGGAACTATATATTTAAAACAACTGTTACAAATAAAAGGTAGAAATAATAACTTTTTAACATAATGAGCCTTTTAATATTATCGTTAAAAATTAATGGTTTCACAGATATGAACAAAAAAAAAAGAGTAGTGCACTATATTAAAATGTAGAGTGCAAATAGCTATGCCACAGGAAACCCATTTGGAAAGAAATGAACATGTGAATTTGATAATGGTTTTCACTATGGTTATTCAGTGGAATACTTGAGACAAAGGAAAAGAGGAGTACGTATATTAATTGTAAGTTTGCTTCAATCATGATAGAAGATGGTAAAAAAGATAATAATGGTAGCTATTTAGTACTAAGGGGCCAGTGGCAAGGGAGGAGGATTATACTGGCATATATGTATATTCTACCTAAAACTGCTGTAATGGAGCTTAAATATTTTTGGGAGAAATAATCAGTTTTCAGCAGGGAATATTGCTGATAGGTGTGGACTAGAATTTGATTTGCAGCAGGAAAGATGTGTCTGGGGCCAACAAGGGAAATATAACAAAGGAGAGAAGATTTTTTAAAAAAAATATATGAAAATATTTGTCATGAATGTTGTGAATTCAGTAGACAGGTCAGAGTGAATTTGCATGTTATTCCCCAAGATACAAAAACTGGGCTATGTTAGGCTAGAAAGAACTTACCTTTCACAGGAACATGTGCATGTAATTGAAAGTTTTGGTATGTATCCAATAACTATTTCAGATCACATGCCAATAATAATTAAAATAAAAATGCAGGGTAATGACATAAAAATGAGACACTGGAACTTTTCCACCTATCTGTTGAAAAGAGAGGAATTTAAGAAAGTGTTAGAGGAAATTATTCAGGAGTTATTAGAGAAGACAGAAATTTCTTCTGAAAATATAGCTAGGGAGTGGGATAAAATTAAATTGGAGCTTACAATAAGGTGGAAAGAAAAGAAAGAGAGATATGGTTAAGAAGCAACAAGGATTATTTACAGGGTCTGACAAATATTAAAGCATTGCAGAATTGGGGGAATCTCACAGAACAAGAACAGGAGCAATTGTAGAGTGACAAGCAGAAAATCAAGGAGTACCTCAATAATATGCATGAGTTTAGAAAGATTGCTGTTAAGCAACTGTTTTTTTGATAATGCCAGAGCACAAAACCTTTTAACTCAAGGACTTGGGCAACAGAAAGTAGAAAGGGCTGTCACCAAGCTTAGGGAGCCTATAACAAGGAAGATAACAAGAGATCCTGTAGAGCTGCTAGAAATATTTCGGAAATTTTATGAAAGTCTGTATAAAGCAGAGAAATATGGAGATCAAGAAAAGGTACAAATGGAAGTGTTTATGGAAGAATTAAATATGCCCAGGTTAGAGGTAGATGAGGCTCAATTACTAACAGTTAGGAAAGGAGGAGATGAGATAAAAATAGTGATGTATAACCAATCAACAGAAAAGTCCCTGGGAATAGATGGTATTCCTGTGGAAGGTTGGATGCCAGGAGGGAAAAATGATAAAGATCTGTGAGGTTTTGTTTAACAGTATTTTAAGAGGAGGAGAAGCACCAACTTTCTGGAAGAAAGTAGTGGTGGCTGTAATAAATAAAGAGAGTAAATACCCATCAGATCCTGCTTCATATATTCCAGTTTCTATCATAAACCATGATTATAAAGTGTTTTTCGTCTATAATAGATAAAATAATGGCAAAGGTGATGCCAAAATTAATAGACATGGATCAGTGTGGTTTTGTGCAGGGAAGGCAAACATTTGACAACATTAGCAGAACAATGAGGATCCAGAGGGAAGCAGAATGTAAGAAAATGCCACTGTTGTTGGTGGCTGTTGATGTAGAGAAAGCATTTGCCAAAGTATGCTGGGAGTTTATCAGCAGAACAATGGAAGCATTTGCATTCCCTGATAAAATTATAAGGTTGATTAGGAAGATATATGAGGGATCAGAGGTGAAAATTAAATTGTGTGTGTTCCTCTGTGATAATTTCTTTTTGACCAGAGGAACCAGGCAGGGGTGTCCTCTTTCCCCTTTGCTATTTGCACTATATTTAGAACCATTGGCAAAAAAAATCAAGTGTTGTGGAACAGTTTGAGGCAGTTTCAAATCTTTCCTGGATATAAACTTAATGAAGTTAAAACAAAGGCAATAACTATAAATTATGTACCCCACAGAAGTTGGTTCAGCAAAACCCATATTTATGGGGTCATGATAAAATGAAGCACTTAGGAGTATGGATTAAAAAGGATTCTGGTGTGGCAGCTAAGGATATGTGAAGAGACTAAACAAAAGGTAATAGAAACACTGAGAAATTGGAAGTTCTGTTATATGGACATGAATAGCAAGATACAAGCAGTTAAAATATTTTTAGTACCTTTAGGTTTATACACAGGTCAGACATAGTTTTATCAACCACAGGAGTTGTCAATAACAATTAATAAAGAGCTGAAGGACTTTATCTGGGAGGGGAAGATTCAAGTGGGATACACTGATTCTTCCAGTTGAACAAGGTGGTTTGGGGTTACCTAATTTGAAGGGGTAGTTCAGAGCTACACAGTTAAGGCTCTTATACATAGTACAAGCAGAAATGTATAATTGAAAGAAGAAAGTGATGATGATGAAATGGACGGGAAGTTCAAGAAACAAGGAGACACTCAGATTTTAGATGCAGATCCTTAAGTATAATAGCAATAACCATGCAGAATATTATATTGATAAAGTTGCAGAAATTATTCTAAGAACTAAGCCAATACGGGAATAGAGAAAGGAGATTCTGCAGATGGGATGACTATAATTAGGGATACAGACAGTAGTCAAGAGGGGCTGGCATTTATTGGAAAAAAAAACTGGTAAAAGAACCAAAATATTGGTAGCAGATAATTAGAGAGGGAAAGATACTAGAATGGGAAGAAACAAAGAATTTTTCTGGACTGCAAGATAGAGATTGCATTCCCTATCAAGGCTTGATAATAGAGTATAGGGGAAAGAGAAAGAGAAAGAAATAGAGGACCCTAAGTGAAAGAAGTGAGTTTTTATTTGAATCTAGAACAAAAGCTGATGTTAAAAAAGGAGTAATCAGAAGAGCATATAAAATATTGCATGACAATTATAAGAATCAATCAGAGGAGGTTAGAAAGGATTGGGAAGAGAGATTGGATAAGCAGTTCACAAAGAAACAATGTGGGGCTATATGTATGTCTCCCAAATATGCAACAAAATCTAGAAGATTTAGGATCTTTGCTTGGAAGTGTTTACATAGGAATGTTTATACCCCAAGTAGACTCCAAATAATTTTTCCTCAGTTAGCAAATGTTGGAGGCATGATGGGGAAGAAAGAGGTAACTGGGAACATATTTTCTGGGAGTTGGCAGACTTTAAAGATTCATCGCAGACTGCTCTGTCAGTGATACTGGGTGAGTAAGCTGGTGTAGCTAAGCAAATTATTTTTGAACTATGATATAGAATCAGAATTGTCTAGAAATAGTAAGGCCTAGCTGAGTCTAATTGTAGTCGCTGCCAAAGAAGCAGTTACTAGAAAATGGAAATCAAAGTCTAAACCAACTTTACTAAAAGTAGCAAATATAATAACAGAGCTAAAACAACTGGAACTGAGATCTTTAGAAAAGGGAAGAAACAGATTATGTAGGAAAAATGGGAATTGTGGGTACAATACATGCAGGGGAGGAATGAAGTTTAAAAGAAGGCAAGATTTGAATGAGCTATGTAATGGTTGACAATGACTGCATAAATTATATGTGATGTATGATGTTTGTAACTAGAATTATGTCAACATTGTTTGTTTTCAATTATATAAATGTATGATTGCCTATGTCATAAGTGATCATTTAGTAAAGATGTTGCTTATTTAAAAAAAGAAAATTAAATGACTGCCATGTACCTTGTATCCATTTTTTACCAGTTTTTTATTATGTCTTATTTGTTATAATTATTTAAACCGCAGATGTTTTTGTTGTATATTTTTGAAGATTGCAAAATTATTGTTCTTAAAATGCTTTGTAATACTTTGGAATTTTTCTCCCTGGGCCTCAGCTGAAAATGAGCTTCTACCCTGTTGGACTTTCCTTGTAATCAAATTTCAATAAATACATATTAAATAATAGTTGGAATATAAAGTAAGGTTGTGATTGTTTGTACTTTATGTTTTACTGTTATGAATATTTGTTTGATTCAGGATTGTTAGGTTCTTTTCACCTTGTATGGTCAAGAAAGACCTGAAGAAAGCTTCACTCTGACTGCTGATTTCTGTCCTTGGAAGTAGCCAATCAAAACTCAGAGTGAAGTTGTTCAGGAAACCACAGCTTCCTAGGCAGGAAACAACACGTGTAGCCTAAAGTTTACTGCACCACTAATGAATATGAACATCTACTATTATGGGTGAGTACAACTTACACAACTATACTTTTTCTCCTACACAACAGGTCAGAAGACAACTATACTTTTTCTCCTACACAACAGGTCAGAAGCATTGATTTTACAGTGCACAGCCTTACTTATACTCCAACTCTCACAGGCATATGTTATTACTGGTTAAGCCATAGATTTGACCATATAGACCTTTCTTGACAGTGCGATGTCTTTGCATTTAAACGGTTCATAGGTGTTTACTAGGCTAATGACCGCAAGGGCCTTTTTAAGCCTAGCCATGCATCCCAAAACTCTGACAAGCTCCGGTACCCTTGATAAGTGTAAGTAGGGGCTAGGGAGGTGAAACATTTACCAGTAGGGTACTGGGGGATGCACCATTTACAGGCTGCTTGTGCCCATTAGAGACATAGGTGCAATACCAGGGATGAATTTCTTGTTCCCTATCCAGCTGTCCAAGTTACACATGAATTGGGTTAGGGAGGAACTCAGCTTCACATGGGTGGGGAGCCTGTTCCAGAGAAGGGGTAGTCTCTGGGATAAATACCTGTTTCTCCAGCATATTCTATTTATATCACAGGCAAGATTTAAGAATTTAGAACATGCAATCCTGATGCTGTTTGTTTCGCAGGTATGCAGGAAGTCCATCAGAGTGGGGTCTGACAATGCCTTGTTTGCCAGGCATAGATCTCCCCTCAACACCCTCTAGGAGACAGAATACAGGGATAGAGCCTTGAGGCAGTCTGCATAGGAAATGTTACTTATACTCTGTATTCTTTTAGTGAGAAACCTCTGTGGATGTTCCAATTGTTGGATATACCTGGTTAGGTACATACCAAAGGGGACATTGTACTCAATGATAGGTCTAATGAATGCTGAATACAGTGGAACAATGACTTCTTTGGACCTAGATGCCATACCTTTGTTTATAAGTTGCACAACATAAGAATGACTTCCTCACTAACATAGACATATGATGGTCAAAGGCTAGATTACTGTGTATGTTTTTCCCTAGTCCCTGACTACTGAGTCAACTCTTAGGGGTATGTTTTCAATATGAAAGTTACCAGGGGTGGATGACTTCCAGTAGGACACTATTATGCATTTCTTGGCATTTAGTTTTAGTCCATGGCTCTGTCACCAGTTGTTTGTCTGTGTAAGCCCTTCTTGCATCCTGGAGAAGATTTGTGTCAGTGAGTGAGTGATTCAATGACAGCATCTAATTTGCAATCATCAGCAAATTTAGTCAGCCAGAGGCCATTGATATTGGCCTTGACTTCAGAGAAGTAAATGCCAAAAAGGAGCGGTCCCAGGACCGATCCCCAAGGGACTCCACTTGTGATTGGCCTATTTGTAGAGGTGGACTCTCCAGTTTTAACTTCCTGGGTCCTGTCTGTGAGCCAGCTGGTTATCCACTGAGTGACATAAGGGTTTGTACCTAACCTGTTAAGTTTGTCAACAATGCCCGAGTTGGGTATTGTGTCAAATGCCTTGGCCAGATCAATGTAGGCAGTGCGAATAATTTTACCCTCATCTTTTGCTTTGTTGACCCTCTCAAAGAAGTCCGTAGGTTGAGTAAGCATGACCTGCCCTTGACAAAATCAAATTGGGTTGGGTCTAGTGTCTGGAGGTTTCCTGTTTCATTATTGATCATTTCCATAATAATTCTTTCCTTGGCTTTACATATGAGACTAGTGAGACTTAGGGGTATGTAGTTTCCAGGGTCTGTAGATAACCCATCTTTGTGCAGAGGGATGACTATTGCTGTTCTCCATTCATGCAGCACAAAGTTGTTTGGAGGCTGTAGTTAAATAACAATTCCAGAGGCCCTGATAGGTCATGTTTTATGCTATTTAGAAGGCATTCTGGAATATTGTCTAGGTCCATTGATGCAGTGTTCTTGGCCTTAGAGATAGCATTAAGGACCTGTCCCCTAGGGATAGCATGGGGAGTTATATTTGATGGTATTTCCTGAGGGAAGGTTGAGAGGGAGAGAAGAGTAAAGTTGGAGACAAATTTGTAGGTCAGCAGGTTTGCTATATCTTTTGGCTCAGCATAGGTGGTTGCATTTATAATGAACTCTGCACACAATTGTGTATTACCCTTGAGGTTGTGAACATAGCTAAAGAATGCCTTGTGGTTGCCATTGGCCTGGAATGCTAAATTTACCTCACATTTGGCTTTGGTAGACTTTATTTGTCTTCTGATTTGTTTAGCTTGATGAGAGTGCTTTTATATTGTTGGGTGCTGCACCTCCTAATTTTTCCATGATTTTCTTTCTGCTGTTATACAGCCTATTGGTGTTGTGATTTCACCAGGGTGGCTTGTTTTTTGAGTTAGTTCTGTACTTTTTTCCTGGTGGGTACAGCTGCATCTATGCATCTATTAACATGTTTATATAGGGTTTCTGTGAACATGTCTGCATAGGCATCAGTGTTCTCAGGTTTTATGTGGGCTTGACATTTTGCCATGCTATCACTTAATAGTAGGAAGGTAGCCTTAGAGTAGTTCCTGAAAATTCCAGGATTAGCTGGGGTTCTAAATTTTATCTTTTTCTTCAGAGGTGACCATTTTGTGGTCTGACCTTACCAGAGAAGACATTACATTAATGGCTGTGCAGCACTCTCGCATGTTAATGATGAACAGATTCAGTATGGTTGCACCCCTGGTTGGTGTATTGAGAGTCTGGTCCCAGGAGTTTGCGTTTACAAACTCCAGGAATCTCTGTGCCTGTACGTTTGGTGTCATATATGATTCCCAGTTAATAGAGGGGTAATTAAAGTCACCCAGGAATATGGTATTGATTTGGATGGTGAGTGTTTCCAATAAGTTTAAATACATGGTATGGGCTTCCTGTGTCATAGAGGGGGACCAATAACTTGCAAGGAAGAGATATTGGATTTTGCCTATGGTGATTTGAATGTGGAGAAGCTCAAGTGCATTGTCCTGTTTGACCATCCTTGAGGTATATTTATTTTTGATGTAAATCGAGACACCTCCACCTTTAATCCCTGTCTGTGTAGTAGCCAGCCTAAATGTGTGGAAAGCATTTTAACCTTGCACTGTTAGTCTGCTTTCCATTGCTTTAAACCATGTCTCAGTGATCGCACAGACATCAGCATTCTCTATGGTGAAGAGGGCTTCTAGTGAGTGGAGTTTTTGTTTAGACTCCTAGCATCAAATGGAGAATCTGCAGCCCCTCTCTCTGAGGAGTTGACATTGCCTGCTCTTTTCTTTCCTGCCCAGTACTAGGTTTTCATAGGTTCATTGGTAAATGCTAGGCTACCAGTTTACAGACTGTTACACATGTAGCCAATAACTACAGGTCAGAATCAAACCCTCTACTTTGCATTTGTGAGGTAAAGCCCTTAATGATTATACAAACCTCTCTCCCTTCTCCAGTGCCAAGGCTGAAGTTAAATTCAGGTGTAATAGAGCAAAAGTCATGGTGTCATGGAGCAGGGCACCTTTATTTCATACTTCTGAAAACTAAGTAATGTCATTTATTATGTCAGATATATTTTCCAGAGGGAAATTTTCTATATGCTTTGTAATGTTCACAGGATCTACAAGGTTATATAGTGCAATGAACATGAATGCCCTGTGTATTACCCACCCTCAGGCTTTGCCACCTTTCTGAAGGAAGGCAAGACCAGTTAGATTCAGTGTAAATTTGTGGATAGCCATCCCTCTATCTAGGAACCATTTGAAGGAAGATAATGAACTACATTGCTTAACTTGCACTGGAACTTTATTTCAAATAAGTGAGAGATGTTGAGTGATGAATGTATTTCTCCAGTGCTTCTTATTTATTTGTTGATGAAGGCTCAGATCTCTGGTTCTAGTGTTAGCTGTATAGTTCAACTTACTGAAATGAAGATAGTCAGGCATCATAGGATTCCAAATTATGCAGTACACAAGGCAAAGATCACACCTTAGGAGCATCTAAGACACTAAGTAGAGGAGCAAGGTTTCCAGTCTCTTTTTGGTAATTAAGGTTCTTAATGAGCCTCTGGAGTTTTTCAAATGTTTTGATATGTCTGTTGAGGTACATACCAATGGGAGCACTGTGTTCATTGGGTCTATAACTGAATAACGAAAGCACATATGTGCAACTACATAAAAGTCAACACATAATACGCGAAACCTGTAAATAGCGAACGGCCACATAACTGAATTTTTTCCTCGTGGAAAAATTCACATGGCCGTTCGGAAAAAATAAAAATTAAAAACCATTATCAGGTGGGGGCTTTACCCCCACACCCCTAAATGTGAGGGGCTGTGCCCATCACACACCCCCTAATTAAATATACCAACTCCGAGATCACACTATAGCGAAGGAAAGGGCAACTTCATGTAGTTAGCCAACTACCTCCTTGTCCTGTGACATATTCATCAAATCGCTTAAATGCAGTTCGATGAATATGTGTCACTCTTTAAGGGTTTGCAGTTAAGCAGTTTTGTGCTTCTAATATAGACCCGTATTCATTAATAGGTCTGAATATCAGAGAACTATAACTTCTTTAGATCTAGATGAAATACCTTTAGCAATTAGTTGCAATGTACAGAAGGTTTTCCTTTCCAGACTACAGCTGTTACATGGTGATCAAAGGAAAGGGAATTATTTACTGTTTTGCTTGTTAGTGAGGCACTGTCAATACTTTACATAGAAGGTACTTGATGTGTTCCAAAGGATACAATACTGCATGTTTTAACATTCGGTTTAAGGTTATTATGCATACATCAGATAATGACAAGGGTAAGCTCTTTCTGAAAGGGTAAAAATATTCATGTGGACTTTGATGACAAGACCCAGTTTGCAGTTGTCAGCAGATTTGGTTAACCAGAGTTCCTGGTTCTCAGTTTTAAGGTAAGAAGAATAAATGCTGAACAGGAGAAGAACAAGCACTATCCCCTGAAGGACTTCATTGGTAACCTTTGCACTATCTTCTGTACTTTGCACTTGGGTCATGACTGAAAAGGGTCAAATGACCTGATCACTTACCATCCATCCATTCTCAACCCCTTTTCCCATTTTGCACATGCGGTTGGGGTGTCACTTCAACAGCGACAATCATCTCGAGCCAAGGTTTAGATTGCTGGGTGGCTAGCCCTGCCTCAGTAGTTCAGCCATACCACTCACTCTCACCTACGGCTGATTTAGAGTGTCCAATCCACCTACCACATGTCTTTAGAATGTGGGATGAAACCAGAACACCCAGAGGAAACCTGTGCAACAACAGGGAGGACATGCCAACTGCACAGAAGGCACCCAGCCGAGTATCGAACAGGAGAACCTCTTACTGTGAGGCAATTACACTGAACGCTGTACCACTGCGGTATACTGATCACTTACCTGGTTATCAAGTTATAAATAGAATAAATAAAATATCTAAAGAGGCTCCTGCCACACTCACAATGTGTGTCTGCATTTTAGACAGCTGGCTATCCATCTTATCATATAAGGATCAATGTTTGAAGCAGATAGTGTCCTTACAAGTTTGACAAGCAATATTGTATTGAATGACTTGGCCAGATCAACATAAATTGTATGAACAACATGACTGACCACTATCAACCACTTCAGTGACTCTTTCAAAGCAGGTTATAACATTTAACAGGCATGACCTACTCTTCATTAAGCCAAATTGATGTGGGCCGTGCCTAATAAGATTCTTGATGCTAATATTAATGATTCTAGTTATGATATGCTCCATGGCTTTACAGATGAAACTCATGAGACTGATAGATCTTTAATTTCTGGGGGCCAAGATAGGGCCACCGTGTGGAGGGGTATCACCACAGTGGTACACCAGGTGTTGGGAGCATAGCCTATGGCTAAACTTAGGTTAAACAGATTAAGAAGATGTTCGGTGAGAGTACATTGGACTATGTTTATCAAATGTCCTTATATTAGTATCAGGACCCATTGAGGAAGTGATTTTATCCTTAGGAAGTGCTGTAATAACATGTTCCTTGGTGATTGTGAAGGTTATGAAGGATTCTGAGTTGAGTGATATTAGAATGAGAGTTTCATGGAAGAAATTAGCAATAACACTATTGTTATTTTTAATGTTTTTATGTCTTTCCCCTGCAACTTCATTTTCTATTTGGAATTTCTCACATTTATAGACTACTGCTAACAACTCATTTTCTATCAGAGCATATTCTGTGAATCTGTAGAAGGTCTCAACTCCTAGAGAAATGGTCTCTTTTCTTGTCATGGCACACATCCCATCCCATAATGATTGGCATCTACTTGCAAATGGCTTATTAATATCATAGCTTTAATGCTACAGTATCTGTAGATTCTTAAGTATTTTCATTCTTTACCTTGTTCATCTTCAGCCTACATTTTGCTCAGAAAACTTTCTTAGTGGCATAGATAACAGGCCAAGACCCTTTGCAGAATATTATATCATTCTGGGGAATCCTTTGCTATGTCTTCTTGTCTTCTATTCTTGGCATCTGCATAATTACTCAGATGTTTTTTTCTGGATTGAATTTCAGAAACTCTGATTTTAAAGATCACGTGTAAATGTGTTTTTATTACAGTTTCATTTTGCAGTAGTTATGGTCTGATTGTGTAAAGCAGAGTATCTCATTGTAAAATATGCATTTTTAAGTGAGTTTCTTCACTGGTACTTTATTTATTAAATTTAATAAACTTTTCATCATTCTCTCTGTTACAGTAGCCTTTGGCTATTTGGGTTGTATTCTACCTAGGACTGAACAACCAGTCTTGAAAAAACTCTGTCGCCCTCCCACATCTACACAGTGACTGTTGATTAACTAACTCATTGCAGGGAAATCAGCAGAGTATAGAATACTTCACTAATTTCATGCCGCCTCAAGAGAAAGCAACTCTTGAGTTTTCACAGGAACAGCAATTGGCTCTAACCCTTTCCACACAGAAAATATTACCATTTTAAATATTTTGATGATTTTTTTTATATTCTGAAGAATACCAGCAATTGTATTAATATCAAAAGTTTTTTTATGAGAAACTATTTTATAATGGGGCATATTATTGAATACTGGGGCTGATTTTATGAGAAAAGTGTTCTGCCTTTGAGATATTTTAACTGGGAAATGTTTTTATGGACCGGAGGTTAACCACATCTTCTGCTACTGTTCCAGTGTCCAGTCTGGGCAAGGAAAAGCCATCTTCATTGGGTGTGGGAGTTTCCCATCTCAAAGTCGGTCTCCTTCCTAGGAAAAGAAAAAAGACATTGCTCATCCAAATACATTTTACCCGCACTTAAGGATAAGTTTCTTAACCTTAGCCAGGAGTTTATTTTAGGCCAATATATTCCTGAGAAAAATGTCAAAAGATTCTGACAGACAGAGAGAAGGCTTTTTTCTTTGGCTGATTCTCAAGCCCATGACACTGATTCATAGGAAAGTGATTCCTCTCCAACTGCATTAGATGAATTTTCATTTTCTAAGGCTAATTCTGAATAAATGATATATTTTTGGGAGAACAAATAGATGCTCCTTCTAAACTGAGGAGATATTATATGCTGCAAGCATTTATCACATACTACATCCATTCTTCCTGTTATTACAGCCTTGGAGGATGAGTTAAATGGTGCCTGCAGTAGCCCTGACCCATCAGCCTTCAGTCCTCAAAAAGAGGAGAACACATATTAATACCAACACTTCTCTCATGGACAAGAAAGTAAGGTTTTAGACAGATTTTATAAGAGAATTTCCTACTTCCAGTTTATTCTGTCAGATGTCGACAGCTTGTGGGATTGGTCTGCCAGACTTCCTTCAGAAGGTAGATTCTGTCTGAATCCTAAAGTTGCTAACATGTCTCAGGTGTCTAAAGATTCTTTGAAGAGTGTATATGATTGTGCAGATAATGTGTCTAGGTCCACTACTACATCCTACTGTTTTCGGTGATATGCCTAGGTACGTCTGAGATTTTAAACCCCAAACAATGAGTTTTTGCTTGGTCATACTGGTACTCAGGTACTCCAAAAGCTTGATGACAGAGGGGGTTTAATTCAGTGAGTTGCTAAGATTTTTCAAGCCCCACAGTATACATTTGCAAATCCTCTGTTTTCTTTATTCAGTCTGGCAAACAAGGAACAAAAAAGAGATGGCAGAAGAGAAACAATAAAAAAGAGGGATCCTTTAAAAAGGGGACAGACTTCACCTTCTAAATTACTATGCCAGCACCCCCACTTTTCTGCATCTCTGTCTGTCTGTCCCATTGACTACCTCTTTGACTTTCCCTTTGGTAACAGATTGTTTCAGACTGTTGGTTCAGGAGGGCTGCAGTTGACACAGAATACACATACCTCCATTCAGGGGAATTGCTACCTACTCTCTGAACCAAATAGAAATGTTTCCTCAGATTCTTTAGCTCATGCTTACCCTAGAAGTCATACTGCCAGTGCCTTTAGATCAAAAGGGGGAAGGTTTCTCATCCAGAATGTTTCTGGTTTCAAAGAACAAGTTTTCCTGGACAACTCTTCTAGATCTTTCCTTTCTCAATCTGTTTGTGAAAGTAACAAAATTCAAAAGTTTGATCATTCAGGATCTTTTACTTGTCATTCCATTTCTGAGCTCTTTGGTAGCATTAGAAATAAAAGATGCTTATCATCACATACCCATAGCCACAGGCATCAGGAAATTTCTCAGATTCTGTATCTTGGTCACATTATCATTTTTCTGCATTACTCTCTAAGGAAGTTACAGCTCCTAGGGTGTTTACAAAATGTCAAACTCCAGGGATAGCCCATGGTAGACTGTAAGGTATTCACACCTTTCCTTGTTTATGTGACTTACTGATCTTTGCAGAGTCTTTTGCCAGATGTCAGGAGTCCTTAACATGGGTTTCTTCACCCAGTACCAATCTGGGCTTCCAGATAAATGTTCAAAATCCCCCTTGATGCCATCACACAGGATTGAGCTTTCAGACTTCCTTCTAGATACATCTCTCCATAAACATTCCTATCACAAGAAAATATGAATCTACATCTGGGAACTTTCTTGATCTTCTCCAATTAGTATTAGACTTCAGCCAGAGAATATCTCAAGATTCTAGAGTTCATGGCTTCTAGAATTCTCATGATTCTTCTTGCGAGATTATACATGAGAAAGATTTAATGTTTTTTTTTAACAAAACAAGAAGAAAAAAAAAAAAACACGTGGACCCACCATTCTTGTCATCTGTGATTTTCATATTCCAGTTCCGAGCTTTACCAAGAAATAACTGCATTGATGGGACAATAAGACATTTCAGTTTTTGCTTAGGGAGTGGTTTCTATGGGGTTAAAGGTGTGAGGCCTGTGGGACAGTTCAGACAGATCAAGGTGCATACCTGTCAAAAAGGCGTTAGCTGTGATTCATGCTATTAAATGTTCTGTAACTTGTAGTCCCTGGAACCATTACATGTGATTACAGACAATACCACATTGATAAGATACATAAATAAACAAGCAGGGAAACACCAGGTCATATCCCCTTTGCAGCTGGCTATGATGGCTTGGGAGTTAGTTCAACAGCATTGTATAACCCTCCAAGCATCTTACATACTATCAGAGCAAAATTAAGTGGCAGACAAGCTGAGCTAGACTAAGACAGATCCTTAGAAATGGAAATTAAATGTAAGGTCTTACAGGAATGGATCCAGTTGTGGGGGAGCACCTTAAATATCTGTTTGCCTCCTTTCAATACAGGCAGCTAAGCAGATTCTCCACCAAGACTCTTTGCAGACAGGCCTGGAAAACAGATGCATTTTCATCCCCCATGATCAGAAACATTGAATATTACACATAAACATTTATCTTGGCAAAAACGTAAGAGATTTATTGGAAAAAATATTAATGGTTTTGCTTAATGTAATGTTTTGTTGTGGACTTTACATATAGTTTATTTTGCTTTTTACTTAATTGTTATGTTATGTTATGTTAAAGATTATTATATATTGTGATTTTATACTGATTAAAATTCAATAAAAAGTTTTATAAAAAAAGAAATGTTCCTATATGCATTTCCAGTCTTTCCACTGATATCCAGGGCAGTGGCAGCTGGTAACTTCAAATCAAAGGGGGGCTGCAGGAGAAAGCTGAATGGGTGGGGTGAATGGGAAGGGGTGCAGCCAACTAGAAAGCAGAGTAGCTATGCTCAAAACCACAAAAAGTGGAACTTTAATACGCTGCCCTGGGTGCTAAACCATCATTATGAGAGTCCAATCAAGACAAAATGAAATGTAGAAGAAAAATATATTTCAATGCATTGGCTGCATGACAGCTTGCTTAATATCTACATGGAAATAAAAAGGTTGTGAGGCATGACAAAATGAATTACTTTATTAAATACATCACTGGAATGCCAGTCAAAGTCAAGTATAAGAAAAACAAGCAGCACTCAACTCAAACCACTTCTCCTTGCACTGCAGTTCTAATTATAATTTATATTCAGCTGTATAAAAGTACCAAGTAACATGCTGAAAGTAGCAATCTCTATGATACCCCCACTTGTAAAAATGTTTCTTATCCAAAAAAGACCTGCTGCCTGACAACAACTATCTATTTATTTCATGGGGAAACCATGATCAAAGTAAAAAATGAACAGCAAACAAGAAACAAGCTCAAGATAAATTGCTTAAAGGATTACTGCACAGGTTATGGACCACACATGATAGATTGGCATCCTGTTTAGTTTACGGGTAAAGCCTGCAAAGATGGCTGCAAGTCTCCAGCAAATGTAATGAGTTTCTGAAAATACTGTAATCCTGTCCTTTATTACATTATATGCATTTGAATACCTAAGGCTTATACATTATCTAGTTATGTAAGTATTCTCTGCATGGCAACAACAAAAAGGCTTTCAATGTTGGTAATTCTTTAAAAGTATGCTTATTAAAGGTTACTTGCATCTTACAATCTCAGACAAGCTTACCTGATGGTCATGAAAGCACTGCTACTTAAACACAGAGCAACGGGTACTTTCTGAATAATAAGAAGCATAAATCAACAGTATAAAAATATGACAGAAAACAACATTCAGCAAAATCAAGCAAGGACAGATGAAAAGCCACTGTAGTAATTGTGTCTACCTTTGTTGGGGGGATACTCTGCACACTTACACTACATAACTGCTCCTTGCCTTGCTTGGACACATCCAGAGTCACTACATGGGGGAGTGGGGTGCAACAAGTATGTCACAATTTGAAATGTCTCTGGCTGACTATGATGGCCCTGACACATTTGTCATACCTCTCAACCTCAGAGCAAGAAATCTGGAGAAAGCCATACATAGAAGTGGGACAAAGGCCCAAAAATAAGTACACTATTTAAATATTGCTGTTATAAACTTTCTAATAGAATAGTAGGTCTTGCATTAGTATGAATTTTCTGAAGGGTATGAAATCTGAAACTCAAATGTCTGTCATTATTTTCTAACTTCAATCTTTAATGATTTGCCACTAATTTTCCAGAAAACCACAATTTTATGAAAAATGGACCAAAAATGTGATGCAAAAATATAAAATAGCCACACAATACAGCTGCAGACCTGTCAAAGAAGGGACACTTTTTTAATATTAGTACTGTTAACTTGAGCAGCTGACAAAATAAATGAATCTACATGCATTTCTGAAATAAAAATAATCTATAACTCTGATTATTACAACTATTTATTAATTGTAAACCCTCCACGTTTTCTTCCAAAATTGCCATTTTGCAGAGGAATTATTAGAGGGAGAGCAACATTTTGAGCCAAAATCAGGGACAGTTGAGAGGTTTGGATATGCCTAATTCTATAAAGCAATTTATTTGCATGTACCTCTCAACCTGTTAATGCATGAAATCTGGACAAGGCCAAATATATTGGGGGAAAATACAAACAGTACTACAAATTGTTCTTGTATAAACTTAGTTGATAGAATA
The DNA here is from genome assembly GCF_019279795.1 of Protopterus annectens. Classification (NCBI taxonomy): domain Eukaryota; kingdom Metazoa; phylum Chordata; order Ceratodontiformes; family Protopteridae; genus Protopterus; species Protopterus annectens. Next base: position 716,958,837 of record NC_056731.1, read on the forward strand.
ACAGATGTTAAGTTGTCTATCTCGCCTTCGTTCTTGCTGGTTGGGATCGGAGCCAATCCTCATCTCCGACTCGGCCATCTTCAATAGCTCGAGAGCTGTTTACTGGCTCGAGGCTTCCCCTTATCCCATAAGGCCTAGTGATAGCTACCCAGATCTCGTTTGCCGCTTCAGCTGTGAGGTGTCGTTTTTCTGGCTCAGGCTTGTATAGAATTTTTTTTGGTGTAATTTTTCACTAGAATTTAACTCTTCTAGTAGTTTATTATTAGCGATAGTGTTGTTTCTGTGGTAGATATTTGTTTATTATATAGTATCCCTCTTTTTGTAGAACTCATTTAACTTAGAGAGTTCTCCCCCTCCTCCCTTCTTCCAGGTTAGCCATTTAAGTTAGAGGCTTTCCTACTGCTTTTACCTTATAGGCTAGCCGTTTAAATTAGAGGCTTTCCTATTATCTTCTTTAAAAAAAAATCTTTATCTATAGCCTTTCTAGTAGGTGTGTTTTTTGTTCTTGTAGTCTGAATATTGCTACTGTTTACTGTTGTTAAAAATTGGTTGGTTTCCTTCTACAGCAAGTATGTCAAAGGAATCTAAGGTTTCTGGGTTTAAGAAGTATGACTCATGCTGTCAGAAAATGTCTCTGACAGATGGGCACCTGCAGGACTCTTGTTCTATTTGCCATGCCTTTAGTCCAAGAGTCCTGCAGGAGCGTAAGAATAAGTTGATTCTTAGGGGTCTTTTGAAACCCCAGGATTCACCGGCCAAGAGCTCACAGCCAGTGAAATCCCCTAAATCCACTAAGCTGTCGGCTCCAATTTTGGAGCCGTCTTCAGTTCAGGATTTACCTTCTACGTCGGTTCCAGCTGGCACAGACAAGACAATCTCCCCGTCGGCTCCATCAGAGGCTTCGGAGCTGTCACAGAGCCACAAGAGGCTGAGGTCCCCTTCCCTAGAGTCGGTGCATTCGGCTCCTCGGTCTCCTTTACTTCAGAGCAAGCGTAGTCACCGATCCTCTCACTCCTCTCGATCCTCTAGGCTGTCGGATCATGATGTGGAGAGAGTGGTCAGTACGTTGCTAAAGTCGCAGGCACTAGCCAAATTGTTGTCCAGCCCTCCTCAACAGGTATCGGCTCCGTCCACTTCTCTTGATGTTCCTCCTCTGACTCCAATGAGTTTGGAGCCAGAGTTCGTTGGGGTTCAAGTAGTGGAACCGTCGGCTCCGATAACTCTATCTCCTTCGGTTCCGACTTTGGCTCCGATTCCCTCGGTGGTACCTTCCATCAAGGGATCTGGGCACTGTGGCTCCCTCATCAGCTCTGAGGGGACGAGTGGCATTGGACCCTTGTCCGACCCCGTTCTCCCTCTTGGAGCTTCGGCACAGGTGAGCTTGGCTCCAACATCGGCCTCGGAGCCATCCCCCTCGGTGCAGAGAAAGATTCCTGTTTCTTTGAAACCGGAGCTTTCTCTGCATCATGGCAGGGATGCCTTCGATGTCATGTGGAGTGTGCTGTCCTCTGAGTTAGCTCCACTTTCAGCTCCACCGGCTCTGTCTCCTGTAGTGCCTGTGCCAACCTTTGCTCCTCCTCCAGACCCTAAGCATAGGGAACCGATGCTCCAGGACACCCCATTGGGCATTTCCTCCTCTTCTGAGGCCTCTCCTGATCACTCAGAGGAGCCCCCTTGGAAGAAAAAGTGTAAGAGGAAGCATATTGACTCCCCCGAGTCTGTCACTTCCGATACAGACTTAGATGATTCGGAAGGGTCCCCGAGATCCCCCTCTGAAGATGTTTCCTTCTTGGACATCCTAGCAATGCTTAAGCAGAGGGGGAACTGGAATCCCTTAGCCCTTAACGAGGATGAGTCTGTATTTCTGGATGCTTTTGGTTCCCGACCTTCCACCTCCTGGGTGTCTCTGCCTTTCAATCCACTTATGACTTTGGTGGCTCAAAAGGCTTTGTCATCTCTGGATACAGTGGAACCAACTCCGAAGAGACCTAGTAAATTCATTACAGCACCCCAGGATAAGCAATTCCTTTCGAAAGGTGTTCCTGTTGATGCCATGGTGGTAGCAGCAGCCACCAAAAAAGAGTTAGCGGAGACCTCTTCATCTGTCCATCCCCCTAACAAGGAGTCTAGGATGATGGACAGATACAGGAAGTGAATGTTCACTTCAGCAACCTTCTCTATGAGGTCACTGAACTACTTGTGTCATTTTACCTGACTTCAAAGGGATCTCCTTAAAGAGCTTGGAGATATCCTTCAAGATCTAACAGCTGAGGGAGCACAAGCCAAGGTAGCTTCCCAGCTAACGACGCTTATCTCTGTTCATTTCCTATGCAGCCGATGGGGCGAGTAGAGCTGCAGGTATGGGTGTGGCCCTTAGGAGGCATGCGTGGATGCGGCTGTGTAACTTTGCGGAACCTTTTCGAGCGTCCTTCACCAACACTCCCTTTGATGGTTCTTTTCTTTTTGGACCACAAGTGAAAGACACTTTGACTAAGTGTAAGCAAGAAGGCAAGACTCTCTCTGCTGTGGGAGTCCATTTTTCCACTCCCTCTAGACCTTACCCCAAAGGTCAGAAGAGTGGGAAGATGTGGTTCCGTAAATCTCAGGGAGCCTTGCCTGACACACATAGTGATTTTTCCTCCAGAGGCAGAGGGGAAAACAATAACAATAGATGTCACCCTCATGGCAGAGGGGGTCCGCAGAACCAGGGCAACAGATAATCCTTCTCTGATAAGCCCTTCCAGCATCCCTGATGGATTGTCCGGCTGCTCACCTCTGGAGGCAGTCGGGGGAAGACTTTCGCTGTACCCAAAAGCCTGGCAAAGCTTAACACAAGACAAATGGGTACGGTCCATTATATCTAGAGGTTACAAAATTCCCTTCCATCAACCCCCTTTACAGTCAAGGAAGACCCTTCCAGATGTTCCACCCAATCTGAAGGAGCAAGCAGTAACAGAAGTTTCAAAAGTGCTAGAAAAAAGAGCCATCCAGGAAGTCCCGGCAGACCAGCATGGATCCGGAACTTACTCAAGGTTCTTTTTAGTACCAAAAAAGACAGGGGACTGGAGACTGATTCTGGATCTCAGCAGACTAAGCAGGTCTGTGCAAAGAACAAAGTTTCAGATGGTCATGCTACAGTCCATTCTACCCTTTCTGGGTCAGGGAGATTGGATGTGCTCAATAGATCTTCAGGATGCGTACTACCATATCAAGATGGACAGGCGCTCCAGGAGATATCTTCGCTTCCGGCTGGGGGCCAGTCATTATCAGTTCAGAGCTCTGCCCTTTGGTCTCACCACAGCCCCAGGGTGTTCACCAAATGTATGGCAGTAGTCACCACTCACCTGAGATGTCAAGGATTCCAGGTGTTTCCATATCTAGATGACTGGCTCCTTACTGCTACCACCAGGCATCAACTCCTACAAGCACAGGACTACACAATCACAATCTGTTCCCAGCTAGGCATTACAATAAATTTTGAAAAATCTGCCTTGTTGTCCTGTCAATCTATCACTTACATAGGAGCAGACTTAGACACAAGGGATATGTTTGCAAGGCTACCACGAGAAAGGGTGTCCGCAATTTGTCAGCAGGTACAGGTTCTGATGCAGAGCAGAAGGATCCAAGTCAGGTACGTCCTTCAAACTCTGGGTTCAATGGCAGCAGACATTCTTCTAATCCCACTAGCGTGCTTTCATATGAGAATTCTTCAGTGGCTTCTGTTCGTGCAGTGGTCTTTGCAAGATCCACCCATGACTCACATGATCATGATCACGGATGCATGCAAAAGGCATCTTTCTTGGTGGATGGTCTCCCCACTAGTTGCTCAGGGCAGACCTTTCATACAACCCCCTCTGGTAGCCACAGTGACGACAGACGCCTCCCTGATAGGGTGGGGGGGGGCATTATCTGGGCAGGACAGTCCAAGGCACTTGGCAACCTCACGAGTACCATCTGCACATAAATGGCCTGGAAATGAGAGCCGTGCTCCTAGCATTGCAAGCCCTTCAATTCTCTCTTCCTTCTGGGACTATTGCTAATCAGACAACAAGTCAGTGGTGTGGTACATCAACAAGCAGGGCAGAACCAGATCCTATCCCCTGTGTCGAGAAGCACTCAGACTTTGGCAGTGGGTGATTTCCTCCCAACATTTTCTGATTGCGACACACATCCCTGGGAGATCTAGTGTCCTAGTGGACAGGCTCAGCAGAGCTATCCTCATGCCTCATGAGTGGTCTCTGAATCAGGAAGTTGCAAATCTTATTTTCCGCAAATGGGGACAGCCTTGCTGTGATCTCTTTGCCAACCCCTTCAACAGCAAATGCAGCAGCTACTTCTCCCTTCTTCTGCTTCCAGGTCACATACCCAGAGACACTCTAGTCCACGTTTGGCCCCAGGGACTTCTTTATGCCTTTCCTCCTTTCCCCCTGATACCCAAACTTATATAGAAAGCAATATTGTTGGTTTCTAAATGATCCTCATTGCCCCCTACTGGCCTCGACAGATATGGTTCCCGTTCCTGAACTGTTACCTTCTCAATCAGCGCTGGACTCTGGATCCAATTCCAGACCTCCTGGTTCATCAATCAGGCGGGTTGCATCTATCTCTCAAAACTCTCCAGCTCACAGCTTGGTTGCTCCACTTCCAGCCTTAGCCAGACTTCCCAGCTTTTCCCCAGCAGTCCGTGACATTATCGTCTCCTCTCACAAGTCCACAATAAGGAAAACTTATGCTAGAAAATGGAAACGTTTTTCTTGTTGGGCAGAGGCTAGGAATGTGGATCCCTTTTCAGCCCCAGTCCACGAAATCCTGGAATTCCTAGCACATCTGTTTCACTCTGGGTCTGCTTCTGCTACGATCAGGGTACAATTGACGGCCATTTCTAACTTTCATGTTGGGTTTTCGAATTCTAACATTATGTCTCATAAGCTCTGCAAAGATTTTTTGAGAGGGACAACTCTTCTTAGGCTTCTAGTGAGAGATCCCCCTCCTCCTTTGGACCTTAATTTAGTCCTAACTTCCTTAATTCTGCCCCCTTTTGAACCAGCAGAGTCCTGCTCTATTAAGTTTCTATCTTGGAAGACATTCTTTCTGGTAGCTATTACTTCAGCCAGACGCGTCTCCGAACTTTAGGCGCTATGTGTTCGTCCTCCCTACTTGGTTTTTCATAAGGACAGGGTTGCTCTGAGGACTAATCCTTCGTTTCTTCCTAAAGTCTGCTCAGAAAATAATTTAAACCAATCTATAGGTCTTCCTGTGTTTTTCCCTAATCATACCAACAAGGCAGAGTACAAACTACATCAACTGGACGTTCATAGGCAATTGCGATTTTACCTGCACAGACCTAAGGAAATAAGGAAGTCGGACCAACTATTCCTTTCTTATGCCTTGGGCAAACAAGGTCTCCCATTTTCCAGGGTAACCTTGTCTAGATGGTTGTCACACACTATTACTTTCATTTATCAGTTAAGGAACAAAGAGTTACCTATTAAACTGAAAGATCATTCTCTGTAGCCTTCCAGTCTAGGTTGCCCATGGATTCTATCTGTGCAGCTGCCACATGGGCAAACCCTCATACATTTATTTCTCATTACAAGTTGGATATGGTCTCCAGGAGCAGAGCTGACTTTGGTTCCACTGTTCTGAAGAGCCTGTTCCACTGAGCCACTCAGGATATTAGGTGCTAGGGACGCTGTCCCAACCAGCAAGAATGAAGGTGAGATAGGCAACTTAACATAAAGAAGTTATGTACCTACCATAATGTTCCATGTTAGTTGTCTTCATCTCGCCTTCCTTCTTGCACCCCACCCTCCGTCTCCCTGTCCTAGTGGACCAAGAGGAGTTTCTGTTTCACTGGCTGTGTGTTCTCTTGTTTTTCCTCTATTGACTTAGAGAATATGGCAGGTATAGTCAACTGCTTATTTGACTGGTTTATTCTCTTGTTATGTCTGGAGTTAGCTATTTCAAATGAGATCTGGGTAGCTATCGCTAGGCATTATGGCATAAGAGGAAGCCTTGAGCCATTAAACAGCTCTCGAGCTATTGAAGATGGCCGAGTCGGAGCCGAGGATTGGCTCCGATCCCAACCAGCAAGAAGGAAGGCGAGATGAAGACAACTGACATGGAACGTTATGGTAGGTACATAACTTCTTTGTCTTGCTTTAGCATGCATTTTTCTGAAGGTTATGAAGTCTGAAACTCAATGTCTGTCATTATTTAGTGACTTAATTCCTAAATGATTTGCCAGAAAACCACAAATTTTATGAGGAACAAACCAAAAATAAGAAGCAAAAATCTATTCATCCTGTGAAAAATCTGTACAGTTGAGAGGTATAGTTCAGCCAGGGCTGTCTTTGAGTTTGCCGCCCTTCCCCCTCACAAAATCATGGTCGAATGGAGCCTCCCCCTGCAGCCATTCCAATGTCCCATTACTTGGTTATTTCGCTCCATTTATCATAAAAACTGTAATGTGCATACTGCTTTACTTCTACGATGATTTGGATTTCTTTTTAAAGTTTTATTTTGCATTTTACACCATAAACACTAAGACATCTGCTAAACAAGTGCAGTCTCACAGTGAAAATAGACTTAGCATTAAAACTTCTGCCCTTGAAACTCACATCCTTTGAAATAGAATTGAAATCCACATTCAAAGAAAATACATTTGGCTAGTATAAAGATTAATTTTGGGCTGTTTTTAAATGATACGCCCCTTTCACTCAAGACATACATGTGTTGTGTGATACACCTTCCTGATTGTATTAAATTATATTCCTTGTATAATACAGTACAGTTGTTAGAGGGTATTTTAAATCTATTCTTTTGAACACTTTTCCAGTAAACAATGAAACAAATGCATGCACCAATAATGGCAAAACTGCCCAATTGAGAACATTTCCATCATAAAAGTCTACTCTAACTTCTACAATCCGCCAGTATCAGTAAATATGCACACTCTCTGCAGAAGTAAAAGTCATCTAAATAATTCCACATTAAAGAGATCTGTAACTAATAAAGAGGTTGCTGCTAGCAAACAACTTTATATTTCATTGTTTCATCTACAAATAAAGTGCTCTGCTTTTGTGTATCTTCACCAAAGAGGATATTTTCAGTATGGCATCATTCACCCCCTGTGGGAGTAAAACACACAGCCGTCTGCATCAAAAGCAAGTACACTACCTGTTGTGCTATTAACAATGCAAGCAGGCTTAGCATAAGCAGCACTAAACATTTCTTCCCCTGCAGCTCTTAGCTCCTTGTAAAATCTACTTGACACTCAACTGTATCTCTCAACTTCGCAGCACAAGAAATCTGGAAAAAGCCAACATTTGTTGTGGGGGGGGGGGACAAAAGCCCAAAAACCAGAGACACATTTTAAACATTGCTTGTATAATCTTGGAAAGTTGCTGATATAAAATGCTGTATTACCACCATACATTTCACTGCCAAGTCTTGAACCCAGGACCCTCTGCAAAACAGTCAGAGCAACATGCCACTATGCCATATCAGCTGTTTTATGAAAGCGAAGAAGAATGAAACTTAAATGGCTACCATTTAGTGAATTCAGTTCTCACCATAGCTGTCAACCTCTTAGCAAAAAAACACCTGGACATAGCCAGTAATGGGAGAATACAGCTCTCAAACATATTCCGTGAATTCAGTTCTCACCATAGCTCTCAATCTTAGCACAAAAAAAACTGGATGAAGCCAATAATGGGGAATACAGTCCCAAAAATAGGGACAAATTTCAAATATTCATGTTATAAACTTAGAAAATTGCTAGAATAAAAGGTTTTGTGTTACTATGTACTTTATGAAGTATATGAATTCTGAAATTCAAATGCCTGTCAATTTTATTTATTTAACATTTGTTAACCAGGAAAGTCTGACTTGGCACAAAAGCCAATTTTCAGCAGAGACCTAGGGAGAAATACTGCAGACACATGCCTTTGTAACATGGGAGGACACCAGAGCAAACCCACACACAAACACAGGGAGAACATGCAGACTCCACACAGAAGGCACCCCAGCCAAAAATGGAACTAGACAACCTCTAGCTGTGAGGCAACAATGCTACCACTGCACCACTGCACCATCAACTATTTAAGGAATTAAAATTTCAGAAACCACAGATTTTAAGAGGAACAGAACAGAACAAAATATGAGGCAAAAATCTGCAAAAGTTTCACAAATGGTGGTGGGTAAGGAATTCAGGCTCTTGTTACCTGCACCCAGGGTACGGTGTTCAAGCCTGAGGTATTCTCTAACCAGCAGGTGTCCTGAGTTCTCTCTATAGCCACCAGTATAAATCAACTGAGGCATTTCACACACACACACATGCTGTACCTGCTGCAATAATGATAAAATCATCTGTGACCTGCAATAATGATGATAAAATATTCCAAAGCTCATCCTGAGTATCTCGGCTCATCTGTGTTCACACCGGAATGCAGACTTCTGGTTTCCCGGTTCTTGTTTGTGAACGTTCTAAGACTGCTGACCTTGCATTCTGATCTCCCACCAGTCTATGTGGTTAGCACTGCATAGATTTCTGGGGCATCAGCAGTCTGCTGCCTTCTTCCTGAATCTGGACTGGTAAGGCAGCAGTCTGGATTCACTTTCTATATGCAGGTTAGGAGGATTTATCGGATTGTACCATTGTGGTTCACAGCTGGGTGGCTGCAGTCTGATATCACGAGCTGCCACTGAGCCAGGGTCATTCTGATGCTTTAGAAGTTCTCTCCAAAAAATTATTGTGATGTCTTCCATCTGGCCCATGCAACATTGATTTTCTCTCCTTAATGGCCAGGGGCAATTACCACAAGTTTCACCACAGATTAGATTTACTCACACAAGAAAAGGGGATTTTGATACACTCCAGTCTCAGACAACTTACACTGACTGCCTGGATGATTCAGTTTTAATATCTTTAGACATCTTTTTCATTAGGACATGCAGACAATACTAAGGAGGCAAGAAATTCTGCTACTAGAAAAGAAGTTAATCAGTGGAGAATATTTTGTAATTGGCTCTCACCTATAACCATTGCCCTGTTCAGGATTAATACCTCTGGTTCTCCAACATTTATGTGAGTTAATATCCAATGGCCTGTTTAATCCTTTGACAAAGGATATTTATTAGCTATTTCAACATATTTGTCTGTGGATCATCCTCTTAATTTCAGACTTTGCTCAAGCTGTTCTACAAAGAACATTTTTTGTTGGTATGTAAGATCATCTTTTATTTAGGTGACAATGAGTTGGTATCTTTACTTTTTGCTGGGAAAGTTATTTATGTCTAAATTTTAACCAGTTATTCTGTTTGCTTTTGGTTCATTTTTTGATAAACTAACTAGTTTATTTCTTTGACACTTGCAAGAGAGTATCCAGGTTGGTAGCTATTCATGTCAGATTAGCAGTTTTGATTTTCCATTCACATATGATTATCTGTTGAAAAAAATCCCATATATCTGCCCCTACTACTTTCAGAGTATACATTAAATATAGCTGTCTATCTCCTTCATTTCTTTTAGAATTTGAATGACAGGGAGAATAGATTATATACATTATAGTCATGCTTTTCCCACTCAGGTATTACCTTGTTAGTACTGAGTCCATTAGGAACGCCATACAGCTGTGGAATTCCTAGTATCGGACTGGGAAAGGACAACTTGTGTCAATGCAGACATTTCCATTTGGTTGAGTTGATCCTTATTGTATATTTTCTTTTTTTTAATGAGATAAAGCTTTATTAAACATTCACCAGTTGACAAAGAACCACAATAAACATGCCATTAATACAATTAAGAAATAACAAACCCCAGAAAAAGTGCACCCTTTCGAGGTATGAAAACTTGTTAAACAGACACAATAACTATATTGCTTGATCCATATAGGCAAATGCACCATGTTGCAGTCACTTAGTTAAAATCTTTAATATGAAATTCATTAAAATAATGCCACATAGACCATTTTGGAGAAACTCAAGTTTTCGCTTTAACATCTTTTGTTGCCATCTCAAGCTTGGCTATAATGACTATTAGTTGAATTAGCTCTGCTGCTGTAGGAACTGCTTTTGATTTCTCATAACATGTTATGCATTTCTTGGCTACCAAAAATATAAGTTGAAGAGGCTCTTTCTTAGGAGACAAGATGATTTTAGAATTGATATAATCCAACAAATACTTGTGCTGTATCACTGTGTCCTGACTTGAGGTGATATAACCAGAAATGAAAATATGGCTTGTTTAAAAGAAGTCAGACAGGGACAGCTCTAAAATATGTGTATCCAGTCTCCCAACTCTCCTGGGTTGTACCACCAACAAACTTCTAATGTTCCCGAGAATACCTTGGCTAGTCTGGATGACATATAAAGGTATTTAAATTAGTATTACCTTCTAAAAATGTAAATTCTCTGCGATGTGTTGCATACCTGAGAGCACTTAATATCATTCCCCATTTTGCCCTGTTTGTCTGCATTTGAAGATTCCTTTCCCATCTTAATCTATATTTGTCTAGGGCAGATTCATGTGGGGGTTAATAACATTTTTTTCTTTTTTTCTTTATCATTTGTTAACTGGGCTAATCCCACTAAACTAGTAGCCTCTTTTCAGTGTTCAGGGGAGGTACGAGGTAGTATTTGTACTACTATGGGAAATTTGGCCTGGGCACTGGGGACTTCCCCTATTCTTTTCGATAGATGCCATGGGAATTTTATATTCACCTGAGCTACCGCCAGCTGAAACAGATGTCCTATTTAGTTGTTGGTTCTGGAAACAAAAATGCCAGCCTATAAACAAATGGAGTTAAGTTGGCATATCAAGCTGAACACTCACCACCACCCTGGTCTAAACTCAAGCATTTCCATCAAAAGTTTTCTTGCACTCAGGAAACTAAGCCATAAATCATACAGCTAAAACACCTGATTAACCTAGGACTTGGACATTAACTGGTTATTAACTCTGATTGTTGCAGGTAATATGAAAAAGCCAATCAAGAATTTTTTTTTCTGGTGAAGAAGTAACACAGGAAACAAGCCGCTGTGATTATTATTTTTTTTTCTTTTTTGGGATCTCAAGATGTGTACATACCTAAACAGTAACTGTCAGGAATTTGAAAATGCTTTTTACCTTGTAATATGTAGAAACATCAACAGCAACTTTCAAATCTTCTGCTACTGATTTGGGACTTAGGCTTTCCTTTTGTTGTTTGGAGTGAAAAATGGGGCCAAAGCTAGCCTCCTAGTTTGATTGATAGCCCAAGCCCATACTGATTACATTAGCCTCTTACATCATTTAACCACACCCTGGGTCCCATGGCACCACCCTCAGTCTCCAGAGATTGGTTAACTGTCCCTCCACCTGATCCATCCCAGTTTCCAGCCCTTAATCCAGCCAGACACAGAGCTACCTAGCCCTCTTTTCACTGACTTCACCCACCGAGAGGAAGAATCTGAACAGAAGAGCCCTGACTAACTACTATACCAAGGAAGAGGACCCCAGACTGAAATACCATAGAGCCATGCTTTGAGACCAGGGGCATTCTCCTTTTCACTGTGGATACCTCACAGCAACCAGGTATAGATGCTTTAACCACTTGGCTTGCATTTAACATAATTTCTGTCATTTGCAGTACAGTGAAAATTGTTATTCCAGGACCCCAATCCACACTGCTGTTTTTACACATTAGGCACAGATTGCCTATGCTCAAAGAAGATCTGAGATACTTACTTTTATTAAAGGTTCTGTACAGTCTGAAATTAATCTCTTGGTGAATTTCTATTCTATGGCCACAAAAAGCCTATACAAAAGGTTCGGAGGTCTCAAACTGTACTTAGATTTTCCTTCTACTTGCACACATCTATGAGTTCTTAAAAATGAGTACTGTGTCTTGTTTCCATTGTAAGTTATTTTTCTGGATATACATATTTAAAAAAAATGGAAGTCACCTAGTGTGGCTCTAAGTGGCTACCTCACCTTCATATTAAATGTTATGTCTTCATCTGGAATAGGAATGGGGATTGGTCACATTAGTGATGTATAGGAGCCCCTTATAAGCAGGCACTATAACCCCTTTTGCCATACAAGAGAAGATTAGTCTTTCATAATGTATTTCAGGAAATTTGAGGTCTGCAAAAGTGGGCACAGCCTCTCATATTACATGTGAGACACAAGCATTGATAAGGAAAAGTCAGACTGGAAAAAGTTCTGTAATAAAGCGATCATAATTTGCTTCAAGGAATATGAGTCCCACAAAGGCAGGCACAGCCTGTCATACTACATGTGATACAAAACAGGCTAATAAAGTCTGGTGATAGCCTCATAAAAACAGGCATTTTCAATAATCACACTGTAAAGCACTCTACAAACCTCTCTGTTTGTTAGGCCTGATGAAGCTCAGGTGAACGTGTTTTCTTAAATATAGTTCTATAGTTTTAACTCATGTTGTTTTGTCATTTTTTGTTTTTTAAAATAAAAATAAAAGCCTTTTAACTAAGAATGAGGTTCCATAGGCTGCTGAGCTGGTAATCCCTCATAGGTCTTTCAGAAATATTCAAATAAGGGGCTAACCTTTAAGGTTTGGGATTGGGTTCTTGTTTTTGCAACTCCCAGATTTTCCTACAGTCAGCTCCACTGAACCCTCCCACCATTGACTGTAACTGTCTTAACTTACCTGTTGAATGTAATGAATTAGAACTAGAACACTCGTCCATCTACTGGAAACAGCTGCAGTACTTATTAATGGCCACCCCTCCAGGCATATCTAAAGGTCAGTACTCTGTGCTTTCTCCTATTAACCTGGTGAAATTGGGTATCCTGAAGCAATGTACCAACTGCCTCATGTACACTGACAACCCTGTCCTGTTACCTCCCAACACTCAGACTTGCGAGATGCACTTATATATCCAAAATGGAAGCCATGCACTCTCCAGCCAAGACCGGAATAGCTGGTCAAGAGGAGAAGGTCCACTTACCCACACCACATGGAACACATAGCCCTCCAGAACACACATCAGCACTGTCTTCACATAAAAACACAAACCACACACCCACCTTCATGGAGGCTCTCAATAAAAATCTACCCAAACAGCAGAGACCTCCAAGGCAGAAATACACTTGACCACTACAACACAACACTAATCTTGAGACGCATAACACTCCTAAACAGTGTGCCACTCAAATTATGCCCCTAAGGCAAAACAGCATGCCCAACACACTAGTCATAAGTGACTCAATAGTGAGGCACACTGATGTCCCACTCACTAGGCTGAATAAGGAGAAAGTAACAGTAAGCTGCCTGTCAGGTACCAGGATCTGCCACATAATGGCATGCACTCAGGTCCCTCAACAACAGGTACAGATATGACTCTGTCATTGTACATGTGGGTGTGAATGACCTGAGATGTACCTTCCTGGACTACATGAAAAAAGACATGGAGGAGCTCTCGGATTATGTAGCCCAGGCGGGTATGACCCTAGCCCTGAGCAGCATCCTAGCATCACCCAGAATGATACCAAAGTACAAGCAGAAAATAATTGATTTCAACAGTTGGCTAAGTTTCTGAGGTTATATTAAGGCGATCCAGTATCTATCTGGCTGGGATGACATGATCGACAGTCCTTGATGCTTTGCCAGAGATGGCCTGCATCTGTCACCCCTGGGCTTCTGGATACTGGCCAAGGCTCTTGCCACCCCTATAGTGCCTTTTTAGGTGCTGCTCCAAAGACCAAATTACAACCCTAACATCTACAAATAAATGCAATCTGAGGGTCATGCTGCTCAATGCTAGAAGTCTAAATCTCAAAATGCACTCGCTTGAAGCACTCCTTAAAATGGAGAACATCGACATTTGTGCTATAACAGAGACCTGGTTCAAAGCAGCAGAAAGCACCCCTGCACTACCAGGCTATAACTCATTCCACACCTTTTGGTCCCAGAACTTGGACCAGAGCTCCAAAGGCAGTGGTGTTTCCATATTCATAAAGGATGCATACACCTCCAGACTGATAGCCCAACATAACACATCACAGATACTTCAGGTGCAGCTAACACTGGGTAAGACAGCGATTTGGGTCGTTGCCTGTTATAGGTCCCCAACCATGTCCCAAGACTCATACTCCATGTTCCTAAGCATCCTGGAGAATATTAGGGTCCAACCTAACACTCTCATACTAGGCAACTTCAACTAGCCTCCATTAACTGGGAAAACTACTCCTGTATCAATACTTTTGCCCAACTTTTCCTGTAATTCATTAATTCCAATGCCCTGGACCAGGTCATTCTTATCCCCACTAGAGGTAGCAACATCCTTGACTTGGTCATTAATAACATGGGTGGCCGTTGCTCTACACCAATAGTCAACTCCTCCCTGGTTAGATCCAACCACAAACTAATCACCTTGGAAATCCACACCTCCCCCAAAGGGAACCACCATGAAAAACTTCTCCAAAGCTAACTTTGGGCTCCTAAAAACAGAGATGGCTAACTTCAAGGCAGTCATGCAAATGGAGAACAGTTGTGTGACCGCTGAATCATACACCAATGCATTTTACGAACACGTACACAAATGCATGGATCTCGCATTAACCAATAGAACCAAGACGCTCTCCTCCAAAAAAAAGGAAGCCAATCTGGTGGTCCCCTACCATAAACAAACTCTACAACATGAGGAGGAAACTGATGCTGAGTAAGGTGAAGTCCCAAGACTAGAAAAACTCCCTTATCAGCCTCAACAAAAAGTTGAGATCCCTCATCAAATCCTCTAAAGCTAGCTATGAAAACAGAATTGCAGCAGATAGTAAAGAAAACCACAAGGCCTTCTATAGTTATGTAAAGAATCTCCATGGCAATACCCAGATTTGCTGTGAGCTACTTCACAATGGTACCTCCTATACTGAGCCAACAGATATTGCCAATATACTGGTCGACAGATTCAGTGTCAACTTTATCCCCCCAAAGGACCAATCACAATACCAGTAGATTGCCAGGCACCCAGTATTAGTGCTGCAAAGGTTAAAACAGCACTGTCCAAAGCCAAGAATACAGCTTCTATGGGACTTGACAATATCCCTTGCTGTGTTCTACATGAACTACAGAGTGAAGTGGTAGCTCACTTGTGTGCCCTGTTCAATCACAGCCTCACCTCAGGCTTTGTCCCTACTGAATCGCACACTGCTACAGTCATCCTTCTCCACAATTGAGGAGAGAGTGACTACAGACCCTGGGAACTATCCCCCCATTAGCCTGATGAGTCTGTAATGCAAAGCTATGGAACACATCATCATGGACCTAATAAACAAGGATATAGGGAATCTCCAAACTCTGGATCCCACACAGTTTGGTTTTGTGAATGGTAGATTATGCCTTTTCAACCTGGTCGATTTCTTTGAGTCAGTCACCAGAGCTGTGGATGAAGGCAAGGTGTTTCATGCAGCCTACCTTGATTTGGCCAAAGCCTTTGATACCATTCCTCACTCAGGAATCACAGAAAAATTCACTAAGCTAGGCATCAGCCCCTATATCACTAGGTGGGTTGCAAACTGGCTCACAGATAGAACCCACAGTGTGAATGTAGCTGACTCCAAGTCAGACTGCTAGCTAGTCACGAGTGGAGTCCCACAGTGTTCGGTCCTGGGTGCTTTCCTGTTTGGTATTTACTTCTCTGAAGTCTAGGCCAATACGAAGGGACTCTGGCTAACAAAGTTTGCAGATGATTGCAAGTTGGGAGCTATTATTAACCCCCCAAGTGATGTTGACATCCTACATAAAGGCCTCACTGAGACCAATGACTGGTGTCAGAACCATGGCCTTAAGCTCAATGTCAAAAATGTGTCATCATCCCCTTTGGGAAAAACACAGTTCCCATGAGGTACCACATTGATAGTAGTCCACTGAACACAGAAGACGTTATAAGAGATCTGGGAACACATGTTGACAGCAACCTTCCTTTTGACCACCACATTGCTACTGTGGTCAGAAAGTCCTTCTTTATGGCACATCTCATTACTAAGGGTTTTGCATCCAGGAAGAAAGAGGTCATTGTCTCCCTCTACTCATCCCTCATTAGGCCAATCATCAAGTACAATGCCCCATTTGGCATGTACCTCACTAGACACCTGCAATGACTGGAGAGGCTGCAAACATACCTCACAAAGAGGATCCTAGGCCTTAAACACTTGTCCTATATGGACAGACTCAAAAACTCTAACTATTCTCTGTCTCATATCGCCTACTTAGAGGTGATCTCTGCTTGACTTACAAAGCCATGTCTGACGCAGCTCTGCTAGAAATGTTACATCTAAAGAAATCCCAATCCCACTGTACCACATGCTCCAGACACCTCAGCCTCATTACCACAATCAACAGAACATACTGGAGGGACAGGTTCATAACCCAGAGACTGCCCATGCTATGGAATAGACTTCCTATACATGTCAAACAGAGCACCTCACTAGCTCTCTTCAAGAGAAATCTTGATTAGTGGATGGGAAATAGAAAATTCACCCTGGGGATCACTCCAGTGGCTCTACTCGACAGAGGCACTCGGAACTAAGGTTGGGTGGCACAATGCCAGGGTAATCTTATGGGCTAGGCTTATAAAGGCTCCAGGGCCATTAGCCTAGTACACATCTATGAACCCATGAACCTATGAACCTGTTTAACTTTATAAACTACTTGAAACTTCAGCAAGGTGTATTTAGTCCTCCCGCAGGGAGGGCATCAGAGATAGAGTCTCCCAGATCTGCTAGCCAAAGTGATTTTATCTGGACTACTGGTTTATACTGTTTCTTGCTAGACTTGTCATCCCTCTGTGTCACAGGTGGGATACCAGACCTGACTTGAGCTCTCTGGATTACTTTTGTCTTCTAAAGTAATAGGAAACATCAGCAGCTGGGTTTCTTGTTCACTATTGTTGGAAGAGGTAAAACTGACAGATAGTTTGCAATACCTAAGTCCTCCAACCATTGTTCTTTCCTTAGAATAAAGCTTAGTGTAATAACTGACAAAGGCTTCTATTATGCCCTCCCAAAGTATGGATCCCAAAGTAGTTTATCCTGAGAGACCTGTCATTCCACTAACTGTTTCCTAAACTTCATGGCTAGGAACATTTGAATTGCAGGAGTACTTTCAAACTCCTAGACCTTAAGAGCCCTGCAAGCATATTCTATTTTGTAGTCTAAAAGTCTGGTTATCTATTATCTGACATCTTTAAGGTGTTCCTCATTGGCTGACATCCTGTGTATTACTTGGGATCATAGTACCAGTAGTTGTTCTTGCAATTCATTTAATTTGCTATTTAGTAACCTTTGTTTCTCCTTAGTGTGTTTTTTAAGAATAATACTAAATCAGACTTGTACTTTTCCCATTTAAAGGGGAAATGATGACCCATAGATTAAGAAGGATTGCCCAGATCATGAAACACCCAGCCAAGACTTTCATGAAACTCTGCCCCACCAATAAAATATCAAGTCCACTTTCCATTGCCTAATCTCAGGTAAATCAACTAGCTTTAGCAGAAGATTAAAGAAAACATAGTCTAATAGTAAAATATGTGCTGTGTCCAACGTCTGACCTAAGTGAGCTAAGATTAAAATCTTGTCATTCCTAGACTATATACCATTATATGGGGAGTAAAATGTGTAACCTGGGAAATTCTTATTAAGGTATCTGTGCACATCCAGCATCTGAAATGATAAGAAATATTTATTTAGTTGTCAACCCAATGGAAGTACCCTGATGTTTTGGGGACCCTGACTTGTTTCATAAAGGGAGAAAATAGTATTAAGATCTCATCTCCAATTTACAATACTTTCTTGAAATGAAATCCAGTCCCTCATCATCCCTGCAGCCTCTGTCATACTTATATCAGGAGAAAAGTAAATGCTGTTTATGGTGATTAGTTTCCCCTTGAGCCATCCTTTTATAGATACAAAAACTTCCATCTAAATTATATAAGGCTTCTGACACTCTAAATGACGTATCTTTCTAGATAATAATTCCCCTTGATGTTCCATGTGTGCTAGAAGAAAAGAAAACACCAGGTACCTGGATTTGATTAGACCCATATATTCTAAGTCAGGTAAGCGAGTGTTTTAGAGAAGTAAATAAAGAGGCAGGGGGTGTTTCAGAATGTACACAAACATTCTATTCTTCTTTTGTTTATCAGGCCATTCACTTTTAACTTACAGCTAACCATTAAGAGTGTAATTAACATGTAAACTTTGCAGGCAGCTACTGATAGCTGATTATGTCTGTTTACAATATGCTTGGAGGAAACATGCAAGAGCATTCTAATTATCAGTTTAAATAAAATAAAAATTACAGCACATCTATTACAACTTTATAAAGTTAATTTGTGGGATACATAGTGAACAACAGTTCCATAACAAAACTTTAAAAGATGGGGTGCATGTGAACATATCGGGTCTATATCAGATAGTTAAAGTCTTATAGGTTCGAACATGTAATGTTCGAACCATTATGTTCGAAGTTACAAAACTTCAATTATGGATTTAAAAAAAAAAAACGCAAAACAAAATAAACTGTTTTAAGCTGGGGGGCAAACCCCCCTGCACCCCCTGCTACTTAAATATACCAACTCCAAGATTGAACCCCATAGAACAAAATGGAAACCTCCACTTATGGAGATTTCCATTCAAACACTCAAACTTTTACAAATTCAAACTTATGGTCTCGACCATATGAGGTTCGAACTTGTAAAAGTTCGACTATGTGATAGGAACCCGAACATATCTACAAATCATTTCCATAGTTAAACCAGCAGAGAAATAAAGTTATTATGGTGGCAATGTCACCACAGCAGACCCGGAAATTAGAAAAGTGGTGGGTGCTCATCCTCTACTTTTATTTTTAAAAACATGACTAACATAAAAAAGATGTTATGTTACCCTAATAGCACTAAGAGAGAACCAAGTAAAGGGGTAAAACCATGCAACAGCTGCAATTTTTGTCAGTGCATCGAAGTGTTGAAACAGTTCCTTCATCCAGATTTAAAGAAGACCTTTTGGTTTAATGAGGAAGAGACGTGATACTGAGCATTTGGTCTACCTAGCTTACTGTGAGACCTGCATGGCTTACTATGTAGGTAAAACAGACAGAAAGTTTAAGTACAGAATTAGGGAACATTTATATGACATACATAAACAGGTTTCAACTAATGCATTAGCCAGGCATGTCATGAATACCTCTGTCTTGCACACTTTTAAATTTTATATGGTAGAAAATACCAAGATTACCAATAGCTTAGAGGACATTAGGAACAGGACTGAAGTAAATGAGACTAAATGGCTACTTAGATTAAGAGCTGATGTAGGTGAGGGACTCAATGACAAAGTCCCTATGAAACCAGTTCTGCAAGTAGACCACTTAGGAAATAGCATTTATCCTAGTTTTTAATGTATTTATATCTGTTTTTAACTACTGTTATATTTTAAAAGAATTATTAGGCTTACCATTAGTATATTTTATACACATTTTATCCATTTTTATCCATTATTTATATATGTATATTTTCATATTTTTATTAAAAAACGCTTTTTGCTTTTCATATGTTCATATGCATATACCTTTAGGAAATGTGTTTTTCATATATATATATATATATATATATATATATATATATATATATATATATATATATATATATATCTTTATATACCTTTAAGAAATGTATTTTCCAATTAAATTAATTGGGTATCCATTACAATTGGTGTATTTAAATGGAAGCTTCTGAGGTTTCTGTAGATACGTCTGAAGAAACAGTGGGTTACACTGTGAAAGTGTTTATGTGTTTTCCATGTTATGTTTCATTAAATAGACTACTGCGGTGGTGGTGCTGTGGTAGCATTGTCGCCTCACAGTAAGATGCTGTCCTGTTCGATTCTCGGCTAGAGCGTCTTCTGCGTGGAGACATGCGTGAATGGGCGTACCTTCGTTGAAGGTTGTGCGTCAGAGCTGGCAACTCGGCACGTAAAAATCTACTGCCAATCATCAGCGGACCGGAGTTCTGCTGTGGCGACCCCTAACCAGGAAAAGCTGAAAGACACAACATGTTTAATTAAATGGACTGTTTGTAACAGCAACATAGTGTCATTGTTTTACCTTAGACCTTCTTGCCTTTTGGATACTACTTTTGTTCTTGGGTGTTTAGGCATTAATCCAGTGGCTGCAGGTATTTTTCTGTGTAAGATAATAATTCCCCTTGATGTTCCATGTGTGCTAGAAGAAAAGAAAACACCAGGTACCTGGATTTAATTAGCTCCATATATTCTAAGTCAGGTAAGCGAGTGTTTTGGAGAAGTATATAAAGAGGCAGGGGGTGTTTCAGAATGTACACGAACATTCTATTCTTCTTTTGTTTACCAGGCCATTCACTTTTAACTTACAGCTAACCATTAAGAGAGTAATTAACATGTAAACTTTGCAGGCAGCTACTGATAGCTGATTATGTCTGTTTACAATATGCTTAGAGGAAACATGCAAGAGCATTCTAATTATCAGTTTAAATAAAATAAAAATTACAGCACATCTATTAACAACTTTATAAAGTTAATTTGTGGGACACATAGTGAACAACAGTTCCATAACAAAACTTTAAAGGTTGGGGTGCATATGAACATATCTACAAATCATTTCCATAGTTAAACCAGCAGAGACATAAAGTTATTATGGTGGCAATGTCACCACAGGGAGAATGTGAAGGAGAACAAACTGCTCCATGAAAATGTCACAGAAAGCTGAGTGTCACAACTGATGAACAACAAATAGCTGAACAAGATAAACCATCTCCTCCACCATTCCACTTAATGTAAAAGTCTAAAGAACAAGCCCTTGGATGGCAGCATAAAACCATGCAGTGATGAGAGGCCAGTAATAAGCAAGTCCTTGTTAATAATCCAACATTTCTGTGCAGATTAACTGCTTGTTCTAATGAAAGCAGTTCATGCAGTCTCTTTGCAGCTAGGTGATGTTCCAATTGCTTATTTGACATTCATTTTTTAAACACTGGAAAGGGATCTAGTCGCTTCCTTTGCTTGGAGAGTGCTGCATGTGTTATTTGCTGAAGTTAGGTGATCCTGAGAGGATCCCAGTTCAGAGCCTTCCATTCCTAAAGACTGTTTCAATTTCTCTTCCACATTGTTGGATAAAACAAAGGAAACCATTTCCCCTGGACTGACTTTTACAACAACTGGATAAAGCAGTCTGAACTTCCATTTCATTGCTCTGCAAATGGTAATAGCTGGCCAAAAAACAAGCCTGTTTTGTCTTGTGACTGAAGAGCAATCTTGCTCTCTATAAATTCTTGAGTCATCCAGCGTGTAATTTTACATGATGTCAGTCGCTCCTTAAAACTCCCTACTCCAAAGACAAATATTTAAATCTGACCACTCTGGATAACAAGTACTTCTTTCTCAGCTGCTGGGGGAGAAGAGCACGATGAGCCCTTTCATTTCAGCAGTGGCAATCCCAAATTGTTCCATCAGCTTTCACTCATGAATTCCACACAATTCTGACCTTCCATCCTTTCAGGAATACCCAAAACTTGAGATTTTATTTATCTCCCTTTGTCCCCTATATTCATTAATTCTTCTCTAGCTACTCTATTGGTGTCTCCACTGAGATAAGGATATGCTTTCAAGGCCATGTCATGCACAGTGAGCTGAGCAGAGTATGGAAATAGGCCACTCTCCATGTCAGCTAGCCTTTGATTGGAGTTTGTGATATACTTCACCAGAGTTGGATTTATTTTTTGTAACTCCAACATCTTTGAATCAAACTTTTAGTTGCATCTCTCCATTTTCTGTGTTGTGGAAAGATAAGTTGAAATGAGAGAAGCTGCTGCCACCATTGGGACTGGCTTAAGAAGCACAGAAAACTTCTCCACATGGGTGTTCTTAAGGGTATTTTTTAGTCTCTTGTTCATCATTGGCTGCACTTCTGCCTTCCTAGGAATAACATCTAGCTGAAACTCCAGTTACTGCTATCAATAGGATTATTATGTAAGGTAAGTTAAACTTAAAATAAGTGTCAGGGGCAGGAGAGTTCTTAAAATATGGCTTACTCATCTCTGCCCATATGGGAAGTCCACTATATTTTTCCTTTATTATTTCCATCATGGTGAAACATTTTCAGCCATGATTAAGGCACATTCTAATAGAGCCTTATATTCTATGATGGCATATTGGGAAGTGGTGAACTCTAGACACATCATAGAGGCAACTAAATAGTCCTCTGTCCATATGTTTACAAAGCATTACAAACTGGATTATTTTTCCAGGTCCAAGACTGGCCTTGGTAGGACCATTCTCCAGGGTCTCCTGAATCTTTAACTTTCTTCCCCCCTGATTGAAAAAGCTTTGGTAATCAACCCAAGTAGACAAAGGCTAGTGCAGTAATGAGAATGATTAACATACTACATTTGTGTATGCTGCACTTAACACAACAGCAGATAAGTGAATTTGTTACTGATGTAGCAGCCTCATCCACCGTCCATCTCCCTTCTTTTGTATAGTTAGTTGCTGGACTAAAGAGTGATGTTTATATTTTTGGGTTTCAAGATGAGCAAGCTTTCTCTTTTTGTTTGGGCAAGAAAGTCCTGAAGTCGTCTACACTCTGACTGCAGATTTCCCTCCAACAGGCTCGCCAATCAGCAGTTAGATTGTAAGGGTGGAATGAAATCAGGGCTTTTTAAAGACTGACCACTTGCTGTATCCTGGGCAGAATACAGTTCAAATAATCAGAGTCTGCTGCAGTTGTAAGGAATTTGAACATTTACTATTATGGTAAGCGCAGTACTTCCTGATTCTGAGTCATTTGGCACTATATTTCATGCTGCTGTTGGAAGGGCAAGCGGCTTGCAGTTGACAGGTATGCTTTCTGTAATCTGTAGCAGAGTTCAATACATAAATGACTCAGACTGCAGCACAATAAATCAGTCACTGAGTTAGGCACTCAGATAATAAACCAATAACTAACAATTTTTATATTCAAATGAAAGGTAATAAGTGATAAATTGAACAAGATAAACTTCCTATTAAAGTGTATAATAATTGGCATATAGTATGATAACACAGATATAATAAATATTATCTAGCACGGGAAGATCTTTTTTAGGGATGAAGACTAGGAGCATGTGAAACACGTCAATGACAGCCTACAGTAAAGTATGTTTGTGTTATATGTGAAGTAGATTAGTGCTGGGATGAAAAATGTACGCTGAAATGAATGAGCTCCACCTTTATGTGGGATTACATACTGCAGGGAATACCTGGCTATAAGCCAGACTGCCTGCAGTAACAATTTCCATATACAGATAGAGCTGTACTGCAGGCTTCTGGTGTTGGGGGAAAACCTGACATCATGCCATTACATAGTTTGGTGAAGTGTTAGTAATCCCCAAATGCCTACCAGGATGAACTCCAGTGTTATGTTTTCAAAAATAGATTCAATTGCCTTATGGACTAGTAGTCGCACAAGGCCATTCCAGGTTTGGCATAAAAGTTGAGCTACTGTGCTGGAGAACATCGGCCAGACTTAACTGCCCTACCATTTCCCTGGGTAAGCCTGGCATATGCTCAGAACAGATAATGATAGTCAAGGCCATATAATGTTATAAAAATCTCACTTCCTGTTTAAAGCATTGAACTACACACAGCTTGTCACCTTATTGGGAGCATGTTTGTTTTACAATGAATATATTTTCCTGTTGTACCTTACATGATACATGTTTACTCATTTTTTTCTATAACCACACCCACACAATGTCATCATGGTAATTAGTGAGAAAAGATTTACTTACAAATGCAAAGCATTATGGGTACTTAGAATAATTTACTTCTTTAGAGAAGCTGCATCTTATTTAAATTGTAGCTTCACTACTGCATCATCGTGTTTATTTTCGATAATATGATATTCTCTAGCTGCAAGAATTAGTTGAGAACTTGCCTTTTTAGGTAGAAAGAAATAACTTATGTTATATTTAAAAATGACAAACAGCAGTTTATACATTAATTTTGGTAGTAAGGCATTTTGGGTTCAGTCTTTCATGGTGTCACAAGATTTTTCAGCTCTAAGAAAAATTTTTAGGGTCTAAATTCACTTTAGAAGAGTAGATCCAGAAATGCAGACAACAAATAGCATGCTCGTCTATGGCATATACTCTGATGGTATCACAGATAGATACAGCTTCTTAGAGATTTTTAAATAAATATTTCGGGCTACAGCAGATTTCAACAAACAGAGTCCATGTTAATAAATGCAGTCTGCTATCACTGGCCGTACTGAATTCAAGCGGCATCTATTTTTGTTTAGAATATCTGGCTTCAAACCTAGAATGAGTTCTCACAGAGCAAAACAAAAAAATATATAGTACTATTTGAGAGCAACTGTAGGATTCATTTCATGCAAAATGCTTGAAGATCTGCTACCTACATTTTTATTCAAACAACCTCTGGTCTATTACCTGCTATATTCTGATCCTCCAGATCGATTATGAGCCACCAAGGATTTGTAATGGGCGAAAATGCTCCTGGAGCTGTAGCAGTTGCCTGACCATCAGATCTCCTATCAAGAAAGTGCTCATTTTAATCAGAGGTTGACAGATTAATTTCCATATATGTTCCATTTCTTGTAGTTTATTTTAGATGCCCAATCGCTCAAGGAAATAATAGACAGGCCATGAAGTATATACACTAGCTCGTGACTATACCACATTACCCTTTTTATATGAAGCTTAAGTTTAATTCATTCCATAAAGGCATGTAAAAGTCAATTCATTTTTGCATTAAAATGGCTGTAGTATGCAACTAAATATAGTAAGATTTCTAAAATTACAGAATCAGGTAAAAGTATAATAAATGGCTATATGTTAATATCAACAGTATTTCCAGTAATGCTTTTTTTGTATGCATAGAAAGAAATTCATACTGTTGTAACTAGATATGGTATTGCAACAATTTGTCTATATCCATCACACGTGAATAAAATGAATGTGTTAAATGAAAAAAAAAATATTTTCAAATAATTGTATTTATTCATAACTTTCAGAACGCATGCACACACACACACACACACACACACACACACACACACACACACACACACACACACACACACACACACACACACACAGAAAAATAGAACCCTGTATCAGGTCATTAGGAATAAATGCAATTATTAATGATAAAGGTCTGTTTATAACTCTGGAATATTCTGGGCATAAAGGTTGTTATTCCATGTAATTCATACTGATCCTGTATGCTGGCTTGTTCTCTGATATAGACTCACAGTCTAATTCACTCACCATTATCAATGCAATGTCAAGGCTGTGGAGGAATATGCCTAATGATAGTATGCTTTTTATTTGTCACTGAACTCATTAGAGTCATGATTTTACTTTCTTCTCACTCCCTAATAGCATGGTCTGTTTTCCTTTCTTTTTTACTGTTTTTGTGAAAGAATATTTCATTTTTCTTGTATCAGTTAATTTTCACAGTTTTCTTTTTCCCCTTAGTCTCTAGGTTGTACCCCTTTGATCACTTTGGTTTAGGGCCTAGTTATGCTGAGTAATTGGCTCCTTAAGTTATGTCAAAACAGCACAATGGCTGGTATATCTGAAACAGTATAGTCAATAGATTGGTTAGATGCCCCTTAGTCACTCAGTAATTAGCTACAATACTGTATTGTAGCTAATTGTTTTTTATCGGTTAATTCTTCTAGACATAGCAAATATTATAATGTTGCCTCCGCTGAAAAAGGGCTATTAAGTCCAGTCATACAAACCTGGTCAACAAATGTAAAACAAATAAATAAATACATTTTGCAGGAAGTATGACCATAGCCTATTGGTCACAGTCACCTTTCTATGTCTAATTCCTTGGCTATCACAGCATCATTTGAACTGAGTAGCTGTCAATAATAACTAATAAGAATTATTTACTGTACAGTGGTTAACAAGAATTAATGTATAATAATGTATAATTCCATCAGTGGTTCTCTAGAGTATTCATGTTTCTTGCTGATCAATCTCATTTTGTGTTACACTCAACTGAGTTGCAAAGCAGTCTATATTTGTTTCAGATTATTCAGTCTTTTTAATTTGCACTTCACATTTCTGTATCATGATCACACTCTCTTGCTCTGTCATATTTTTGCTTTCATTTTTTTCTTCATCCTGTTTAGAGAACTATCTTTAGCCTGACTCTGTCTCTTGCACTCACCTCTTCTTCATAACAACATTTCAGAGGTAATGACTTTCTGTTAATTTTATGCATAAACACTTTTCTTGTTTTCCTCCATTTTTGGATTTGTCCTTAAATTTTACAGCTAATCTGTTACAATATATTTGCAGAGGATCCAGTTCCTGTCACATCTGTACTTGTTTATTTAATATGTTTCTATCCTTTCTGCATTTTTATTTGTATCTAGGAGTTGTTTTTCTGTTTCTATATTCATTCTCCATGTGTCTGTCATTACTTTGCATAGTGTTGCATACAGAAGTTGTTTTTTTTCTTTTTGATATTTATTCTAAGTGTATCTATCATTACTTTGTGTTGTATTTATCCCATATGTTCTGGTACTGTTAATTACTGGTCATTGCTATCTTTGAAATGCATTTTCTCTTCTTTGATGCTTATCTATTATACTTTGATTTCTATGTCTGTTTATCAAGGTGACCATTTTGTCACAGGACCTAAACTGGGACACATAAGCTACAGCCTACTTATAGGCCTACAGCCCTATACTTATCCCTCCGCCCTACATGCAGAACATGCCTTGCAACACTAAATTCACATGGTGGTTATTTAACTTTTATTTCTCATGTCAAAACAAAGCCAGCAATTTGTATGTAATCTGCAAAACAATTTTGAACGCACATGTTTAAAAGTTCAGCTCTACAAACCTGAGAAAATGTTTAAAACTAATACTTTTATTCAGTCAAAGGATTCTAGTCTATGTAAAGACCTATTGTGTTGTCGCAACAGCAACTGTGGGCTGGCTTGTCTGTTCATTTTGCTTCCACTTGTATTTCTTGGTGCTGTGAATGCTTTTCAACAGTCGTTTGTTAGATTTGATGGGTTCATGGAAATCCAAGCACGGCCTGTCGATGTTCACTATTGTGATCAGCATGGATTTAAAAGTTTCAGTTGTGAGTTGTGTTTTGGCATCAGTCCACATATCATTCAAGGAAAAGATGCGCTCAATGGGTGTATTGGTCCCGGGCAGCATCAACGCAAACTGAACTAGTCGCAATATTGCATCATAGTCAATCTGCTGAGATCTAAAATGTTCAAATACTTCCAGCCATCTCTGGCCAGTTTCAGTACCAGACTGTGTCCACTGTTCTATCACTTGTGGAGTAGTGTATTTAGCAACACAAGTGGTTTGATCAAACAGTCGATTTTCATCCGCTGGGCTGCATCTTCCAACGGTGTTGCAGACCACCTCATTGGCTGCTTCGATTTCACTCCAAGTAGGCATCTTCCTGAGTAATGCAAATGAGAGCTTATTAACATCATCTGAATGGTTCCACATTTCAATGTACTCAATGCATGTGTTACAGAACAGCACTGCTTTGCTGACAAAATCTTGGACCTGTTGCTTCATCACTTCTCCTTCTTTCTCCAGTTTGTTCAGTGTTCGCTTTGTCTCCATTACAAGAAAGCCTTCATCTCTTCATGCCTGCAAAGATGCCTTGAGGTTTGAAACCTCATTCTGGACTTTCATGGCTGTGTTCATTTGAGACTGTATCTTTGTAACTGATTTGTTGAAATGACTTGTCTGACAGTGAACAAAATACATCCATGCGTCTGGCATAGAATTCTCGAAGAATAGCTGAATAACTGTTGGCCCTTCAAAAATGAGTAAAATGCATTCAATTGCAGGCATCAGGGCTAACCATCTTGTTTTTGTGTAGCCAAGAAGCTTCTTGTATTCTACATCAGCAAATTCACAAAAAGCTTTCAGCTGCTCTACTCTGACTGTGTAATTTGAAAAATGCTGGTAAACCTTGCAAACAATTTGTTCAACATCAAATGGCAAGAAGTCAGCTCCAGTCTGAATTGCTCTGTGTAAAATGCATGCACTACAACCGATGCCAATCAAGTCGGTGTGACCAAGACACTTCTTCAAGTTCACATACACATTTTTTGTCCTGCGACACTCAGCAATACCAAAGTTTGCATTTGTGTTGTCTGTGAAAAATGCTATGACTTTGTGTAACACGTTTAAGTTGCCAAGAGTGTCTGTAATCGCTATTGATAAGATGTCTGCAGTTTCACCGGATAATTCATGCACATCAAGCAACTTCACCTGAATACCCTTCGATGGAACAAAATACTGGATCATGATAGGGAGGATTTTTGTTGCCTGGTGGTTCGATGTGTCTGCAGAAATTGAAATGTATGATTTGGAATCCAAATCTTTTTCAATCTCTTCCAGAGCAAAAGGAGCAATGCAATCAGTTACAATTACTTCAGTTTTTGTCCTTTCTGAACTGAAAGTTTTGTCATAAAGATGCTTTATGAGTTTGCTAGTGCAATCCACTGACCTGAAACTGTGACTGTGTTTTATTGTGTGGTAGGCAAAGAGACCTTCTGCTGCTGCTTGCTGGAGATCCTCAGAAGTTGCCAACTTATGCAGGAAAAAGTTCAATAGGTTCCCTTTGGATACCTTGCTTGTAATAGCCCACTTGTGCTTTGCAGATTGCAAATGATTATTAATATCAGATCGACCCCTGTGAGCTACTGCGAAATTACTGCCACACTGTGTGCATGTTACATCATGTTCGGTTCTTCCTCTCTTAATATATTCAAACTCCTTCTGCAGCTAATCATTAAATACACAGTTTCATTTTGGCATTGCTGCAACAGAGCTGAAAGGTAAAACATCAAGCTCAAAGCCAGAGGCATCCATAATAATTATCCAGTACTATTCAAAAAATAATAACACTTCACTGCATTGCCTCTCAACTGCCCCTAATTTTGACACAAATTTTAGCTCTGTCCCTCTTAATCCCTTCAAAAACAGGTGACTTTTGGAGACATGGTGGTGAATTACACTTAATAAATCACTCCCCTTCAACTATTTAAATTTATTGGTCATCCTACTGTATTCCTTAGTACCAGAATACAAATGTGACCACTCCCTTTCAATCTATCTTGCTGTTTTAGAAATAGTGACTCTCCACTAAAACTTAACTTTTAGACAGGTAAAACTTAAGTTACCTACTTTCACATCTAACTCCTCTAGTGCACACTGCAGTGTTTAGGATAAACCATTTTCTTTTCATCTTACCTTTAAGCATCTATTGCAAGACCACCAGTTAGTGTAGAGCCCACATTCTGCCTCTCAGTAGTCATCTTGGGATTAGTGCTTCTGTTTTCTCTTTGTGAGAGAAGGAGTGTAGTTTCATTATTTCCTGGAGACTGCTGCTCACCAGAAAGCTTAATAACCGCTTTATAGGTGACAGCTTAGAATCTGTGTTTATTTTCTGATCTTGGTGAGAGAAGGAGCAGAATGCATTGATTCCTGACTCTTTCTGGTTGGAGAGTGAGTATCTGTGCTTAACATACCTGATTGGTCTGGTTGCTATTCAAGGCATCTACCAGAAAAAGGCTACAAGCCTGCAGAACCTTGCATCGTCTTGGACAAGACTGTGGATCACCAAACAGGCTGTGTCCTGCTTCTCTTCTTGGGATTGTTGCTAAAACTAGCTAGTTTTAGCTAGAACTAGCCAGTTTTTTAGTTTCAACACTCAAAACTGTTTCCTTGTGCTCAGCACTTACTCAGAACTCGTTGTAAGCACTAAATAAACTAAAAATTACTACAGTACTCAACTTTCCTTACTTGTCAAGAGGAAAACAGTTCTTAGTACTTAAATAAATAAGCACCTATCCAGGCATGTCCATGGGTCAGCTCCTGCTGTTTTCTCCTGTCCACCTGATGAATCTGGGCATCTTGGGGCAATGTAGCAATTGCGTTATGTACACTGACAACCCTCTCCTCCTACCACTACAGCCTGTGAGAGATGCACTTATATAGCCAAACTGGAAGCCAAGCTCTCTCCTGCCAAGACTGGACTAGACTGTCAATAGGAGAAGGTTACCACCTGCACCACACCACACTCAACACATAGTCCTTCAAAGCCCACGCTAAAAAAACCCACACATAGAAACACAAAGCACACACCCACATTCATGGAGGCTCTCAATAAAAATCTTCCCAAGCAACAGAGACCTCCCAAGCTGAAACGCAGACAAGCACCACCCCCAATAACTACCCAAATGACACATAGCCCACAAAATCAGTGTGCCACTCAACCTCAGTCCATAAGGCAAAACAACATACCCAGCACACTAGTCATAGGTGACTCTATAGTCAGGCACACTGATGTCCCACTTACCAGGCTAAACAAGGAGAAAGTTACTGTCAGCTGCCTGTCAGGTGTCAGGATCCACCACATAATGCATGCTCTCAGGTCACTCCACAATAAGTACAAATACGACTCTGTTATTGTCCATGTTGGTGTGAATGACCTGAGATGTACCTCCCTGAACTACATGAAAAGAGACATGGAGGAGCTCTCGGATCTTGTAGCTCGGGCAGGTATGACCCTAGCTCTGAGTAGCATCCTGCCATCGACCAGAATGATACCACAGTACAAGGACAAAATGATTGACTTCAACAATTGGCTAAGCTTCTGATGTCATTCTAAGGGGATCCAATATCTGACTGCCTGGGACGACATGGTCAACAGACCACGATGCTTTGCCAGAGATGGCCTGAACCTGTCACCCCCAGATACTGGCTGAGGCTCTTGCCACTGTTATAGTGCCTTTTTTTAGGCAAGGTTCAAATGGCAAATTCACCAACATAACAGGTACAAGCAAGCAAACTCTGAGGGTAATGCTACTCAATGCTAGAAGTCTAAACCTCAAAATGCACTCACTCGAGGCACTCCTTAAAATGGAGATCATTGACATCTGTGCAGTGACAGAGACCTGGTTCAGGGCTCCAGAGAGCACCTCTGCATTACCAGGTTATAATTCATACCACACCTTTTGGCCATGTAACCTGGACCGAAACAGTAAAGGAGGAGGTGTGTCCATATTCATTTAGGATATCCACACCACCAGGCTAATTGCTCAACATAATGCATCCAAATTTAATCCAAGTGCAACTAACACTGGGCAAGACTGCAAGGTTGTAGCTTGTTACAGATCCCCAACATGTCCCAGGATTCCCACACTTCATTTCTTCAGATACTGGAAAATATTAATGGACAACCCAATACCTTAATTATGGGTGACTTCAAATACCCCATCATCAACTGGGAAAACTACTCACGTACCAACTCATTCACTCAACGTTTTCTGGAATTCATAAATTCCATCACCTTGGATCAGCTTGTCCACACCCCACCAGGGGCAGTAATATCCTGGACCTGGTCATTACCAGTATGGGTAACCAGTCTTCCACACCAGAGGTCAATTCCTTTCTGGTCAGATCCGACCAAAAGCTAATCACCCTAGACATCCATATCCCATCCCCACCACCCATTAAGGAAACCACTGTCTAAAAGTACTCCAAAGCCAACTTCATGCTTCTTAAGACAGAAGTAGCAAACATCACAACACCCATGCAGAGGGAAAATAGAGGTACGACTGCTGAATCTTGCACAGATGCACTCACTGTATAAGCACATACAAGAGTGCATGGATCGTGCCATCCCCAACAGAACCAAGACGCTATCCACCAAAAAAAGGAAGACAATTTGGTGGTCCCCTGCCATAAATAAACTCTGCAACAGAAGGAAGAAGCTGTTGCAAAAAAAGAATAAAATACCAAAACTGGAGGAACTCCCTAGTCAGCCTCAACAAGAAGCTGAGATCCCTCATAAAATCCTCCAAAGCCAGTTATGAAAGTAAAATCACCACTGATTCCAAAGACAACCACAAAGCATTCTACAGCTATGTCAAGAATATTAATGGAAACACTCAGATCTGCTCTGAGCTACAGCACAATGGCACTAAATATACAGAACCAACTGATATTGCCAACATCCTGGCAGATAGGTTCAATGCTAATTTTACCCCCCTCTCACCGTCCAAAAGGCCCATCTTAATACCGGAAGAATGCAAAGCCTCTGCAATCATGGATGAACAAGTAAAGACTGCAGTCTCCAATGCCAAGAACACAGCATCCATGGGACCAGACAACATCCCAGGCTGCGTACTGCATGAACTACAGAACGAGCTGGCACCCCACCTAAGTACCATGTTCAATCATAGCCTCACCTCAGGCTATGTGCCTACTGAATGGCGCACAGTGACGGTTATCCCACTCCACAAAGGGAGTGCCACCATGGACCACGGAAACTACTGCCCCATTAGCCTGACGAGCCTGATCTGCAAGGCCATGGAACTTATCATCTTGGAGCTTATAACCAAAGACATAGGTAACCTCCAAACCCTGGACCCCATTCAGTTTGGGTTTGTATAAGGTAGATCATGTCTACTAAACCTGCTTTACTTCTCTAAAGCAGTCACCAGAGCCATAGACGAGGGCAAGGTAGTGCACACAGCCTATCTTGACCTTGCCAAGGCTTTCAATACCATCCCCCACTATGGAATTATAGATAAACTCACTAAACTGGGCATAAATCCGTAAGTCACAAGATGGGTGGCCAACTGGCTCACTGACAGAACTCACACAGTAAAAGTAGCTGACTCCAAGTCTGACTTCAGACCAGTGATGAGTGGAGTACCACAGGGTTCGGTCCTGGATCCTCTCCTGTTCAGCATCTACTTCTCTGAAGTGCAGGCCAGCACATAAGGTCTTTGGCTAACAAAGTTTGCAGATGACTGCAAACTAGGAGCCATAATAGAATCACCTAATGATGCAGACATTCTACAAAAGGGCCTCACAGAGACAGATGCTTGATGTGAAAGTCATGGCCTCAAGCTCAATGCCAAGAAGTGCATTGTCATCCCCTTTGGGAAAAACTCGGTGCCCATGAACTACCACATAGGTGGTAGCTCACTAAACACCAAAAGTGGGATAAGAGACCTCAGGACACAGGTGGACAGTAGTCTCTCCTTTGATAACCACATCGCTGTAGTAGTCAGGAAATCCTTCTACGTGGCACACTTCATCACAAAAAGGTTCTCCTCTAGAAAAAAGGAGGTCATTGTTCCTCTCTACTCATCCCTCATCAGACCCATTATAGAGTGCAATGCCCCATTTGGCATGTATCTCACAAGACACCTACAACAATTGGAAAGGCCACAGAAATACCTCACTAAGAGGATTACCGTCCTCAAACAGATGCCGTACGCAGACTGTCTCAAAAAATGCCAGCTCTACTTCATCGCATATCACCTATTCAGAGGTGATCTCTGTCTAACATACAAAGCTATGCCAAACCCAGAGCTGTTGGACATGCTACACTTAAAGAAATCCCAGTCTCTCCATACCACACGCTCCAGGGACCTAAACCTTGTCACCACAATAAACAGAACATGCTTGATGGATAGATTCCTATCTCAGAGACTTCCCATACTCTGAAACAAACTACCCATTTATGTCAAGCAAAGCTCCTCATTGGCCCTTTTTAAGAAAAATCTTGACAACTGGATGGGACATAGAAAATTCACCCCGGGGATCACATCTGCGGCACTGCTCGACAGGGGCACAGGAAAATAATTTTCTTGGGTGGTGAAAGCCAGGGAACCTTTTGGCTAGGCTTATACAGGCCCCAGGGCTGATAGCCTAGTACCGTCCTATGTACCTATGAGCTTCTTTTACTTTAGAGAATGTATATTAACTTGCATTTTCTTGTTCTGTTAACATCTCAAGTTAATAGCACTGATATTTTAAAAAGTGTCCCTGATTGTCCCAGATTATTTCTGGATTTATCCCTGATTCTGCTGAGATTTGTCCCTATTAGTCTGAAGGCTAGTAGTGATATCAGTGATGAATGGAGCCTAATAGAATAGTTTTCAGTCATTCACAGAGGTTACTTACAAAAAGAATATAGGGAATAAAGAAAAAGTCCTGTGCGGACCATCTCAAAGCCCTATCCCTGTACTCGTTCCCCTACAGACTGCAGATCGATGCCTGTGTTCTATGATCTAAGCCAAGCCTATAAGTTATTCTCTGATCCCACACTGATAGATTTGCTGCACATCAGCCAGATAAACAGCATCAGAAATGCTCATTTTAAAGGTTTAAACCTCATCTGTGACATAAGACATTTTGGAGGGACAGGATTGTGTCTCAAAGATAACCCTTTCAATAAAACAGACTTCCCATCTATTTGAAGCTAAGTGTAGTCCAAACCCTATTCAAATGTAACTCAAAACAATGGAAGGGAAACTGCAAATTTACCCCTGGTTTGGTAGCACTGTCCTTAATGGACAGGGGCAGCCTTTGAAAGCTTGATGTGTATAAGCCTGCATTATAAATGTAAAATTCCTTTGGTTATTGACACATATTTGCAATATTTTGGTATATTCTGGGTAAGCTTGTGTAGGCTTAAAATGGCTTATGGTCCAATAGCCTAGTAATCACCTATGCACCGATGAGGCATCAAACTACAAAAGAAGAACCATAGTAAATTATTTTTCTGTGAACCTCCACTTTCTCTTTATTTTGCCTCAGTTTGTCTTCAGTTACTGGTGCAATGATCTCTTTTGAGGGATAATATAATTATTCTACGATTTTTACCAATAATGATGAAGTAACTTGCCCTTATTCTCCTTACTAAGTTTCTTGGTTTATATTCATGGGACGTATCTTGAGTCCATAACACATTAGCTTGTAAATTGTTCAATTATTATTTGTCATATTTATTAGGAATATATAATAGTTGGGGAACAAGATGATAAGAGCTGTCATTTTAAATGTAACACAACAAAAATGGAAACATTGTTCACCATGATGGTATTGATATGACTAGAATTCAGAATTGCTACAACTGCACTGAAAAATAAATCTGCAGTTAACTTTATCTAAAATTATATAACAATATTTTCAGACTTAATAATGCCATTGCTTGGTAAATGATGGCAAGACAACTCATGGCTGTAAAGAGAATGAAGAAGATAAAGGAGTAAGTAAAAAATGTTACTGAATTCCACAGCCTTATAAACTTCACTTTCTAAAAATGATAGGATCAGCAAATAAAGCATTGATAGCAATGAGGTAAAGAAGTCATCCTTTGACTCAGCATAAAAGAAAAACGAGATAGAAAAGGAGCCAGAGAGCAAGAAGGTGAGATAAATGTGAAGAGAAAGAAGCACTGGTACTGATGTACGTGCTGCAGGTTATAAAAATAGGTATCTGGTTCTGCCAATCCCATTTTAATACTCTAAACATCAGTGACATTGTCAAAAAAACAAGTAAGTCCAACATCTCCAGACATTGTCACAAAAAAACAAATAAGTCCAACATCTCCAGACATTGTCACAAAAAAACAAATAAGTCCAACATCTCCAGACATTGTCACAAAAAAACAAATAAGTCCAACATCTCCAGCAGGTTATGAAATCAGTGTTTGTTTCTGGTAAACGTATTATTAATACTGTACACATTGGACATGGATACAAAAATGCAGAACATTTTCAATAGGTTATAACATCAGTATTTGTTTTAACACTACACATTGGTGACATGGCCACATATAAGTACATATGCTAAATATTTTCAA
This sequence comes from Protopterus annectens, assembly GCF_019279795.1. Classification (NCBI taxonomy): domain Eukaryota; kingdom Metazoa; phylum Chordata; order Ceratodontiformes; family Protopteridae; genus Protopterus; species Protopterus annectens. Next base: position 716,994,564 of record NC_056731.1, read on the forward strand.
CATTTATCTAGCAGATATATTATGCCTTTCTCAGGAGTTGTTAATATTTATTACGTTCTTCAGTGGAGCACATAACGTAATACAATTTTCTGGATAGGTGGCTTGGCCCTTTGTCATGGCAACTGCAACACCACACCTTCCGATCTCTCATACACACAGTCACTTCATTCATACCTGCATTCCATTCATTCACGCATCGCTCTCACTCTCCCGATCTCTCATACACACAGTCACTTCATTCATACCTGCATTACTTTCTAGAACCATACCTGGAGAGGTAATGTAATGATGATGCATACTCTGTGTTTTAGATGCAAAGATATAGCTTGTTTCTATCGGCAATCTGTTCACCCATTTCAAAATATAATCAAATTTACTACTGACTCAAAAAATTGTGTCATGTAAGGCTATCTATAAAAAAAAATCCAATCCTATGTGTGGGTGGGTACAGATAATGTAGTGACAAGCTCTAATCCTACTTACTTCCTTATGTTTTCAATAGCTTGCAAGTAGTAGGCACTGAAATCTCAGTAACTTCCCTTTACTAAGAAATATGGAGTAGGAGCCCCTGTAAACAATAACTGATCTAGACCACTGCTGACAGTATAAGGTAAGCAGTTACTGCATAACTGATTACTAGTTATAGAATTACATTTGCTCATCTTCAATATCTGAGGAGATCAGTAATACACAAAGACAGTACAGCTTTATAGCAACTTTCTTTGAGGTATAACTTTGGGAGCTGATTAAACATGTATTGGGATTTAGTAATAAATAATTTAAAAAAAGTCGGCATTAAGCAAAAATGGCATAACGTCCATGACTTGTTTTATCAATGGAAACTTCACTGCTTCAAAAATGCATATATTCCTCCATCTCAGTTTTCTTATCTAGTATTCAGAAATTGTTGCTACATACAATCAAAAATATAATCACTATTTGACTGGAACATTCCAAAACTGACAATGAAATGATGTCTTTATATGCAGAAATGTACAAGTTAGAATGAGTAGCGGCAATGCTGAAACAACCTGCTTCATTGTGATACAGAACCAGCATCATGATGGTTACAGCAGCATTCCATTCACTCACACATGCTCTGAATGGCCCAGTGGACTTTCCCAGTAAACAATGTGCAAATAAATAAACAAATAAATGTGGTGTTAGCTTCAATCTGTCGTAAATTAGTATTCTAACCTCTTGTGACAAGTATTGTTAAACTGTGCCTCAAATGAGTTCCACACTCTTTGCTGAAATAAATAATTGAGCCTGTACAAGGTCCCTACATACAAAGGATGGCTTGTTTGTTAAAATGATGATAAAAATAACTCCCGTAAAACTGATCAGTGCGGTATCTATGTCATTTTAATGGATTCTAACTCATCATTAAGCTGTTTGCAGTGGGTGGCGCTGACTTGAAGTAGGCAGCTTGCTAAAATGGTACTTGGAGATTTAACACCACAAGTAAATAAACTGCTTTTCTTCATACAGTCTCCTACAGGAACATACATCCCTGTTCCCCTAACTTAATTATTTTACCTTTCAATTACCACTTCTTAAAGAAATGAACAATTTCCCTGATGCTACACTTTCAGATTTGAGCAGAAATGGGTTGCTGGGCTAGAGGAATCAGGTTTCATTGACCCTGGTCTGAACTTGATTACTGGGCATTCAGTGTAACTGTAACAGTGCTTTCCAATGTGCACACCATGCCCTTGACTGATTGATTGATCGATTGATTGATTTAATGGTGCTAGCAGCACATGAACATGTATGCTGTTTTACTGATAGGGTGTGGGGCTTCTGTGAAGTAAAGAACTTGTTTAAGCAACGAATTCTGTGCACCCCACACACTGCTGTAACAGATGTACATTCATGATGATTATATTATATTGATACATGTTAAGCTCTTCTCACTGGTTCACATCTGCTTCTGCTAACCAATCTCTTACTTAATGAGACTTACAAGGTAAACACATTTATAACAAATTTCTGCAGCGTTACACAAGACACTGACAAGGAGACTCAACCAATGGTGTCTACATAGCAAAACAATTGAAAGCAATTCTTTTTAATATACAAAAACTTTTCTCCGAGCAAGTCTTTAAAATGACTTTCAAATCTCTTCTATCCAGTGTCTGTTGGTGTAACTGTGCGGTTACTTGGCATTATGAAATATTTATAAACGTATCTTTTCCTTTCCAGCTTATACATTTCACTTCTGTTAATCTATAATCTATTTCTCATCAGTTTTTCACAGTTCTGTCTTTCTCTCATCTCACTTTCTGTCACACACACACACACACACACACACACACACACACACACACACACACACACACACACACACACACACACACACACACACACACTCGCCAAAAGCATACTCTAGTTCCTACAACTGGCCACTCGCCCAATCTCTAATACGCACAGTCACTTCCTCATTCATACCTGCATTCCATTCATTCACTCACACATCACTCTCACTCTCCCAATCTCTCATACACACAGTCACTTAATTCATACCTGCATTCCATTCATTAACTCACACATCACTGTCACTCTCCCAATCTCTCATACACACAGTCACTGCATTCATACCTGCATTCACTAACACATTGCTGTTACTCTTCCGATCTCTGATACACACAGTCACTTCATTCATACCTGCATTCCATTCACTCACACATCACTCTCACTCTCCCGATCTCTCATACACACAGTCACTTCATTCATACTTGCATTCCATTAATTCACTCACACATTGCTGTCACTCTTCCGATCTCTCATACACACAGTCACTTCATTCATAATCATACCTGCATTCCATTAATTAACTCACACATCGCTGTCACTCTCCCAATCTCTCAAACACACAGTCACTTCCTCATTCATACCTGTATTCCATTCATTCAGTCACACATCACTGTCACTCTCCCAATCTCTCATACACACAGTCACTTCATTCATACCTGCATTCCATTCACTCACACATCACTCTCACTCTCCCGAACTCTCATACACACAGTCACTTCATTCATACCTGCATTCCATTCATTCATTCACACATCGCTGTCACTATCCCGATCTCTCGTACACACAGTCACTTCCTCATTCATACCTGCATTCCATTCACTCATACATTGCTCTCACCCTCCCGATCTCTCATACACACAGTCACTCCATTCATACCTGCATTCCATTCATTCAGTCACACATCACTGTCACTCTCCCGATCTCTCATACACACAGTCACTTCATTCATACCTGCATTTCATTCATTCACTCACACATTGCTGTCACACTCCTGATCTCATACACACAATCACTTCATTCATACCTGCATTCCATTCATTCACTCACACATCGCTCTCACTCCCCCGATCTCTCATACACACAGTCACTTCATTCATACTTGCATTCCATTAATTCACTCACACATTGCTGTCACTCTCCCGATCTCTCATACACACAGTCACTTCATTCATAATCATACCTGTATTCCATTCATTCACTCACACATCGCTGTCACACTCCTTATCTCTCATACACACAGTCATTTCATTCATATACCTGCATTCCATTCAATCACTCACACATCGCTGTCACTCTCCTGATCTCTCATACACACAGTCACTAACTTCCTCATTCATTCCTGCATTCCATTCACTCACACATCACTTTCACTCTCTCTCTCTCTCTCTCTCTCTCTCACACACACACACACACACACACACACACACACACACACACACACACACACACACACACACACACACACACAGTAACATACCTGAACTCCAAGAAGAGAAGATGTTAACTTAATTTTCTTTCTCCACTTATCTTGGCTGCTAGATGGATAGAATAGAACATTAGCTGCTGATTTGTTTCCTAAAATTGCACGCAGGCAGGCCAGCGGCAAGGAAGAAGTTACAAGACAAGACATGAGGTCAAGTGTGTGTGTGTGTGTGTGTGTGTGTGTGTGTGTGTGTGTGTGTGTGTGTGTGTGCGCGACTGTTCTTAAAGAGGAACACATCAAGTAATGACAACAAAACCAGATTTTTTTTATGGTACTACACTGACTCAACGGTCTCACTCTCAGACTGAGATGTTTATGGTTTCCTGCACATAATAACCTGTTGCTCATTCAGTTATCTGCTAACTGTGAGTGTGTGAGTGAGTCACTCAGGACCATTTCAGACTAAACTGGGACATTTCTGTGTCCCGAAGATAATGTTTGGGATTCTGGAACACAGATTTCCAAACTGGGACTGTCCCAGAAAAAAAAACGACGGTTGGTCACTTTGCCATATATATATATATATATATATATATATATATATATATATATATATATATATGTATATATATATTTCACACAGCATTTTCTTATGGCTGGGCACTGACTCATATGAAAATACTATCTACCACACTGCCTTTACTACCTCTTGTAACATGGCTTCATTTTTATGGCATTTGTACATGCCTGTTTTACAGCTGATTCAATCATTTCACGGCTTTGTTTTTTCTTATTATTAACATTTTTGTCTTTACAGCCATCAATATTCTTTGCATTTCTAAATCATCAAGTGGTCTTGCATAATCTACTAGTTTAGTTTGTCTGGTTATAACCAATGCAGACATTGCTGCATACCTCTCAACCTCTTAATGTAAGAAATCTGGACAAAGCCTAAAACAATGATGGGACAAAGGCCCAAAAATAGGGACAGATTTTAAATATTGCTCTTATAAACTTAGAAAGCTCCTAGAATAACAGAATTTGTGTTGGCTTGATTTTGTGAAGGATCTGAGGTCTGAAACACAAATGTATGCTATCGTTTTGTGAATACAAACCTCAGTGACTTGCAGGAGAACCACAAATTTTATGAGGAATAGACTAAAAATATGAGACAAAATAATGAACATTCTTTGAAAATTTACACAGTTGAGAGATATGCATTGTTGTGTGCCTAACTTTGCCACTGCTGCATATCTGTATAGTATGTTACTTTCTTTGACATGAATTCATATTTTCTCTCTGTCTGTCTGCACTTCTGAACTTATATATATCATATTATATATTATTCCTGGTCTTGTAGTGGGTGTTAACTTATCTAACACACATTGGAATCTGTTAGCAGTTCCTACAGTAGCTTTGTATATGGCATGTATTTCCTCCTTTACCATGCACAATAATAAAGGTGTTGATGCATTTTTATGATATCTGTATACCTACTTCCAAATGAGGTTATATTTTGTGTGTCACATTCTATGTCAAATGCTGGCAGGTAAGGAATGTCTACAGACAGTTTCCTTTTTATTTAGATGGTCATAGGCGTTATCCTTTCTTATTTTATGCCATTATTTTATATGCCTTTTCTATTGTGCACCTACTCTTTTAACAACATCTTAGGGTTTGCCTACATTTGACATTAAATCATAAGAACATGAGTTATGCTTTTCTGAAAATTGATTTCCAAAGCATAACTGAGAAGCATTGAAACACACACACACACACACACACACACACACACACACACACACACACACACACACACACACACACACACACACACACACACACATTTTTTTTTTAGGGGAGGCAAGCCAACTAAACAGTTACACTACAGTGCAGAAAAAGTGGACAAACATTAAATGTGTTTTGTCAACTTGTACAATCCAACACACTGTGATAAAACTATGTGTTACATTCACAATTCTCAGTACATACATTTAATCGTATCACAAAAAAGTGTAGGAAAGAAATGGAGATTTTTGTAAAAAACGTCACATCATTGAAGTTTTATTATAATCTTTTCCAGTTCTACTTTTGCAAGGGAAAATAAAACTTGTATAGACAAATAATGATAAAACATTTACCTGTCAGTGTATGCTGTGATTTATGAATAAAACTTTACCTCATCATCATGTTATGAATGTGTTGTATATGGAGAAAGCACATTTGCCTCTGTTGCATACACTGACATATGTAACTTTTCTAAGACATTAAGACAAACTCAACATTCCAAGACAGATTCATCAAAATATGAATTTTTGCTTGAGCTGTATAAATACCACTACTTTCTGTACCTATCAAAGTATATGTTTCATACTGAAACAGAGATGTAGCCAGGTATGCTCACTGTACTCAGTTAAGTACATTTTTGTAGGCTTCTTTCAGAAAGAGTATGCCTTACACTGAGGAAAAGCTGTGCAAAACTGCCAAAACTAATGCTTGTATCACTGTAGACTGATTGTTAGATACTCGTATACTCATGTGAAAAACAACCTGTTAGTTTTGTAAGAAAAAAACAATGTACATAAGGCATAATTTGTTCAGCTAGGGGCAGAATTTTGGCAGATGTGTACAAGTTATGAATGAAAGGTGGGAAGCAATATTAGGCTGTGGGTAGAGAATACAAATTACTGGCAATACCCCTGCATTGACTGTATTTTTATAGGCCTTATTATATACTCTTTGTTGATATACCATTTATTTGCAAATAGTGTCTTGCACCACATGGTTCAGTTCATGGCAGAAAAGAATCTTTGGACCAGTCCACTTACCAAGCTAACAAAATCAATTAGTCTACCAACCAATCAATAAATAAATAAATACATAAATACATAAATAAATGCATTTATACACAAAACAGTACCCATTTTAATGATTGAGAAACCTGCTAATAAAAGGAATCACTTCTATTCATATGGATTTCCTGGATTCATATGCTGTTATTTACATAATTTTTATTTTCAAACAAAGTAAAATTCTCATAGAAACGTACAGAATCTTAAAAGAAGCTTTTAGAAGCAGCTGTATAGCAGCTGTATTATTCTGTTCATTCACAATACATGAAGCTTTTTTTGCTGGATTTTCATTCAGCTTTCCTTTGGTACAATGACAGCCTTGTGTTCATGCACAGGACTGGTAACAAACCACCAGTGACCTGCAGTAGGAAAATAATCTTCCAGTGTTAAAGACAATCTTATTCTGTAACCTTCTGTTTAGAAGGTGGCAGTCTGGCAGTTAATGCGGATTAAGTGAACTGCTTCCTTTAGTCACAAGGATACAGGGTTTGATTCCTTCCCCTTCCATTTACTTAACTATTCAGTGCTACTGGATTGCTCATGAAAAGGGCCACTTTGTCCAGAGGTTTACCAGGTTAACTCTTATATTAAAAAAACAAACTAATGGGTGATTGAACATTGGATTTCGCAACAGGATATTGTGTATGTAGTACTCACACCAAGCTTACATTGGCAACTCTAGTACTACATAACTGGTTTTGCAGGATGGACCATTTGGTACAGCATTCCAATCCTTTGAACCGGAAGGCCAACAATGATCTTAGCAGCCCAAAAGTTGTATTAGGCACAAAAATGCTTCACTAATGGTTGTATTGTATAATGTAACTTAGATCTCCCCATATGCACTGACTGATCATTATTTCATCCAAATAAAACTGGGATTCCAGGCAAATTAAAAGTTACAAAAATGATGTGAAAAGCCATCTGGTAGCCTCTTCTTTTAACTGATGTAAATGTTAACTGAACAACTGGAAAGGCCACAAAAGTACCTCATGAAGAGGATCCTAGGCCTTAAACACATGTCCTACATGGACAGACTCAAAAAACTCCAGCTATTCTTTGTCTCATATCATCTACTAAGAGGCGATCTTTGCTTGACTTACAAAGCCATGTCTGACCCAGCTCTGTTAGAAATGCTACATCTAAAGAAATCCAAATCCCTCTGCACCACACGCTCCAGAGACCTCAACCTCATTACCACAATCAACAGAACATGCTGGAGGGACAGGTTCATAACCCAGAGACTGCATATGCTCTGGAATAGACTTCCCATACATGTCAAGCAGAGCACCTCACTGGCCCTCTTCAAGAGAAATCTTGACGAGTGGATGGGAAATAGAAAGTTCACTACGGGTATCACTCCAGTGGCTATACTTGATATAGACGCTGGGAACTAACTTCAGGCGGTACGATGCCAGGGCACTTCTATGGGCTAGGCTTGTAAAGCCTCTAGGGCCATTAGCCTAGAACAAACCTATGAACCTATGTAAACACACACACACACACACACACACACACACACACACACACACGCACACACGCACACGCACACACACACACACACACACACACACACACACACACACACACACACACACACACACAGATATTTACACATGTGCACACAGTGCAATAGAAAATAATTAATTGATTTTATTCTAGAAAGATTCCCTAGCCTTTTTTGATATGTTCCTATTCATCTCAGAACACAGCATAGTATACTGTACTTTAGTTCTAGCCCCAGTTTTTTAAAGGGTGTGGGAAAGACTTTTATTGAGTTATTTCATTGGCATGCTGCTCTTTGTGAGTTATGACTATCCACACGCTGTTCTAGTTCACATGCAGTCTTAAATCTCTAATGCATTACTCAATGTTGCATTCTTGTCTGTGAAAAAATTGCAAAGTGGGATGCTTGTCCACTCTTTGTGGAGGGCGTAAACAAACAAAGTCATAGTACTAACATATATTTTACCTACCAATAATGATAACCACTTAGACTATTGTTCTTGTTAGCATGTGTCTAGTAGAAGGATAATTGCAAAATTCTACTGATTCATTATGCCTCATAGCTTGACCTCAACATTAGGTGACCTGACCTTAAATTCTTTTAGCAAAATACAAAGCAAATTTACTTGTCTTTTCATTTCAAATTCAGTTTATGTGATCATCCTAAATGATTAACAATTATGGCTTGACTCAACATTTCTGACTGATCAATTTTTATTTTCTTTAGATTTTTACTTTCATTGGAAGATGCAGGAGTTGTTCTCTTCAGCCAGAATTTATCATCTTCAATAATCACAGGACTTGAAATATCTATAGCAGCTGCAGACCTTGTGCACACTTGGACTTCAGCAGGTATTTTAACCTTTTAGAGGTTATTTAAGTTGTTTGGTCTCAATCTAGTACTCACAGTATATGTGTGTATAGGTGTGTGTGTGTGTGTGTGTGTGTGTGCGCATGTGTTTGTGTGTAGGCTGCAAGTCAATAAAATAATTTATTTTGAGATTTCTGATTTAGATGTATAGAACTATGCCATGCGTTTTTCTACGAATAAAAAAGACTTTAGTTTCAGAAGTCATCCCATTTGCTCGAGCTAGCTCAGGTGGATATAAAAGATCCTGTAACACTTAATGAAAATAGTAGGGAAAGTTCCATTTTATGCTGGCCAAAATCCTCCTTGTCAGCATGAATATCACCTCAAGACTCTCCTGATAAAAGACCACGCATACTGGGACCAATCCAGGCAGGAATGAACGAATGAGAATGAATAAATAAATAAAACAAGTGGTTTCAGCTTTTTTTTTCCCCACGCATATATTTGTTTTTCTACAGTACTGCATTGCTTTCAACAGAGTATGGACATATATATATTTATTCTGCATTCCAAAATGCTGATCTAGAAAAGTGATATGCACTACTCCCCAGTGCCATCACTACATCATTTATACCACAGATAGGTAAATGCTACACCTATACAGACTGCATAAAAAAATCTGCTGCAAAATCTAATACTAAGTGTACCAGTCATATAGGTGACATAATTTGTGTTTGTATAAGTAGTTTATGACTAACATTGATTTATATTTCAATGTAGATTTTGCACATAGGTATACAATTTTCTATGAATGTCTGACAACATATTCTTTGTAGGCCAAATTGTGTGTGTTGCTCATTTATCACTGTTCAATACCATCTCACCCAGAATACAGTAACAGAGCTAAAAATAAATAAAAACAATATCCTAAGATTTATTATGTTTCAGAAAGCACATTGGGAGATCATTAATACCATCTATTTTGTCTTTGCAACTTCAGAGTTTGACAGACCCCGGGATTCATGAAGCTCGGCGCAAGGACGGCATTAGCCTTGTGCCGACCGTGCGGCGTAGAGATGGAGCAGCAGCACCACATGCATATTAATGAAGGCACACTGCCGTAATGGCCACGTGCATAGGAAATGTGTACAAGTGCAGGGGGCATGTCCAAGCGCTGCACGGAGGCGTGAACATGTCGGCTGCATACGCGCAACCTAAAATACTGACTAGTGCAGCCTGCCTCTAATAGTAATCACTCCTGTCAGTGTCCGTGGATACTGAAATGTATGCAAAGCATACAAGACATCATTGCGAACACCACAATAAGAAGTAAACACAAAGGCACGTAGCTGAATATTGAGCCCCTCGAACAAAGATATTTAAAACCCCGTGCCCGTATTCCATTGTAGTGTCGCTAGTTGTACCAAGTGGAAGTGAAGCACATTGTGTTAGCGCACCGCCAATTGCCAAGCCTAGCTCAATGGTTTGGATTACCACCTGTCCTACATTGTGAGGGGCAGTCTCCTTCTAGGCAGGTGTGTCCATACCAAAATCATAATAAATGTGAAATGCCCTGCGATAGTAGGGCATAATTATGTCCCATAGGTTATGTAATAGTCCCATACAGTACATATGTCCGTATATAAAATACCTATATGTTAGAAGAAACAGAATAAGCAAGTAAATGAAACAGAATAAGCAACTACACTGCTACAACAATAAAAGCTTATATGTAGGCATGAAATTAAAGTACTATCCTTTGTAATGACCGTGGGTATGTGTTGGCCTGTAAACTCAGATGTGTGCCACGAAAATGTCCCATCCAGGTCATATGAAAAGGTGGCAACCCTACCAATGGTCAGAGCATTCACCCAATATCTGCCCATTTGTGGTCCAAGTCATCCTTGTCAGGACAGCCCATAGATGAACGGGTATTACCCACATCTACCTACCATGTCATGAAAGATAAGTATTTGCGAGTACCTATGTGCGTGAAGCACACCAAGTGGATGATCTGAAATGTTAGTGTAGACCTCACAACCATATTGGCCCCAGAGATATGTAGTGTACGCAATCTGATCTGTTGACTGTGCCATGGACCATCAACTAGAGAAATGATAAATATTGTTTGTGGAATATGGGGGTGGGGGGTGATGGGTAATGTAATAATTCGCCAGGGGGAGACTGGGTTGGATGCACAATAGGTGAACTGGAGGTCCACGTGGGAGTGGTGGGTGAATCAGGAAGATAACCAAAGAACAAATATACACATCTGCAATACAATCCCACAAACATGTGAACATTAAAATGTGCAATACACATGTACAGAAACGTTACCGGCACATACCCACATAATGGTCTTGCCTGAACTAAGCCATCCAACCCCAACACACCTGGGTACATAATTGAATACCAATCATCCCCTTCACAGCACACCACCCCCCCTCTTCCTGAACGTCCACCAAAACCAGCCATACTCGGACTGCTAGATAGGCCCGGCCATATCTGCACATATTGACCCATACCCATATCTAGTAGGCAGTCTCATCCTAGCAGTCTCAGGATTGCAAACTATGTATCCCTTGCATGTATAACCCTACCTTACAGCCGTAAAGCAAAGATGGTCATTGGTCCCCACAATTTTTGGATATCCCTCATGGGATATGTATCTGTTCTAAACATTAGACTTGGTGTCACGACACGATGTCCAGTCCTGTATACATCTGGACACAAGTTGTATGAGCAGTAGTTGTCCACAAGACTGCTCAGCCTCCAGCCGGTCTTGCAGAACCTACGACCTGGGATTAAACACCTGACCATGATGCACGTCTCCCCACATGCATTATCGAGAATATATACCTCACACATTCGCATAGTGGCAGTCGGATATAGGGTGCTTAAGGCACTTTAAAGCAGATGTAAGTAGGGTTACCACCTGCCCCACCTTGCGAGGGATTTAACACCTGACTGTGATGTACGTCTCCCCATGTGCATTATCGGGAATATATACCTTACACATTCGCATAGTGGCAGTCGGATATAGGGTGCTTAAGGCGCTGTAAAGCAGATGTAAGTAGGGTTACCACTTACCCCACCTTGTGAGGGACAGTCTCTTTTTGGGCAGTTGTGTCCAGACCAAATATAATACAATGGCAAATGTCCTGTGATTGTAGGAAATATGTCCCATATTTCATGTAACAGTTGCATAAAACAGTTATTTATGTAAAATAATCAATGTTACAAGAAACAGATGAAGCAAACAAACCTCTACAAGAATAAGCATTCATTTAGGCAAATAAGTAAAGTTCTAACCTTTGTACTGACCATGGGTATGTGTCGGCCTGTAAAGTCTGATGAGTGTCCTGAAAATGCCCCGCTTTGGCCATATGAAAAGGTGACAACCCGAGACGTAAGCGGGTATGAAAGCATGTATGCGGGACAGTAGGTGGTGGTGATTCAGCAGTATGGGAAATGTAAATGAGCATGTAGGTGTATATGCGTGTGTATGTACAGACCGATGTATACACATACACACACACACACACACACACACACATATACATATATATATATATATATATATATATATATATATATATATATATATATAAATATATGTAAATATGAAGAATGAACATGGTCACAATACAGGAAATCCCCGTAATAGTTAGTGCTGTTATATATCAGGATGGCCATAGGTGAGCACACCTCTGCATCCCCAACCACAGGTAGGACACTAAACGTGGAACAAACGATCTCCCCTTGCTAAGTCTGACTTAAACTAGGTACAGGGCAGTCCTGGTCACCAGTCAGACAAGCCTAAACCCAGAAGACCATATGAACACCCTGACAATCGAACACATGTATGTGCCAGGACTATAGGCTGTAGAGGTCAGAATATCCTTGGAGTGAGTCAACATGCGGCATGAGTCCAGAGCAGTAGGGAATAGGGAATGGTGTTTGTGTAGTAGTGTGTTTTTCCCAACAGGTAAATGGATGCCTGCTGTGTAAATGAAGTGATGAGGCATGTGTTCGGGTAACTATGCACCATGGGTATGCATATAAATGAGGCAGAACACCAATAGTGTAGTGGTTAGAGCATCCGTCTAACGAAAAGGCATTCACGGTTCAAGGTCGACAATAGCACATATCATTTCCCTTGTGGAATGAATGTTGCTCTGCTGTAAAGCCGACATTTAAACATGTAAAGGTGAACGTGTGTATTGCATGGGACTATTAACCAGATCCTTTCAATCAAAGTGGTATTGTCATAATGTATAAGGCACAAATAAGCACAAATAAGCGACAGTAAACATGTAACGCACAGTAAGCATAGGCGAGTGTGCCTGCGTGGGTGTAAGCAGCTCCCAGCATAGGAAATGTATGTTTGTATGTAGAGATGTAATATATATATATATATATATATATATATATATATATATATATATATATACATACACAGATATATATATATATATATACATATATATATATATATATATATATATATATATACACACACACACACACACACACACACACACACACACACACACACACACACACACACACACATATATATGTGTGTATAGATATATATCTACATACATGAGAAATATATATATATATTCATATATATATATATATATATATATATATATATATATATATATCTATATAAAAATATATATATAAAGAATGGATGTTGTAACAGTAAAGCATACACAAGGGATGTGAAGGGAATCAAGAGCAATGTTGGTATTATAAAGTGCTTTCAGCGTATGTCATAAAACGCTGCCCAGGAGTAAGCAGAGTACCAGTGTCAAGCAGGGTATTACCAGTGGGAGTAACATCGTTGAAATGCTAGGTCTACTTTACACACAGACGAAATGTAGTCCCATGCTGGGACCTCCAAAAATTGGAAAGCGCAAATGGTCGTATTCCATAACCCCAGGAAAGGCACGTATGTGCAAATATACATGGCCAGAGACCCTGTGAATACACGAGGCAGGACAGAATGTGGTAGGGCCCCAAAAGCTCTGGAGAGGGAAATGTGTAAAGGTGTGTCATGGCTGCGATAACAAGTGGATAATGGATGTTACGCGTGTAAATTTAACATGGGTGGGGTGGAGGAACTATGGGTATGCAATTATGGATCCAGGCATGCCAGAGTTGGATGGGCCGGTTCTAATGGACCGCCCCGTGGATGTCAGCTAGGTCATAATAGGTATATAAGCATACTCACATGCAGACAACAATATATGTTGACGTACAAATTCTGTAACACAAGCATTCCATTTGTTGACATAAATAATAGGAATGGGCCCATACAAACATCGACAGTACATGGAATAATAGGTTGTGCAGAAGAGGGACTGGTCGAATCACACTATCACATTCCAATTACCATCGGTAATCTGTACATGAACATATAGCGACATCTGTCCACTGTATAACGTGCTACATATCGATTACAAGATAACTGGAGTGTATCTGTGTTATAATGAATAAGGCACTAGTATGCTGATGAAGCTTATAAACACCATTCCGCATTTGTAAGTGCATATGAGCGGGGAATGTATTGACACACTGATGTACATATATATAATCATATATATATATATATATATATATATATATATATATATATATATATATATATATACACACATACATATATATATATATATATATATATATATATATATATATATATATATATATAAAAACAGCAAGATATGAATATACATGTATGAATACATATGCAGATATATCTGTATATATTAATGTAAATATATATATATATATATATATATATATATATATATATATATATATATATATATATATATATATATATATATATATATATATATTTATATATATATATATATATATATATATGTTTCAGTAAATATACACATGTATATACCTAGGTTATGTTACAGCAGTTATGGGTAACATGTTTAGACCGGGCATATGTTGATGGGAGGTCCACTCAACAAACGTCTACTTACTACCCCCCCCAGCTAGGCCGGTGAGACATACAGACACACAATAAAGGTAAATACAACACTGCTTCCCTGACCACCAGCAGGAAACTACCAGTGGGAGAGATCTACAGGGTCTACACTTTAAACAAGGACATCGACGTCCCTTACGGGACACCAAAAACTTGGTGCCTTCAGCCAATGGGAGTAACACAGTTACAACCAGGATGTAGCTGTGCATGGGACAGTAGGTTGTGCAAGCCCCTGATAACACATGGATTGACACAACGTATGACATGTGTCCCGACATGGGGAGAGTGGGCAGTGTGTAGGGGTGTGTTCATATACCACCTGCATCTACCTGCGTCCACAGTAAGGATGAGTGCTGTAGAGTAGTGGAAGGTGGGGAAACTATGGGTATGCGATTATGGGGCTAGGCGTGCAGGTGTTGGCTGGCAGACACATATTAGGACTGCCCTGTGGGTGTAAGTAATATTCCGATGTGGGTATAGCAGATGCCCATACCTCCCAAACTGTAAGAGCACATCTACTGGACAGTCCATAAACCATTGGGGAAATACATAGGGACCATATCATTGAACTGTCCCTAATTACCAGGGACGTCCATGATTACGAATCAGAATCTTAACACAGTCCCAACTAAACCATCCTAGAACTAGTGATATTAGGAGGAAAGGTGGTGGAATACACGTAATGAATATGACAACATGTAAGAGTCATAAACTGCATGCACCTCAGACAATGTGTATGAATACATATGTGCTCTGTGTCCGTCAATGTGTCAGGTTAATAGCACCAACCTTCTAAATGTGTCCCTGAGGTCGTTATGCAATGTCCCTGATTCAGTGTTTATTCTTCCCCATTCATATGAGAGGTCTGATAGTGAGAGAAAGTACATGTTCCACCAACTACCTTAGGAAGTTGATAGAACAATAGGTTTGGGGTTACCACCTGTTCACCTTTGTGAGGGACACTCCCCTGTGGGCAGTTGTGTCCTGCATAATGACTGTAATTAAGGCAAATCTCCTGTGATTTAGGGCAAAGACTACCTATATTGTCTGTAGTAGTAGCATAAAACAATTATGTTCCTCTGAAACACCTAAATGTTATAGGTAAACAGTATAAGCAACTATAATACTACAAGAGTAACCTTTTATTTAGGCGAAACAGTGAAGTAAATCCCTTTCTACTGGCTGTGGGTGTGTTGCCCTGCAAAGTCTGATGTCTCTACATACAAGTCCTATAGGGTTGCCACCTTTCCAAATGGCCAGAGTGGGACATTTTCTGTACAAATGTCGGCCATGGACTAAACATACCTACAGCCGTGCATAGTACAGGATTACACTTATTTGCACAAATAAAAGCTTAATCTAGTTGCATTTGAATTGCTTATGCTACTTCACATTACATATAGAAGTGTCATATATAAAATAACTGTTGTATGCAATTATTAATGAAACGTAGAATATAATAATGTCCTGTAATCTGGACATGTGCTATGTCTTGTTTATTTTCGCACTGTCCCTCGCAAAGTGGGACAGGTGGTAACCCTAAAGTCCTACTTTGGCCAATTGAGAAGGTGGCAAACCTATAATAGGTATGCGATAGCATGACCCGTCCAAGGGATGTGGCTACCACAACCCAACTACTCATTTGTAATGCAGGGTCTCGGTTCCCATGTATCAGCCAGATGGGAGCAGAGTGTATGTGGAACACACAAATATGATTAATTCACTGGACAAGCCGCTGATTCTGTACAGTCAAATGCCATGCCGTCGCCTAATAGGCAGCCATTCCCGATACTGTAATCATGTAGTCCGATGTGATAGGCATTACAAGGTGGGAGTAGATTGTAAGAGGAACACACAATTATGAATGATTCACTGGACAGGCCGCTGATTCCATACAGTCGAATGCCATGCAGTCACATAATGGCCAGCCATTCCCGATACTGTAGTCAGGAGTGGCCTTAGGTCAACTGGTGCCCTAGGCAGCGGTCACAATGGCACCCCCCACCACACCACCCAGTGCCCCCATCCTGGTTTACCTACACCAAATAAATACTAGTAAAGTGCTCCCACTAAAGCGGCACCCTAGGCGGCCGCTTAGTTGGCCTATGCCTAAGGCCGGCTATGACTGTAGTCATGTAGTCCGATGTGATAGGCATCACAAGGTATGCCTAAGAGGAACACACGAATATGAATGATTCTCCGGACAGGCCGCTGATTCCGTATAGTCAAATGCCATGCCGTCACCTAATAGGCAGCCATTTCTGATACTGTATTCATATATTCTGATGTAATAGGCATCACAAGGTGGGAGCACATTGTATGAGGTACACACAAATATGATTGAGTCACTGGACAGGCCGCTGATTCCGTACAGTCGAACACGATTCCGTCACCTAATGGGTGGCCAATCCTGATACTGGAGTCATGTAGTTCGATGTAATAGGCATCACAAGGTAATATTGTGGTCCTCGCTCACACCCAGGTGTGTGAGTGACAGATGCAATCACCAATGCCGGTGCATTAGCAAGTGCGAGATCGAGCAGGTGTAAGCGTGTTTGGCTACCAGTATGCAAGTATTGCATTCGCTAAGCAATGTAGAGGCTAAACCAGTGTAATTGGCTGTAACCAGAGGATATCATACAGCACAGTCATTCAACAGTATAGGAATGTATCCCATCATGTATATGTACATGTGAGTGTTTATGTCCAGCATATAGGTACATACATATATAGAGATGTATCAAGGACATAGCATGTGGCAACAAAGCATTACAAATGAATGGAATGGGAAACACCAGTGATGCCTGTATTATGTAGTGGTGTTTCTCTATGTGATCACAAGACTCCCTCAGACAGACATGTGTCAGTCATACACTCAAATAGTTGTACATTGGCCGTATACATCACTCTGTGCATGTAATGTACATTAACACAACAGTACCTGTCCAATCATTATGTGTGAACAGTACTGCTGCAATGTGCTGTGTGCAACATCATCATCATGATAAAGGTAAATGGGGTAACCATAGTGGGACTGGCAGTGTTTTGTGTTCAATGGGGTCATCCTCCTCACGCGCACCTGGACCATGTAGGAGTGATGTGCATGCCAGGACCATGCACCTGAGGGACAGTGGTGAGGATAACAGTAGTATGTTATGATACATATTACAAGGGTTTCATGTGTCCAGTGGGCACATGTCTGTAATGGACAGCTATGTATAGGGCAGATGGTGTCCTAGGAGCTGAATGGCCTTATGTGTCCGTAGGTGAGGGTCAGATGTTGGGGAAGGAGTGTAGGTATGTCTGTGCAGGACAGGTAGGAGCACAGAAATGACAGCATACAGGGTTGGTATATGACACATGTGGAGGGGGATACACCCTGAATGGGGATGAGTCTTCATCATTCAAAAGCCCATGGGAACAGTGGGATGAAGGTCTCCAGCCATGGGCAACTGCCACTGCACCTACACAGCTGCAAAGGAGGCAGTGCTGGGGGCTGTCCAGGAGGGGCAGCATCACCCTGTAAATGTGACACTCCACCCCTGAACTGACGTATCTGGCTTCATAACCCCTTAGGGAGCCACCTATGCAACATGTCTAGGACCGCACAACAGCAGATATGTACCTGTCTGGTCCTGCTCCCAAGGGGGACATGCTCCATCCTCAGTGGTGGTATCACCAGAAGGTGGTGCAGAGCCAACAGAGGTTGATGTTAATGGCTGGGCCCCAGATGTGCTAGTGCCTGGTGCCATGGTCAGCTGAAGTGGGACAGGAGGATCTGCCAGGACCTACCAATCCATTCAGTCTATGGTGTTGCATTTTAAACCCACATATGGCTTAGTGATAGACAACAGCATACAGGATTACCTATGACAGTATGCATAGATATCACCAGCAACCCAACACAACAGTATACATTTGCAGAGGGAGCACAACACATGCATATATACTGCATGGTAACTGCACAATGTGTAGTAGATGTGTGACCGCAGCTATGAACAGCTGCCCGTCATTGGCTTGTCACTAGGAATTCCACACAGTGTCAATCATACCACTGTCTCATGTGACACATGTCCAGTCAAGGATGCAATGGCAGTAACACATCCCTATCATCATGTACTGTCTGCAATCCCCACACCATGCTTCTCCTGTGCACAGAAATGTGTTCAGTGTGTAACACAGGAAACAAATTGTTGCACACACTGACCTGTTCACAGATGGCCCTACAGATGGGGTTCCCTCATGAACAGAGTACTGTCATGTCTGTATTTTAACATGCAGAATAACCATTACCACACACATGTTAAACAAGCAGTAGTCTCAATGCAGTATAGTTACACTTACATGCTATAGTTGTGTGGCTCCTGTCATTAGGCTATTTCCCACTGTGGAAAATGATTGAGGTACATCCAGATATCATCTGCGATGCCGTGTCAGAACACCACATCCAGGTACCTCTCACAGTGGCTGTCATGGGCAGATAATAACATGTTTCCCTAGATAGTGTACTGTGTTTATCATGTGGATGGCTATGGGAACACCATCACAGCTGTACCACATGCAATCAGCTAGAGGAGGACTGCAATAGGTGCAGAGGCCATCGCCTGACCATTTCCATCTGTTACAATACACATGCTGCTGCTGTGCAGGTCTACACCTTCACATCCACCAGAGAGTGTCTGTGCGGGACAGGCAATATACACCAGGGAAGGGCTTAGAGACTTAACCATAAGCATCAGCTGCCACACGTTGAATAGTACAGGGACAAACCCCTGACTACTCATTACTATTACATGTGCATGACGTTACTACATGTGCCACAGAGGCAACATGTTGCAGTGCTGTAAGAACATGTGTGTAGGTGAGTGAGTGCCATCTGCAACAGATATAGTAGACATACATTAGGTGTGGCACATGCCAGTCCATGTGAATGGATGCCATTGTCACCACAACCACACTCTAATGCACACACATTGACACCTTTGCCAGGGTGGCAAATACACAATGTAACTACTTAGCTTGCCACACCGCAGTAATGCACAAGACCACATGCACCACAGGGGATATCTGGAGGTTCTATGGGCTAGGGCATGTGAAAGTGCTTGACAACTGTTGGTATGCCAATGAGGTTTATACTGGGAATGACTATGGCTGGGAGCATCACAACCCACATGCAGACACAGGGTGCCAGTACTTTCATGCAGGTATGCACTGCTCTATGGGTGTGTAGTGTTTGGCTGTGCAAGATGGCTGTACAAGGCTGGGTGAGGGGTAATCCTTGCCATCGCATCACCCAACAATGGTGTGCAGTGCAGGTGTGTAATGTCTGCAATGTCCCACACAGATGGGTACTGCATTATCTGGCCTGACATCCTGGTTACCAATGTGTAGGGCCATAGCTTTGCAATGCATGCCATGTCTGTATTTGATAGTCCTTCACGTGGACATTGCCTGGGATGTGCATGTCCCACAATACTGTACAGTGACATGTACAAGTGTACCTGGTTTGACAGACACATGTAGTGTGCATAGCCTGTTATACCCCGGTATGCCAATACTGGCCTGGTGTGGTGAAACCTGCTAATAGTGAGCAGGACGGACCTGCTCCTGCATGGATAGAATGGACAGGTATTCTGTGGTGTCAGTGGCATGAGTCCATACAGGGCACATGTATAGAGCATTGTCTGGCCTTAGTGGATCACATATGATGGCACCACATATGTTGCAGCCATTCAGTGTGGAACATAGTGAAGGCACAATGTCCGCATATATGTGCCTATTGTACTGCTGTACAGGGTGCCATGTCCTCTGCAGGCCACTGTAGTCACACCATGCCTACTATCTGTCCTCAATTTGCATGTTACTAGCAACATAGTGGGATATCCTAGGCAAGGTTGTCTGTGCATGGCACATGGGTGCGGGACATATACTGAGTACTAGTAGGGCTGCATGCTTAGTTCACCAGCCCTTTTGCCAGATGTATGGGTATGGCTTGCCAACACAATGCCTTGGCTGACTGACAGCTGTACTCCTCGTGAGGTGGCCAATGTGTCATAATACGGATACTATATAGGAAAACTACAAAACCCGCTCCCAAACATGTCCAATGGTAAGACAATCATAGCCACCTCTACACAGGCTTTGCCAGACAAACACACACTTGCCATGTCTTGTATACAAACCCCTACTATATCACACTGCAGCAGCATGCATTTAGGGCACGAGCTACAGCAAATACTACAAAGCACTGTACTTGTCTCACGCAGGCAGATACACACACACACGCACACACACACGCACACACACACACACACACACGCACGCACACACACACACAGTTGGCATGTCTGGGATTTGAACATCAACCTAACTACTTTACTATACTACAGCATTACGCAGTTACAGAACGCGCTACCGAGATTACTAGGACACAGCACTCCCAGAGGTGTATTTGTAGATTGGTGACATTATCGGCCTTGATAACGGTGGGTATAAGAAATGTATGGAGCGTGAGCAGTATAAAAGCATTACTCAGTCTTCAGGCAAACGAGGACACACACACGGCAAGTGTGGGACTAGAACACCAACCTAACTACTTTATTACACTGCAGCATTATGCAGTTACAGAACACGCTACCGAGATTACTTGGAAATAGCACTCTCAGAGATGTATTTGTAGATGGGTGACATCATCGGCCTTGCTAACGGTGGGTATAAGAAATGTATGGAGTGTGAGCAGTATAAAGGTATTACTCAGTCCTCAGGCAAATGGGGACACACACACACATGGCAAGTTTGGGACTAGAACACCGATCTAACTACTTTATTACACTACAACATTACGCAGTTACAGAATGCGCTACCGAGATTACTGGGACACTGCACTCCCAGAGGTGTATTTGTAGATGGGTGACATCATCGGCCTTGCTAACGGTGGGTATAAGAAATGTATGGAGTGTGGGCAGTCTAAAAGCAATTTAGAGTCCACCGGCAAATGGGGACAGACATACACACACACACACACACACACACACACACACACACACACACACACACACACACACACACACACACGCCAGTGGCGGGTACGGAACACCTGCCTATTTACAGATTACTATTACAATACTACATACTTACGAATCGAGCCACACAGACTACACATGTCAAGGCTGTCATTATGACCATCTGGGAATGTGGACATCAACAGGGATGCTGGCAGTTAAGATGTACATACCTGTGAACCTGTACGTTTAAAGTAGGAATCCATCCTGACCTGGAGTATGCCCATCTGTGGAATGGATGACTACTACCACTATATAGGGTTACAGTGGCCATGCCCATACACAGAAGCACATAACCGACACAGGGTGTCACTGGTTCTGCTCACACACTTAGTAGCACAGGGCTGTTCAGAATGCACTATGTGTCCATCTATACAAGGATATACTGGGCATGCTCATGCACTTAGTAGCACAGGGGGCATGCTCACACACTAAGTAGCACAGGGCTGGTCGGAATGCACTACTGTGTGTCCATCTACACAAGGATATACTGGGCATGCTCATACTCCTAGTAGCACAGGGCTGACTGGGATGCACTCTGATGCTAAACACAGAGGGCCACAGTGGCCATGCTATTACAGGTAGATGTAAAGAACACATTGTAATGGGCTCTGGTGTTAGTAGTTGTCATTGTTAACAGGAACGCTGCTCTACATATGTTTGACACCGATCTTTTACACAACATCAGCTGTCATTCTGGGATGACATGGCTGACAGTAGGCAGGCCTTTGTCACATATCACATGCATCCATGATACAAGGGAGTGTGGATATTACCCAAGTCACATCCGCCCACACAGTGCCATTCCAAGGCAAATGTCCTAAACACAGGTTAACTCCCATACACCTACAGGACAACTGCATTGTTTTCTTATGCTAACCAGTTCTAGATGTGTAGCATCCATATTCACAGCTGGTCACTGTAGCTCCAACAATGGGGAGTACTGACATCTGTGCAGTGAGGAACATCTGGCTGATGTCGCTGTAGTGCACAATAGCACTACCACCATATACCTCAGAACCTAGCACTACCACCATATACCTCAGAACCAGACACGTGGGCCATAACACAGGTACGGAAATCTCCAGGTGGTGGACCCACATACATAAAGGCCACTCACATGTATTGACCAGTCCCCCCATGAAAAGCATCACAGATAAGCCATGTGCAGGACACAGTGTCACATGCTGCATTCTAGGATGTAAACTGCAGACACCACCATGCCCTCGGACCACCAACACACAACCATACATGTTGTATGACATAGACGAGTACACCACCATTAGACCCTTGACCTGTGTACTGTACTAAGCTCTACATCAACTGTAGACAGTACACATGTATTGACACACTTGCATCATGTGTTATGCAATGCAATGACACCACTGTCTGTGACCAGGTCAGCTGTACACATACCAGGGACCATGGGTAGTTTCCACCATTAGCAGATGTCTGTTGCTGTACATCAGTACACACCCTTATGTATGGATATGGCATACATGTACCTGCCCTGGGTATGTACATGCTGCACACACAACATACCTGTAAATGGCATAGCTGTTGTAGTCCTTTGTGCAAACAGATGGCTACAGCCATTACACACATGCATATGGAATGTAGGTCCATGGCTGCTGAATGCTAACAGTACATAAGGTGTGATATCAATGTTGACAGAGGTAACATCTCCTCTGTACTGGTCACCCATCATATCATACAGCAGTCCATGTGTCATGTTTGTCATTACACAAATCCACCAATTGCAATGCCTACAAACATGACCAAATGTCAGGATTGTAGGACCTACACACCTGTACACGTAGTGTTGTGCATTCAGATAACATGTGCGTGCAGTTGCTGATGTATACAGGTGGCGTGTATCCTAGTACATCATGCAGCTGCAATGCAGCCTCAACATTGCCAACTGTATATGGTGATATGCTGAATGTACAGAAAGATGTACCACAGGTATGGACAGATGTGTTGAAATAACTAAGTGGTGGGGCATCTTTGCAGATGGATGTTTGCTGTGGACAGCTCACAGGTGTGCACAAGCGGTCCTACAATACACTGTGTAACCAGTAAGCAATGGTTTTGTTAATTGAAGGACATAACACACATCTTAGACAGTGGTCAGGGTGACAGCGAAGATAAATCACTCAACACCTGTTAATAGATATGACGTCCCTAGTGCATATGTCAGCACTGTTGGCACAGGAAGCATTAATACAGTTTGTAACACGTGCAATACTGCTGTACGTCTGGCATACATAACATGAGCTAGGCAGGTCTGAGATTCACAGTACTGGAATGTGTGGTTGCGTGTGTGTCCATATATGTCACGTATTGTGGGGAATAAATCTCAATTGTAACTCACTTTCCTGTACACTAGTGTACACATCTGTACAGACTGCAATGTAGAAAGCAGGACATAGGCAGGGGCATGTATCTCACATATATGAGGTATCTGTATGTGCATGACATAGGTGTATTAATTACTGAATGCCACAGTGTGTGTATGTAAGGCTAACTGGTCCCTGAGGTGAGGATGTATGTTACCATACTGAACTGATAAGACCCCTCCCACCATCCAGGTGATGCAGTCTACTATCCGTGTTGATGTCCCCGATCTTAGACCGTAATGACTAGCTGTACATGTGTTTTCTCTGTGGCGTGTCATGTAGGTGCACAGTACTGTAATGATGATTTGCACATAGGCAGGGGTCCTCATTCCATCAGTAGCAGCTATGTGCGAGTGTGTGTCACTGTGTCAGTAAAGCTGTGAGTGTGTGTGTGTGTGTGTGTGTGTGTGTGTGTGTGTGTGTGTGTGTGTGTGTGTGTGTGTTACAGTATCAGTGAATACATGTGTGTCAATACCTGAGTGTGTGGGTGCAGTTGTGTGTTGGCATCCTGTCAAGGGAATGTTTATTACTGATTCCCATTGAGGAATCACACTTCCCACTGGCCTCTACCCTTGTAATCAGCTAGACCACTCTCTTACCTCACCACTCCATGTAATTGTACCTGTGATGTCACCCTTTATGGATATCATGTCTGTGGCCACAGTAGCTTAATACACAGCTATCATGCTCTTGGAATGGTAGAGGTGTTTGTAACATGGGACATTCTCATTGGTATGTGGCAACTACACAGTGCATGCTAGTATATTCATACATACCTGTGAGTAGCCCACATTGACATATGGGACACTTAACTGCAAACACTGACATCCACCGGCACGTGCAATTAGACCTGAAGAAGGGCAGCAGAACATCATGACCAGCATGCATTTACTGTTGTTACACAAGACACATACTGTTAACAGTATTGTACACCTGAACTACATGGTATATCTGCTGCCTGTCAACAGTCCTCAACATTTGTAAACTACACATATCATCCTAGTCTGTTCACCCTGTGTATCAGACTATATGAGCATGTCCCTGCACTGATGGTGTGGATGTCAGGGATGCGACACAGGCATCATCATATGCACAGGGTGTTAATGTTTGCCAGAAGCCTAGGCTGCACCATTGGATGACATCATATGTGTGGGTTTGGGCCTTTGATCTAATTGGACGTGTGTGGATGTAATGCATGTGTGTGTTGTGGTGCCCTACATATGTGTCCAGTGTGTGTAAGTATGTATGCACACAGTGCTCCCATGTGTCTGGCCTACACAGGGGTATTATTGACAGCTGAAGACTGTACAGGCGAGGTTTTACAGTTCATGGTGTCCGGCCATGGACATGTGACCTGTGCTTGCCAGGGGTTGCATGGGCACTACCAGACAGAGGTGCAGATTGGGTACTGTCTGATGTCACTTGTCCACTGGAACCATGTCCCTGTTGGGACCTTCCTGGGCCATGTGCATGTGGCCTGCTGTGTCATGGTGTGGACAGCATAGCACCAGATGCACTGCTGCTGCTACCGTCACTATGGGAGCGGGCATGTGAGGTAGGTCGTACACATAGACCTGACACAGGTGATGTAGCAGGCCTACATCCACGTGCCCGATGCCTCACTCCTACTAGATGTTCCAACACAGAGAGCTCATGCTCGCGGATTGTCATGCCATCGTCAAGGACTCCAACCATGTCACCCAATCGTCTATCCAAAGCATCAGGAATCTGCTGTTGAGCATTTACCATTGCCTGGATGCTGTTGTTTAAAGAATGGACAGCAGCCATCAGTAGCCTCTGATCTTCTCTGTTGTACCATTCAGCATGTGCATGTGCCTCCATTACAGCCTGAAACATGCATCTGGTGACACCAGCTGCTGCGCTCTGTCATGCAGGAGCATGTTGGCCAGAGGTCCTCCTATGAGCAGCACTGGCCACGTGCCTGTGTGGGGCACCACCAGTAGTTTGTCTGACGCCATGGTGTGCAGGCACACCTTCCATAGCCCCCAAACTTTCTTGTTCCAAGCTACCACACATCAACTGTCCTTCCTCTATGGCCACTGGTGATGGGGTATGTGCAAGTATGGAATCTGTGTGCGGGGATGAGGTGGATATAGATGGAATGCCAACCAATGGCACAGTTTCAGCCCCTGACAACTCTGCCTGTGTCCCAGTCGTACGTTCATCATCACTGCTAGAGTCTGTGGGGACACTAACATCTGATGTACCGCAGGAGGGCAATGCACTACATCACCTGTGAGGGCAGACAAGAACTGTACATTACAATCTATACAATAGACACACACACACACACACACATACACACACACACACACACACACACGCATTTGATATGACAGAAAGCATGCAACATGCATGTGATATGGCAGATGGCATGCAGCACAGACAATAATAGTGGTAGTTATCATACATTCCTAGGTTGCACTCAACAGCATGCATGTGTCATAACAGACAGCATGCAAATTACACAATCATAGTAGTGGTTAGCATACATCCCTGTGTTACACCATGTGGACTATCACAGGTTAACAGTACACCTGCTTGATGTGTGGCATATGACCTTGATAATCACATGTAGTATGACATGTGATCTGCTGACATGTGCAATGACATGCATACATGTTTAACACAATGGTGTCCTGTCAAATATACAGTGGGGCAATGGTGTACTAATTCAGTGTTGTCTGTCCACCCTACAGATATACTGCAAATTTATCTGATGTGCGTGGCCATTGCAGGGAATCATGAGGCATCTCTAGTGCTATACATTGTGAGTTACAGACAGGGTTCATAGCTATGACTGTGTTCAGATACAATACATATATATATTCTGTGGAATGTAACCCACGTCACTGAGGTGTATACACACTAAACCATGATGTGGAAGTTGTGACACATGTCACTGATGGGTATACGGATGACACTCCTGCACATCTGCAACCATATTGCTGCAGCCTGGCAACTATGGCCAGACATGGTAAACATGTTGGTACACCATGTCCCACATGACATCTGTGTACCACACACACACACACACACACACGAGGAGCTAGTATGGCATTTATGTCCAACACCAGCAACAGGAATGTACTGTATTTGTGGCATGATGTGGATACTGTACAGGTGACTGCTGTCATGTTGCAACATCCTCAAGATGTTCAACACATCTTATGTGGTGGATTGATGTTACACCTACACAACATGTGCACAGGCCTGTAGGATGTCTAGTGTTCCACATCTACATTACGACCATTATACAAAGGCCATGGTTGAACCATGTGTAGCCATTGTACGACAGGTTGTACACACAAGCACAACACGTCTACTGTGTGTGTTGCTCCATGTCTCTTGCCATCCTCCATGGCCATGTGTGTACATGTGTTGTCCAAATTATTGTGATGGGCATCTATTTCACATGTCTGTGTTGTCCCATATGACATACATGCTCCACTGCCAACAGGGTTATGCAGATAAAGGGTGGTATGTGGGATATGTTTTCAGGTTAGGTAGGCAGTGTAGCAGCCAGGCCAATAGATGTCATGGACATGTCAATATAGCACATCACATTGTGTGACATTCATAGCAAGGCTATGATCCACACCAGTGAAACCTGTATGCTGGCCATACTCCAGCCCACTGTGTAGTACTGTTTGTATTCTCCATATGTGTAGATCAGATCTGTTGTACGTCCCTAAAGTGAACAGCACCACCACCATTGTATGCACAGCTGTCAACACATCTGGCAATAAAGTTTGTGAGGATTCATGTCGGTGAGATGATTCACATAGTTTGCAAGTGTTGCACATGGGTAGTCATTGTGATGCATTGCAGGTCCGACCTGTATATTGTGACAGGACCATTCATTATGTGTACATGTTGTGAATGGCCATATGGCAGATAGATTTGTGCATTGTGGTTCCTGATAAATAATAACACTCTCACCTGCAATGGGCTGCTGTCGCAGCGGAACACCAGAGGTACCTAAATAGGAGTAACACAGCAGTATGAGCATAATCCACCCTTGTATAAAGGCTACAGGGAGCAATGTGCATAGCACATACACCAGTACATTAGACTATAATATGGTGTATGCACATGTGTGCATACACAGAGTGGCATACTATAGTATGCGGCATGTGTGTATACATGCCTTGCATATGATGTTACATTACATACTGTACATTGACACAAGCAACTATATGGAATATAGTTGTTATAGGTGCAGTACTGACTTACCAGGCAACTTCAGGCTCAGTGGTTGAGAGACACCCACCTCCGCAATATTGGCTAAGGCTTGTGGATGTGGTTCTGCAAGTATCCCCAGGTTGGCCAGTAGCTCCTCGGTACATGTGAGTGGGGGCTGGGTTGGTGGTCCACCACCTGTTGCACCTTGTTCCCTGGTGATTGCATTTGCACGCTGTTTTGCCCATCTAATGAGGTCTGTACAGTGTCTGAGCATCTGCTGGTATGTGCGGTTTTGGCCAACCACATCATTAACCCTCCTGCGAAGTTCCATCCACAGGGCATCCCACTGCTGTGCATCCTGTGGCACATGGCTGAACAGGATATTGTGATTGTCGAGTAGGTATGGGATGAGGGCCTCATCCTCCAAGCGTGTAAAAGGAGAAAGCCTTGCACGTGGCATACCTGGAAGACGTAATGATGGAGACAGGCCACAGTAACTCACAGAGACATACAGAGCTACAGCTGAACATGCATGTGTATTGCATTAATTCAGTTTAAATAGTTTTATTTGCAAACCTACATGACACTGACTTGTTTGTGTCACACACGTGACACTCAATGTTGAGTGGATATTATCACCATATATGTGTGTGTGTCACCTGATTACATTGCTCATACTCCATGTGGTTGCTGTCTTGATGTGGGCATGTCTGTTTGCCTGTCCTGGTGTTCCTACCTATCAGCACATGGCTGGATGTGTCCACATTAATGCAGTCGACCTTGATGCAGTGTAGATGTCACATATAAGGACTTACACTGCCTTAACAGACATGACCTGTGACCTTGCAGACATACTCACATAAGGTTTTACATGTATGTGTTCTGCCATATACATCTACATGGCACTGTACAGTGATTCAAAATCCTGCCATGTATCACCTGTGTTACATATGTGATACACATGGGACACTGGCTAGCCAGATGGTATTTGCAGGGATGGATATCAACTATAGAATGTACAGTCAAAGTCAACTAGTGGGCTATATGCCATGGGCCATGTATGAATTTAGGATGAAAGGTTACCTGGCAGTAGCCAACAGGCGGGTCTGTGGGGCCAGGTGGAGCAGTGCCACATTACTGATCCACAGGGTTAATGATACATATACAATGCGTTACCATGCGGTCATCACACCATGTCTGAGAGGGGAGCGATGTGCAGCTTTGGCAGACAGGAATGCATAGTATGGCAGGACTATGTCAAGTATATGGGACAAGGATCTGTCCAGCATGTGGTAGGTGGATGTCCATGAAGTATGTGTTTGAGATCAGGATGAGCACGTGTAGCATGTCCAACATCACTGGGTTGGACATGGATTTATTCAGGGTATGCATCATGCTACATAGTGGAGATGGGAAATGGGAAGGCTGGTGTAGGCCATCTGTACATGGCCAATACTCCTTAAAGGAAATATGTGATCTGATATGGGTCACTTGAGTGTTCTGTATGGCTGGACAATGATCTCTATATTCATGAATGGCACCCTATCATTATTAGGGTTGCCACATATGACTACCTGACAGGTGTGGTGATGTAGCTATCACAGGAAAGACAACTACCCAGCTGCATCCCTCACACACAAGTGTCCATTATGCTGACTGCTGCCTAGGTGGTAGTTCATGGATACAGGGTTATTAACATAGGGGTGACAATGCAAGTCAGCTATTGCTCCTAGGTCATAGTCATTCACATACTTCAATAGGCAGATGCCTTCTGTCTGTCTGTGAGGTATGGACTATAATGAGGGGGAATAAATGTCATTAACCCTGACATACTGTAGCTGCCACTGGTGTGATGATCTCGTAATATTCAGACACCTTCTGTAGTGTTGGTTCTGCCAGCAGTCCTGTTGCAAAACACTCCTGTGACATAGGAATGTACATCTGGTATACCGAGTGTAGGTGGTACACAGTATGGGTGATGATGTCCTATGACCTGGCAAGGTTATGATATGCAGTGTGACATCAACCATACTGTCATCTACATCTGTACTGCTGACATCACTTAAGTGATCAAGGTTCATGGCCTTCCAGACCAAACTCAGCAGGGTAGTAGTAAAGTACTTCCCATTATCAGTGGTGTCTCCCCCTTTGTGGGTTGTGATACCTGTTGGTGTGCACCATTCAGTGTGTACACAACCTGATATGGAGCTATGTTTTACATGATGTGTACATTGAGAGCATCTTGTTTTGCCATATGTGTATGTGGGCATGTGATGTGGGCAGGTCCCATGCAGACTGAGTGCAGCTTGTACCTGCATAGTTGTGGGTACAGAGGCCCTGTGGTGTACATGGATATATGCTTGTGTACCTGTTGGGGGGAGAGGGCAGTGTGTTTATATTATCCAAGACCCTATCTGGATTGCTTATTCATGCTAAGCACTTATTCAGGACTTGTAAACACTACGTAAGCTAATAATTACTATAGCACTCAATCTTCCTCATTACCTACAGGTAAGGGTGAACAGGTTTTGTACATACTTTTCTCACTTGCGTAGAGTAATGTAACTCTTGTACTCACTTTCATCACTTATCTAGGTGAATGTAGTTCTATATTCAGGCATGTCCAAGAGTCAACTGCCAGGTTCTCACCTGTCTATCTGATGAATCTGGACATCTTGAGGCAATGTACACATTGCCTCATGTACACAGACAAGCCTCTCCACCTACCACCCAACACTACAACCTGTGAGAGATGCACTCATCTAGCCAAACTGGAGGTAAAGGTCTCTCCAGCCAAGCCTGACCCTGACTGCCATGTGGAGAAGGTAAACAGTCGCAAAACACCACACTTATCACATAAGTCTCACTGAATCTACCCCACCATTAACTGGGAAAACTACTCGTGTACCAACACATTAGCTCAATGGTTTCTGGAATTCATAAACACCAATGCCCTGACTTAACATATCCACACACCCACCAGGGGCAACAATATCCTAGACCTAGTCATTACCAACATGAGTGACTGGTGCTCCACACATCTAGCCAACTCCTTGTTGGTCTGATCAGACCATGTGCTGAACACCATTGATATCCACATCCCGCACCTACCCCCCATTAAGGGAACCACAGTATAATATGTCTACAAGGCCAACTACATGCTTCTTAAGACAGACGTGGTGGACGTCATGACACCCATGCAGATGGACAGTACTGTTACAACTGCTGAATTCTACACAAATGCACTCTATAAGCACTTACAGGAGTGCATGGCTTGTGCTATCCCAAATAGAACCAAGACGCTATACTCCTAATTAACTAAACCAATCTGGTGGTCCCCTGCCATAAACATATTGTACTACAGGAGGAAGACACTGTTGCAAATGAGAGTACAATACCATGCATGGAGGAGATTCCTGGCCAGCCTCAGTAAGAAGGTGAGATCCCTTATAAGATCCTCCAAAGCTAGCTACGAAAACTATAAAGCAACTAATACCAACAACAACCACAAAGCATTCTATAGCTATGTCACATATCATGATGTCAACAACCAGATCTGCTCTGAGTTACAGCACAAAGGCATGAACATTACAGAAACAATTGATATTGGCAACATCCTGGCAGATCCCTCTCAAAGCTGCACACTCTAAAGGCAATATTACAGCATTCATGGGACTGGACAACATCCCAGGCTGGGTTTTACATGAACTTCAGATCATACTGTCTCCTCACCTACGCACCATGTTCAATAATAGCCTCTCATTGGGCATAGTGCCCCCTGAATGGCACACAGCAACAGTTATCCCACTCAACAAAGGTGGCACCACAATGGACCACAGGTCCTATTTCCCTATAGGCCTGACTAGCCTGGTCTGCAAGACTATGGTGCACATCATGATAACTGTCACAGAGACATTGGGTACCTCCCAACCTTTGACCCCTCCCTGTTTGGCATTGTTAAGACCAGACCATGCCTCCTAAACCTGGTGAACTTCTTGGAGACAGTTACCAAGGCATTAGATGAGGGTAAGGAGGTCCACACAGCCTATCTAGATCTCTCATAGGCTTTCAACACAATTCCTCCTTCTGGTATTATCAACATACCCATCCGCCTGAACATTAACCCCCTACATCATGTGATGGTTTACAAAGTGGCTAATGGACAGAACCCACACAGTGGGAGTTGCATACCCTAGGTCCGACTGTATACCAGTTACAACTGGCGTCCCCCAGGGCTCAATCCTAGGACCCCTCATGTTCGGTATATACATCTCTGACATACAGGCAAGCACAGGAGGGTTTTGGCTGAAAAGGTTTGCAGACAACTGCAAACTAGGGGACATAATTGTTTCCCCAGCTGTTACAGACACCCTCTGGAAAGGTCGTACTTTAATGAATACCTGGTGTTAATATCATGGCGTCAAGCTGAATGCCTAAAAGTGCATAGTCATCCCCTTTGGATATAACTAATTACCCATGGACTACCACATAGGTGCTAGTCCCCTACATACAAAAAAGGTAATGTGGAATCCGGGAACCCCAGTAGATAGCAATCTCTTCTTTGATACCCATAATGACAAGATGGTTAGAATATCCTTCTACATGGCCCCCCTAATCTCTAATAAGTTCATAGGTTCATAGGTTTATACTAGGCTAACTGCCCTGGGGCATTTATAAGCCCAGCCCAAAGTTATGTGGCTTACGCCGCCCCTTATGTTATAAATACTGTGCCCATTAGTTTGTTGTGCCTCTGTCCAGTAGTGACACAGAGATGATTCCCAGGGTAAACCTACGATCTCCCATCCACCGGTCAAGATTTCTCTTGAACAGAGCCAGCGAGGTGCTCTGCCTCACATGGACCGGGATTTTATTCCACAGCATGGGGAGTCTCTGGGTGATAAATCTATCCCTCCAGCACGTCCTATTTATATCAGTGCTAAGGTTTAAGTCTCTTGCTCTAGTGGTTTTGGTGGATTTGGATTTTTTGAGGTGGAGCATGTCCATTAATTCCGGGTTGGTCATGGCCTTGTATGTCAGGCACAGGTCACCTCTGAGCAGACGGTATGCAACTGAATAGAGTTGAAGTTTCTTCAGTCTGGCAGCATATGACAGGTTTTGGAGTCCCTTTATCCTTTTGGTGAGGAACTTTTGGGGTCTCTCCAATTGCTGCAGGTGTCGGGTGAGATACATCCCTAATGGGGCATTGTACTCAATCATTGGTCTGATAAGTGAAGAGTACAGGGGAACAATGACCTCACTTGATCTGGATGTGAATCCCTTCATGATCAGGTGGGCAATGTAGAAGGTCTTTCGAACCACTTTAGCAACGTGAGCGTCAAACGAGAGGCCACTGTCAACCTGGGTCCCCAGGTCCCTGATAACCTCTTCTGTGCTTAGTGGGTTGCCACCTATATGGTAGCTTGGGGTTACCTTGTTTTTCCTGAAGGGTATGACTATACACTTTTTTGCGTTTAACTTCAGGCCATGGCTCTGGCACCAGCTATCAGTTTCCGTGAGACCCCTCTGAAGGATGTCTGTGTCCGATGTACTTTCCACTATGGCACCCAGTTTGCAGTCATCCGCAAACTTTGTCAGCCATAGTCCTCCTATGTTTGCCTGTACTTCTGAGAAGTAGATGCCGTACAATAGGGGGTCAAGGACTGAGCCCTGTGGGACACCACTTGTAACCGGCTTGGAGTCTGACATGGCTCCAGCAACTCTAACCCTGTGGGTTCTGTCCTTTAGCCAGTTTGCAACCCATCTTGTGACATATGGGTTTACATTTAAGCTGGTAAGTTTCTCTATAATACCCGAGTGGGGTATTGTATCGAAAGCTTTTGCAAGGTCAAGGTAGGCTATATGGACTGCCTTTCCCTCATCAATGGCCTTGGTGACTGTTTCGAAGAAGTCGACCAAGTTCAAAAGGCAAGATCTGCCCTTGACAAAGCCAAACTGGGTTGGGTCCAAGGTCTGCAAGTCCCCTATGTCCTTGTTTATGAGTTCCATTATGATCCTCTCCATAGCTTTGCAGACCAGGCTTGTTAAGCTTATGGGGTAATTACCAGGGTCCGTAGAGGCACCGCCTTTGTGGAGTGGGACCACAGTTGCCGTCGCCACTCCTTGGGCACATATCCTGTGGTGAGGCTAAGATTAAACAGCTGCCTTATGTGCAGGTTTAGTTCTTCATTGAGTTCATGTAGCACACAGCCGGGGACCCCATCCGGTCCCATTGATGCTGTGTTTTTAGCTTTAGAGAGAGCAGCTTTCACCTGCGCATTTGAGATGTCTGGGAGGCTACTCTCAGTTGGGATAGTTATCTCTCCTTTTGGGGGGGAGAGTGGGGTGAAGTTTGCGCTGAACCTGTCTGCCAGTATGTTGGCAATGTCTGTGGGTTCAGTGATTTTTGTATCATTTTGGACTAATTCTGAGCATATCTGGGAGTTTCCACCCAGGTTTCTGACATAGCTGAAGAAGGCCTTATGATTGTCTTTTGAATCTATGGCAATTTTTCTCATAAAGTTGGCCTTGGATGATTTTATGAGGGATCGTAGTTTCTTGCTAGTGCTGATCAAAGATGCCTTCCCTTTTTGGGATTTTGCTCTATCATGTAATAGCTTTCTCCTCTTATTGTAAAGTTTGTTTATGGCTGGGGTCCACCAGACTGGACGTTTGCCCTTGGTGGAAAGAGTCTTGGTTTTATTTGCATTGCTTCGCATTCAGATCAGAGGGGCCATTGTGACTCTACACATGTCATATTAGACCCATTAAAGGATACAGCACCCCATTTGGGATATACCTTACAAGACAACTGCAACAGCTTGGAAGACCACACCAGTACCACACCAAGAGGACTACTGACCTCAAACAGATGACCTATGCAGCCCAACCTACGAAACTCCAGCTGTACTCAGTTGCATACCACATACTCACAGGTGATCTCTGCTTGACATACAAGGCCCGTGTCCAACCCTGCATTGCTGGATATGCTCCACCTAAACAGAAGTCCCTGAGAGCCACATGCTCTAGGGATATACACCTAACCACAATGATGAGTAGGACATGCTGGATGGATAGATTCCTGACCACGACACTCCCTATGCTTTGGAACATGATTCCAGTGTACATCAGGCAGGGCCCCTCATGAGCACTCTTCAAGGGAAACCTTAACGTGTGGATGGGAGATAGACATGTACTCCGGGGATCACTGCAGAGGCTCTGCTGGACAGAGGCACAGGGCACTATTGGCTCTGCCGTTCAGAGGCACAGGAAACCAACCTATGGGGGTGGCAAAAGCCAACACACACTAGCTAGGCTTAAAGATACCCTTGGCAAGACAGCCTAGTACCTACCTTTGTACATATTACATGTCTTATGTGCATGGATAGTTAAATAGCTCTTCCATTTTATTTTGCTATCATGCTGATAAAGTGTCAGCTCACTAAAAGACATATGTATCCTGTTATTGTGTATTGTAAACGCCAATTGACATAACTAATGTTTGCCTAAAATTACAGTAATGCTATGTAGCTTGCAATACATATTTGCCTACAATATTGTACATTACACAGTTATTGGCACAATATCCCACAATGCAAATCATACTTGCACAGTGGCCCACCCTTCCACGTTATTCTCTGTAATACACCCATACATATGGCTACAGTTACAATATATCAACATATACTATCCCCTGTTATAGCACATACTTGTTGGACCAGCCCTGCCACTGACATCGGATGGTGAGGAGTATTTCTGTTCAAAGCCCTTATATAGCATCCCTTGTGGCATATGCGGTGTTTGCCTTGTGACCTACAGCAGTACACACAAATACCACAAGCATTACTATGCACAACAATACATCGCTACAAGATAACTGTTTCCACTATATGGATTGTGTTCCCTTTAAATACTACAGAATAGTACTACATACACAGACATACTGACTGTTCTACATACCTTATTAGTAACCCGAGTTGTCGTTAACTGTTGAATCAATCCTTTTCGGTTTGTGTTTCAATGTTCTTTGTAACATTCCACTGGTACATACGTATGGTTTGAATGTGTGATAACACATCCTTTTCTAGTTACATATCGGTAACATGTGGTATCCTGTCCACCAATTGCTGTTCCAAAGTAGGTATTTGGATGCACATCAGCTGTGCAGCTACTCCATTAGCCGATACCACGGCAACAGTGGTGTATAAGTGAGTACTCCTTTTGGGCATTGTCTGTTTGCCTTACTTTCAAGGGAGAAGGCCTAGATGTGTTATTGCGATATATTTCAACAGCTATATGGAGACACACAGAGATATATTAGCTTCATGACTCCCGTGGACTGTGTGTAATGGCTAGACGATTTAGTTCTACATGTGAGTACAGCTGTTATCTTTCAGAACAGTGTTACTTATGCAGGGTTTGTTTATACCTGATGCTTCTGCAGATGTTTAAGTCTAGCAAGGATGTTTGGCCAGCTCAAGGCCATATGGCTATGCATGCACTGTTATGTGGTGTACAGTGAGCTCACCAGACATCCTTGATTTGGTGTACAAGTGTAGCATAC
Organism: Protopterus annectens; assembly: GCF_019279795.1. Classification (NCBI taxonomy): domain Eukaryota; kingdom Metazoa; phylum Chordata; order Ceratodontiformes; family Protopteridae; genus Protopterus; species Protopterus annectens. The sequence continues at coordinate 717,031,720 of NC_056731.1, forward strand.
TGTGCTGTTACTCACTAATTGCTAACAGATCCCGGTGTACACACAACCCTCTGTAATGGGATTAGTGCAAACAAACCCTATTACATCAGAAGCTGTTCCATTGTATAACAGCAGCTATTTCACATAGGGCCATGCTAGTGTGTCTCTGACAAGGTATGCTAAGGCTTCTGCAGATGTCGTACAGTGAGTGAATGATTTGTGATGTTATTACAGTTTGTATTGTAATATGTTTGGGTGTGGGGATGATGTTGGTGTGTGTACATAGCAGATGCAGGTGTGTAGGAACTGCTTTTATACATAATCGCTATGTGCGTGAGGGTTCCTTCCCTATTTGAACACCTATCCTTTAGTGGACTAATACAATGGTAATTGCAGTCTGACTCATTAAGGCACTGTTATGTGGTTCCTGTATAGCATGCAGGTGATAATCCTTGATTCCCTTCGGTAATACATCTGAATGTAATAATGTGTTGTTACATGATAGCTGTGTATATCTGTCATAGGTATTTGCAGTCATCGTAGTTGTGTTGGTGACTGACCCTTTTTGGCTAGGGTTGCCACCTTTTCGTATGGCCATAGTGGGACCTTTTCGGGACACACATCTGATTTTACAGGCCAACACAAACCCACGGTCAGTACAAGGGATAGAACTTTCCTTTCTTGCCTAATTATAAGCTTACTCTTGTAGCAGTTTAGTTGCTTATCCTGTTTCCTGTAACATGTAGGTATTTTAGATACAGAAATAACTACTGTATGCAACTATTACAGTACATATGGGACATAATTATGTCCTACAATCCCAGGACATTTGCCACGTTTAATATATTTGGTCAGGACACAACCGCCCAAACAGGGAGTGTCCCTCGCAAAGTGGGACAGGTGGTAACACTATCACTGGCTCATGTCCATAGCACATATTTGTAATAGTGTATAGGCATATACTCTCCATATCCTTTGTTCATAAAGGTTGGTAGTTGCGGAATGTGTGATTGCTATGGTCTATGTTATACACATATATGAACACTTCAACCGCTGTATAACGGAGACCTATGGAATCCCAAAACCACAGAGTTCCGACGCACACAGTACCGGGACCAGACTCCCATACCCCACATTATCGACATCAACAGTAACTCACGAAGGTAACACAAACATGGAACACACACATCCACACATGGACACACTGCTACCCAACACATCCAAACAAACCATCCTACACTACTTATGAGCAGGTGGCCAAGCCCCCCTACACCTCCCATGTAGTTGTCTGCGCCCCCCACAACACCCCCTACTTTAATATTCTACATCCTAGGTCACGCAAACGGACGCACAAAGCTAACCCACAACCACACATTACAGTCCCCCAAGAACACACACCACATACAAAATGCACACTTACACACACTACAGCCCTAAGAAACACACGTACACACAGTAACCTACCCAAACTGCAACACCAGAAGCACTGACTAACTGTCCATTAACATCGTGAGATTATACCTCGCGCATCTGGTGTTTTGGTACTGTGTTCTTTCGGACCTTAAACCTCGGGATTACGCGCGTCGGTATGTAAAACAGTCAGTATGTGGTAGGTATCCCATTTATATGTACCTCCATGGTTATGTAGATGTTGTTAACCTATCTATATATCTACATATATGTATATCCCCATATATCGACGTATCTCTCTCCCTCTCTCTCTCTCTCTCTCGCTATATATGATGATGTGTGTGTGTGTGTGTGTGTGTGTGTGTGTGTATATATATATATATATATATATATATATATTTCAACACATTCCTGCCTTTTGAGTTTTATCCTGTCAGTATACATGACTGCCATTGGCACTTCTCAGGTAGCTTAGTGGTATGTTATTGTGATGAATGTGTGCATGGTTGTGTGTTCTAATCCTGGCAGTGATATCTTCCCTCTCAGAGCAGGCACTGGTAGTGCAAGGGTGATTAACACACATTTCAGCGGTTGTGTATTCCACGTTTATTATTCTGTGGAGAACTACCTATATATGCAAGCTGTGTTTAAGGTATACTGTGTAACATGTACACATCTGCGAAGATTCCTCTCAGGGATACTCCCCATTATTTGGAACTACATCCCTGATTACATTATACAAAACCCCTCACTGACACTCCAGGGAATCCTTGCAGAGTGGGTGGCGAACAGTAGCTACACCCAGGGTTCCTGCAAGTGGCTCTGCTGCACAGAGGGACAGTTAGTTGATCAATGGGGTGGTGGCAGCAGACACATTTTGCCTATGCTTATGAGTTGCCTCAACGGTTGGGCATGTACCTACCTATGTATCTATGAATGTGTACATACAGTATGGACACATGCTGATAGCTCAATTTACTGTTCAGGTATTGACTTACCTTGTGCCAACGGTGGTTGTGTGTACAATAGTTAAGGGCTACCTATGTAGGATGCACACAGTAGACCACCTATACATGACAATTTACAGGTGGTCGTGTGTGTGTGCCATCCATGTTTGCTGTGTGTGCAGGTGGAGAAGGGTGTCAGTTCATGAGTGCCTACACTGTCAGTGTGTGTGCTATACGTTCCCTCTTTGCCAAGGCATGGGCATACTGGGCACGCCTCTGTCTGCCTACTGGGGCTAGCACAGGGTGTTCGTGGTCTGAGTCCCCCTGTGCCTGTGGGTCCCTTGGCAATGGTGGTGGGCTGTGAAGGCCTTCACCATTCTGTCCCTGCTGCAGCTGTTTCTGCAGGATCATATTGTGTAGCATGGCACATACTATGAAGATGTAGGCACATGTTCCTGGAGAGTATTGCAAGGCTACACCAGATATGTCCAAGCAATGGAACCATGATTTCAGCATCCCAAACATGCGCTCTATGATGATTCTGGTTTCTGTGTGTGCCTCATTATGGCATTCTTGCATGGCTGTGTGTGCATTTCTGATGGGAGTCATCATCCACGGTTCCAGTGCATAGCCAGCATCCCCCACCAGGTGGCCATATGGGATGTCCCTCCTGGCAAATACCTGATACAGCTGTGAGGCATGCCAGATGTGGGAGTTGTGATAGTTTCCAGGGCTGCCAGCACACACATCCATGATAATGCCCTGGGCATTGCACATGACCTGGCAGTTGATGGAGGGGAATCCCTTGCGGTTTATGTAGTGCCTACCCTGCTCACCGGGTGGTGACTTGATGTATACGTGTGTGCAGTCTATTGCACGCAGTATCTCCGGGTAGTCTGCCACATGGTGGAAGAGATGCATATTGCTGGCCAACTCCTCCTGCATTCAGGGGAAGTATATGTGCTCATTGGCATGTGGTAACATGGCATCCAGGAACTGGTGGAGTACCCTGGATTCTGATGCCTGTGAGATCCCCATGATATCCCCAGTTGGCCTTTGGAAGGTACCTGTGGCTAGTATTCTCAAGCTTACACATACCTTCATGTCCACTGGGATGGGTTCCCCTCTGTTACTTCTGGCTCTGAGGCATGGCCGGCACAGCTCAACAAGTTGCTGTATGATGTCTCTGTCCACCCTGTAATGCTCTACTATCTCCAGATCATGTAGCCCCTAGTAGGTTACCCTGGGTCTGAACACTCATCTCCTCCTCCGGTGCCTGAGATGGTTGTCAGCATCATCCTCCACACTACCGTCAGTCTCCAACACATGCTGGTGAATCAAAGCTATGGCAGCCCCTAACATATACATATGAAAAGTTCCCCGTCTGTATACACCAATGGTGCAGAGTGTCTGGGAATACACAAGTGTGTGTGTGGGGCTTTCACACCTTATACTATTGTGCAATGGATGATGCTGGTGTAATTGGGTGTGTTTGTGCTATTCCACCTGCAGGGTATCTTAATTATTGGTTTTACAGCAGGTACTGCTATTGTGGGGCCTTTGGTGTTGACTTACGCTTGTCTGCCGTGATTCATCTATTGCCCTTTACTTCTATTTTTAACCCGATTCACCTCCCATTGTCAGGCATGCATCCAGCTGCCACCTTTCTTGTTTTGTGCTTTCACAACCCAGGATTGTGTTGGGAAATGTGCTATGTAGCTGATCTACTGCAAGTTTGCTTTGTTCTGCTGTGACTGTTCTTTTTTCTTTGCTGTACAGCACCTCCCCTTTTCTGTTCTGCAGGTAGCTTCTAGCAGCCTTATTAGCTGTTGTCTATGGCCCACTGTGAGTTTCTAGGTGTTAATTACTAATTTGTACTCCAATTACCATGCTGCAGCATTTCCTTATTGTCTTCCCATATCCTTCCTGTTTCAGCTGTGGTGCGCGCTGCGCACATCCGTTTACCGGGTTTCATGCGCGTTTTCATTCATGTTCACATGAACTTTTGGTTACCTTGTGTGCTCTCAGCTAAGCAAAGCTATGGCTACTTCCACACCCGTATCCTGCAGCTTTGCTTAGCAACACGCAACACAGATTAGCAATGATCCAATGTGCTTACAGCTACGGTGGCACGCACCTCTCTTGATATCATGTTTACCTCCAGGCCACTCCTCGGTGTTGTAATGCTACGCCGTGTGGTACATCCTTACACCGGCGGGGCATTTGCAATTCAGTATTACTTGACTCATTTGCATGGCATTGACTGCTAATTCATAGTTACCACACGGAACACTGTCACAGACCCGTAGCAACCCTTGTGCCATGGTTGTGGTGTAGCATGCATGCCATTGACTATTATGGGGATATCATGAATTGTGTTACATTACAGTTTTATGACATCTAAATATATTGTCCTTGTGATCCTGTTTGTGCACTGATGCACTGTGGTTTTACTTTGCGTTGGTGTGGCCATGACATTAAATGTTATTTTTTATATGTTGTGCATGTTGTTTTATGCTATTGGCTATATATTTAGCCATTGGCGTATATTAACATTATAATACATAAGTTTGGTCCACTTTCATGTCTCCGATTTTATGTTTGGCAAAATGTAAACCGTTTTTTTTTTTTTTTGGTCTTACGCTATGCCTGCAGAACTTCATGAATCGCTAAATACCTTCAATTGCATGCTACACTGCTGAGTATGGGGTAATTAGCATACATGCACCAGGAGCTGCGCAGCTCTGGCGTACGCTAGTAGTGCACGTGAAAACAGCTCTTACCTGAATTGCTCGATGGCAATATTTGGCGCTAGATCGCTGATGCTACTATAGCGCATGGCGCAAGCTTCATGAATCCCGGGGAGAGTCTTGATTTGGTTAAACATCTTCCATAAATGATTCTCTCTGAGAGCTTGATTAAATGTAAATTGCATTGCAAAGTTGGTTTTATAACATGTTTAAATTTCCACACTTGACTTTAAGAACACTTGACAAAAAGTACAGTATAAACAAAGCTAAAAACTTACCTAGACTTATTGCCAAATGTTTCTTTAATGAGTTTCAGGAAGTTGGGCACATCCCACATTCTGAGTATATATTTAGTAAACGTACTTGCCTGGACTGCGTACAATTCTGAGCAAGGCCAAAGCTGCAACACCCATTTCTAAACCCAAATTGGATTATATGCATTCATCTTAAGAGCTTGACCATGACATAATTTTAAGTTAGCCCTGGACAAGTATATGGGTGAGTATAAAGGGGATAATAAAGGACGTCAAGCTTTTAAATATCAGTTATAGTGAGAATTTGGTCAATTTATAAATTTAGATATCTTTAAATGTATAGACATTTTATGTGATGTAGATGATGGAGTTTATAGAGCAATACATAGATTATTACTTCAGCTGCTGAGCTGGACTTATAGACTAAGCATGACATTACCATGTCAAACATTGCAATTCCAAAACTTCCTAACTGGGTATTACACCAGCTCATCTTAAACAGTCTGTATTCAGAATAACTGCTTTCATATATATCTTTTAAAAGATGCAGCTGGCATAACGCTTGGTGTCATCTCTCTGTCCTATCTTTAAAACATGTCATTCAGTTTTCCTGCTGATCAGTATCAACATCTCCCAGTGCTTGTATGTTGTGGTAAGTTTAAGAATCATCCTGCATTGCTCAGAAAGAATTGAGAAGGGGAGATGAAATAAGTATAGAAAGAAGTACTAAACACTAGAGGTATGTTTTATTTGTAATCAGGATCATTCGTAGATGTTAATGTTCTGGCAGAGTGCTGGCATGTTTGGACAGCATTAATGGTAAAGGACGAACTGATGCACATGTCTGGGAGAATGACATCAGCCATTGTCATGCACAGAGTCTTCCCTGCCATAACAGATATTTTTGCTACAATGACACGCCACTTCACAGAGTTCATTTCCTCATATTTGCAGTAAATTTGTGCAACATTTTTGCAATCCTTCAGTGGTTGGTGGTTGACATGAGAATAAAAAGCATAGCTGTTTCAATTGAACACATCACTATAGCAGTCAGTGTCCCCAGATGAGATCTAAACTGGAGCAACCTTTGGGGGTAAGGAATGATTAACCGTCTATTTAATGCATATTAGCCTAAGGCATAGTTAAAAAAAAAAAGAAACACTGCTAATGAAGGTCATGTACTCCATCAAGTAAGCAGTCAGCTGACCTGTGTTTAATCAAGACATAATAAAAGAACTGTGTCAGTTACTCCAGCTTTTGAATGGCTTAATATATCACATGCATTACAATTCTACATTTATGTAGCGGGTCTATAGTAGATATTCGAATGCTTAAAAGTTAAAAAACTAAAGAACAAACTTTAGTGATCGAACGCTTAAATATTTGAATATACATAAAAATTAAAAAAAAAACAAAATAAAAAAAGAAAAACTAAAGGGTGTAAGCAGGGGGGCAAGCCCCTCTGCACCCCCACACTCCCCGCTACTTAAATCTACCAACTCCAAGATTGTGTTACAGTGTAGGAAATGGGAAATCTTCCATTTCTGCACTGTAGCACACTGAAGTGCGATCTCACAGTTGGTATATTTAAGTAGCGGGGGGTGTGGGGGGGTGCAAGGGGGCTTGCCCCCCTGCTTAAATCCTTTAATTTTTCTTTTTTTTTTAAATATTCTTTTTATAGATATTCAAACTTTTAAGCGTTCAATCACTAAAGTTCATTCTTTAGTGATTCAAACTTTTAAGCGTCCGAATATCTACTATAGACCCTTATGTAACAACTTGTGCATAGCTATGTCAAACAACGAAGGTGATGTCAAGACTCCTGCAATTCCCATTGTACTGTTACACATGCACTACGGTTTATTAACTGAGGTGGGACAGTGCTGGTTTGCTAGGAGAATTCTTAAAAAAATGTCTTCTTGTAGTAAAAAGTGACAGTATAAGACATGTTCCAGCTTTGTGTGTTGCACATCAAACAGCACATCAGAGTACCAGAAACTGCCGCATTTGACAGTTAAGATAGACAGCATTTGAAATAATTTTTTTTTTTTTTTTTTTTTTTTTTTAGTTAAATGATACATTTCACAGTATTTAGCACTGCTATAGATGAGTCAGTATCTAAAATGAAACGCATGTACAGCTGTCGGTCCTTCTTTCTGCCCATATCCAATTTATGTATAAAGTAACATTTAGATAGCATTAAATGTGTTTGCAGGAGGCATGAAATATGTCTGTATTTGACTGAGGGGATTTTATGATATACCTTTAAAATTTTATGTATAACTTGCTTATGTGAACCATGTAAATGGGAGACTCTTGGCATTTGTGAGTAGAGTTTCAGTGGAGCAACACACATCTTCTTGTATTATGTTTATACTGACCTTATTTCATTGCTGGTGTTGCAACCAATAATAGTTTCACAAATATAAAATTTTAGTCTGAAAGTCAGAACATTGTATCAGAATTCAAATTAACAAAGCAGAATTACTAATGTATTTTATTTTCTGTTACCGATGCATCAAGTGCTTTTTCTATGAATGTTACTCCAGCTGCTGTCTGGATTACATCTACATTTTTTACCCTCATTTCTGTGAATAGTTCCATTTTTTTATGTTCTGCTGCTAAACCACCTCAGTAAATTTGTTTTAGCACAATGAGAAACCAATTAAAAATACATATTTTATGTGAATTATATGCATATAACTCAAACTTCAAATTTTGGGAAGATCTTCTATACTAGGGTCCTAAATCTACATTAAATAACCAAGGCATTGCTGAAGAGATAGATTCAGAGCCAGATCATGGTCAAATGGGGCCCTAGGCAGGTGAATGGATCAGGCTCTCCCCCTCCAGTCATTCTGGTATCCCATTAACTGTCTTTCTCCCCTAGTTAACATAAACTGCTCAAAACTGTCAGCATGCAAACTATTTTCTTCTTTACTTTTGAAATGAAGACAGAGATGTAGATTTATTTAAAACCTTTAATTTAAATATCCTTCGTTGACCAGATTAGTCCCACTAGGCTAGTAGTAACATCTTTTCAGAGGAGACCCTTGGTGGTATTTAAACCACTAGGGGAAATTTGGCAAGGGCATTGGGGAATTTCCCCTACTCTTTTTGAAAGCTTAAGTGGATATAAAAAGATCTCACAGCACCTACCATTAACACATACAAATGGGGCCTTAGTTTAACATTTTCTCAAAAGGACAACTTACTCAGGAGTGTGGTTGTAAAGGGTGGTAAGAAGTTTCCAGTGTGTCTTCTTAAAGGTGTATATAGCTAGGCTGATTACCTGCTTAGTAGTGTTCCTTGTTTCTATGTTCCTGGATCCAAAAATTTGAGCTGTAGCCCATTGGAACTGGTTTCAGTGAAAAGCAAGAGAAAGTCTTGTATGCTCTGTTTTTTTATATCACAGACAAGGAACCGTTTAAGGTAACTGGATCTTCTGCCCTAAACAGAGAAAAGGAGAAGCTTGGCAGTGATGAAAGTGATAAAAGCAAAATTCCAAGCATACTGGAAATAAAAGTAAATTTGATCTATATAAGAGATTTACTCTTGACCCACCACAAATCAAGGGGTACAAAAAACTATTGTTGCATATGAATGAGTGAAAATTCATGGTGCACAACTGTGAACTGAGGCAACTATGCGACTTTTTAATCAAAGACAGAATAGTTTGTGGAATATGGAAAGAAAAAAGCTCTTAACCCACAAAAACAACCAAAATAAAACAACAGGGACAATATATGCCTGGCAATAAACAAGTAGGAAATAAATATGGCTCCTGTATTAGATGCGGTTGCTGGAATGAACAGAGGTATAGCAAGATGAAAAATCAAGTTTGCTGAATGTACGGAACAGATTGCCATTATTCAAGAATGTTTTGAAAAAAAGAACTCCAAAATCATAATATTAATATTCTAGAAACAAGTGATGATATACATGCAGAAATACTTTGGAGTAAAACCGAAGTACAGTTTTCTAGAAATTGCAAGCAAAAGGCAACGAAGCAGCACGCAGAACAGAGTTGTATGACAAAAAAACTCTGAGGATATAAACAAGAAGGAATGTTAACATTTTTAAAACATGTGGACGTATAAAACTATATAAATGGCAAATCTGTTGTGTTTAACTTTAACACTTTAGGAAATTGTAACACAGTCTCTAAATTTATATTCATAACCTTCCATCCATCCTCAACCCCTTTTTCCCATTTTTCACATGGAGTCAGGCTGTCACTTCAACAGTGGCAATCATCCCGCGCCAAGGTTTACACCACCAGATGGCTAGCCCTCGTGTTTGTCATTAAACTGCAAGATCAATATGCCTGCATGTGTTCTGTTCATATTCTGGGAATAAACTAAATCCTTTGGGTCAAACATGGTTGATGTGTGTACAAACATAAGGTGTATATACAGCTTTTCATACCCAGTTAAACTGACCCAGTATATCTGGGATAGATATGTGCATACCTGTCTGTGGACACGACTAAATGAATTAGGGCCATACAGCTACAAAATATGACTAAAAATTCTAACTATAGTGTCCATCTCTATATCATATATGAAACCCAGATGACCCAAGTCTTAGTAGTGGCTATGGTGGGAGTAAATGGCTTTCACTCACCTATCCTGGGGGAACAGATAACTATGCATGCAGAGATTTTCATGATGACCACACACCTGAGAAGGAAGCGGACTTGATATTGCAAGCTGCTGATAACTGCACTCAGAAGGCACATGTGTATGAGTTTGCAGACTTTCAAAGGAGGACACTAGATACTCTATGTGAATGCAACATTCACATTGGTTGTTTAAAACAATTTGAGAGCTTCAGGAGCTTAGCGGTGAAGACAGAGTAGGAAAGCTAGTGTCAGTGAGGGCTGAGGTAAGGCAAGGATTACTAGTGAGAACAGCCCTCCCCTGCAGGTCCCTTGGACTGATAGCTCATATGGCCCACTGAAAGGTTGGAGCTGCAACAGGCTGTATAGTCCTTGGATATCCATGACATAAAATGCTCTCATTCCTATCCCCATCACTGGGAAATGAATAGGCATGAGTCGAAATGTATGTGTGTGTCTGTGTTGGGGGGAGACTTGATGTTTGGCAGGCATGAAAGCAAAATACACAGAAAACATTTTTATTTACAGTCACAGTGATTGCAGTCCAAATAACAGAAAATTGAAAACTGTGTCATATAAGCAGTTCTGTCAGGCTATGCAAGCTGCCCATTTATGTATTCACAGAGGCAGCCAGAATGTGTATGGGGAGTGCAGTGATGTTTAAGCAGAGCTAAATCCATTTCAGTACATAAACAGCTAGAATAAGGCAAACATGTAAATTATTTATTTGAATGAAAAGCAGAATACTAAATCTTCTTTGGACAAAATGCATAGAGAAAAAGAGACTGTAGAAAGCAATATTGCAATTTTGCTAATATCACTGTAGATGCAGAAACACAAAATGCAAAGCTCTGAAAGAAAAACTGATGTCTTACAGAACCACTGTGACATCTTTCAGAGTTTTAGATGTTTGCAAACTCAGTACTATATTAAATGTTCAACAGAAGCTGTACCAGTGATACATACTCTGTGTAGGATGCCTATATGCTGTCTAGTAACTAGCCCCACTCCAATCAGTCACTCTAGAAGTAGCTTCACCACACTCCCCACCCATCCCTACATCATTAAATTTATTGACCAAAGCATATCACCTGATGCTTCACTACCCATACAAACCAATATAGTCAAAGAATTAAAACCTAACAAATAACCAGTTAATTACAAATCAGAAAACAACAATCTTTTCCCCATCCTTCACTTATCAACCCCCCAATAGGTGCATACCAATATTTTTTTGCAGTTTTCTTCCTCCCATTTGCTTTCTATAGTCATCTATAGAATTATTTCACAATTCGCATCATACATATACATGTACTTCCCCTAACAGGGACTTTAACCATCCTAAGGCAATTAACTATGTGTGAATCATGCCCTACCTGCACTCAAATCAAGTCTTCCACAAAAAACTACTTAGCCCCATTCATAGATACAGCTCCCTAATCCGGCCATCCCTCTTCATCTTAGACAAAATACTACTCAAAGAAATATACATTACTAACCTACAGCAAATACAAATCCCCACATTCCAGTGCAAAAAGAGTAGCGGAACTACTTCTCTATAATCTCAAAAGACCCATCACCCACCCCAATAAACTAATAGAGAGTGGAGATGTATACCTCAACCTTGCCCCAACACTAGGCCCATCTAAACAAACTCAACACCCAATAAACTTGAAGTCTGTGAATATGAATGGATTTTAAGACTAGAGGCAGATCATGCGCCTGGATTAAATACGACTGTTAACCAATTTTGATAAATCCATATTTAATGGCACACTTAAACAATGTGACTGGGAACCCCTCAACTATATGCCTCTACACAAAGCTGCCAGTTCAATAATTCCTTTTTAATCATACTAAACCAATAAGTCCCTCTGAGACATAAGAGTGAAAATAAATGATGCCTCATGGTTAACCCTTCAAATTAAACAACTCTTGAGAGACATAGACAATGCATGGAAATGATGACACAAAACTAGGACCCATTCCTACTGAGACAGGTATTGGTGCCTCAGATACTGCAAAAAAGCACAAGTTCATTATGATAAAGCACTTCTTCACAAACCAGACTACACATATAAAAAGCCCCAAAGATTTTGGAAAAATTTTAAATCTGGGCAGAAAACCCACCCCAAGTCTTTTCCCTTCTGAAACCAGCAGGGACATTGTAGAGAAATTCAATAAACACTTCATATCTAGTACTCAACACCAAACAACAACAACTTATACCCATCCCACCTAACCACCACCATAGCTCCACAATTCCACTCATCCTAAAAAAAACATCCAGACAAATGCCATCAAAATATACATTATTAAACCAAAACCCACAACAGTTGCTCCTGACAACCTGCGATCTGAATAACTCAGTAAGGTCTCTGACACCATTTGCTACCCTATATCTATCCTAATTGATGGATCCATTACAGAAAACCACATCCAAGCCATATGGAAAGCTTCATTTATAACCCGATTACACAAAGATGGAACATCCACCAAACTGTCAAACTATCACCCTATAGCAATTTTCCTCCCCTCTCCAAAGTGCTTAAAATATGCATACATCAGCACCTCCTAGCCTTTCTACTTGATAACCAATTACTTTCTCCTACCCAACATGTTTTTTGACCCTACCACAGCACTGGAACTGTCTTGCTGCATTTCCTAGATACCATCAAGTAAAAACTCAGGCAATGTTGTCTCCACCCTTTTCCTGGACTTGTCAAAAGCCTTTGATGTGGTCTCACATCAACTTCTCTTCCAAAGATTAAATCTTACAGGACTCACAACTCCCTCAATGCACTACCTCAACAGTTACACCTAGTCAGTAAAATGGAATGACTCCCATGCCACATTCCTTCAATCGCTACAGGAGTCCCTGAAGGCTCCGTAAGTAGGCCAATACTTTTCAGTATCATCTCTAATGACATTCACAAGGAATCAAAACTCACCACCATAATACAATATGCTGACAGCTCAACTTTAATTTGTTTAACCACAAATCTTCCCACTTTAGAAACCATCACACAGGAAGCTTTCACCTGTATAGAAAACTAACTAAATAAATCTCAATTGTTCTTAGACACCAACAAAGCCAAACTAATCCTACTCCTTCCTAAAACATAAAATGACATTAAGCTTGATGTTATCTCCTCAAACAACACACACATTGAAAACATCACCAATACAAAATTACTAGGAGTTATCATTGATAACAAGTTAAAATATGATCTGCACTTTGACACTGCAGTCAAAAAGACACACTGCAAACTAAGCTGTCTTTACTGAACATAGCATCTGCTAGGTGATCATAGCAAAAAAATAGATGCCACCTCCCTTCGCCTTCCTACCCTCCTGTATGCTTCAACAATATTCAAATCTCAACTCTCCTACCAAACACAAATTAGAAAGCAACTCCAACAAACTTAGCACATTTGTCTACAGCCTTCTGAACTGCTCTCATCATTGCATGACGCTCATTGCCCTCAACTGTCTTGAACATCCTCAACACATCACCCTCTCCCAGCTACTCACAGCACACAAAACACTTCACCATCCAAAACACCCTTACTGTTCAAATCTCATACAATGACGTACCAAATATACAATGGCATGTACCAAATAGAACACTAAGATCCTCAGATCTTAAGTTCACTTTTGCTAATAAATCAAATAATTATTATGGTGACTCACTATTTTTGTTGCCATATCTAAGGCATGGAACACATTTCCACACAACATCAGGGTTTTAAATAACCTGCAACAATTTAAAGCAACCCTAAAATATCACCTGACAACTAATAAACTATGCAGCAGTACCATACCTATAGTTTGAAGTATGCAGTCCTAACTGGCTGCCACTGTGGATACTATGCAAGTGTGTTAATATAATATTTTTGATACTACTCACAATAACTTAAAAACATGTATTTCCTTAATCTGATATGCTTTAAAAATAATGTTTGTTGATTGTTTGCTTTGAAACACTTTGCACGTAATGTTTGTTGATCATTATTTTTAATCTTCAAAAATATATTTCTATCCTTGTTTTGAAGATTTCCTTCACTAAAAGTGGGCATTCAGTTACCAGACAGACTTTCCCAGTAACCAAAAGCAAATAAAATAAATAAATAAATAATTCAGACAGAAAAGAAAATGGAAGATCTTAAAGGGATGGAGCTGCAAAGAGTGATAGTTAAACAGACTGAAACTACTAAATTGTTAACAACATGAGAATTCTTGTGAAGCAAGATAGTCTTGATTTGTATAGAATTATGAGTTCTTAATAAATGAATCCTGAAAGAATATTGATCATTATAGACAGTAAAAGAAGCAGTTGTTTGCATGTCTAATGCAACATTTCTCTCAGTGCTGGATGTTAATCAAGGAGTTTGGCCAATTAAACCAAGTGACACATGCTCTGAATTGTTTACAATCAGTACAGTCTTGGCAGAGGCAGATCCAGTACAAGGCACCATAGGCAGCTGACTAGGGCATGGTGCTGGCTGGGGGGGGGGCAAAGCCAGGCCATATAACATTATTAAAAAAAGTCAGAACCAACTGTCTTGCTTGTCTTTTAAAAAACAAAACAATTTATTTTCTCCTCAGCTGATGAATGAATTCCTGCTGGAATCTTTAAGATTTCTTAGTGTGCAGACTGCAGTCTGTTTTACTGGCTCTAATTCCCTTATTGTACACTGAGCCAATGAAAGATTTCTGGGAACTGGCATGATTATTTAGCTCTGGTATTTTGCTGCATTGACATACAAGATAGTATTGATTTTGCTTGGCTTATTTCTTTTGCGCCAGGCAGAATTGAAATGTAATCATTCACACTACAGGAAAATTAAGTACGTTTGTGTGTAATGTCCCCAGCTGGAGGTGGCTGTCTAGTTAAGTAACTTGCTCAGTCTCAAACTCTGTACCTTTGTTACTGGAAGCAAGAGTTTTTCTCCTCCACGCCAACATTAGAATTTCATAGTTTTTGTGGTTCACACAGTATACATGTTGATGCATAACCTGTTATTCTGTTAAATTTTTATGTGATTTAGAATACTCTACTGCCTATTTATGTCCTGTCCTTGAACAAGTCACTTAACCAGACAGTGCTTTGGGGCAACTGGAAATTTGGGCTAGGCTCCTCAATGTTCCCTCTGGACTGCAATCCTAGTAATTACCTATGAACCAGAGTAGTTATGGTGTAAAGGACGGAAATTAATTATATCATATAGGAGCATCATCATATTAGTCATTTTATATGGATGTGATGCTTGGTTTCCTTGTTCTGTTGAATGTTTACATTATGCTTAATATTTATAAAACTGGACAGCATGAAGTGTGAGCTTAATGGTAAGATTTAACTATCAATATAGTCTTACTTTAGCTTATTTTTTTACAGGCATGCAGATGTGAATGGCATTGTTTGGGCTACAGTAGCTTGTCTAGCATTTAGTGCAGATGAGTAAGGCTATGAGCTATTAACAAGTGGTTACATGTAGTACATGGTTTGATTTCCTCAGCCTTTGTTGGCTTTCTGTGTGACTCTGTCATGTTACTTCACCAGAAAATACTTCTGTGCTGCTCCTGAAAAGGGGCACTTGTGTCCAGTGGGCTGTTCCAGGCTGTTAGCAAAAGTACTACACATTTGTCTTTTGAATTCCTACACCCTTCACATAGGTGCTATTTGTTATATGCTATTTAAATATGAATGTAACATCCCTCTTCTGGGCCAGTAATCAAGGAGCCTATATCCTCCCACTGACACAGTTGAGGGATGTTCACTTGGAACAAAAATAGATATGCTCAGTATTTCCAGATGCAGCTTTCTGCACCAAGCACAATTTCCCTTAGGTGCACACAGGGACTACAATCAGTCCTGGGGTTGGGTTCCCCTGTTTCTCTCCAGGTGCCAAATAAGACTCCCCACTGACACAGCTGTAGAATTGAGTCCTCAGCCGAGTATTCCAAGCCAAGTCCTCCACCACTCTCTCTGTGAAACCAGTGCTCTGTGTCCTTGCTCCAAGTAGCTGATACACACACTTTCTGAGATTTGATATTCACACACACACACACACACACACACACACACACACACACACACACACACACACACACACACACACACACACACACACACACACACACACACATCTCTGCAAAAGGCTGGCACAGATTTACTAGCTATGCCCCCTCTGCCCAGACTATAAGGTAGATACTTCATTCAGAACACTCCAAAGCCAGCTACTCTAAGGATCTTATATCAAGTAAAATTAATACTAATACAAATGGTAGTGTTTGACTAATGTAGAAAGGCTTTCAGGAGTGGCCACAGAGTCACCAAATAAATATAAGTACTCCAAAGGTTAAAATATTCCCTAAAATATTCTCTAAACTCGTCAGCTGCTCACTAAGCATTTTCCTTACTGTATACTATTCATGAAACTGCTGTCACTGGAAATTTAGGCATTGTTATAATTATGTAATTTTCTTACTTTTTTAAATGTATAATATATGTATGTTATATTCTTGTTTTTCAATGTTTTTGCATGGTAAACTTTTGTTAAAGTCTTATGCTTTTTTCTGGAGATTTTCTCCTTGGGTCGCCACTGAAAATGGGCCTTTGGCTCAGCTGGACTAACCCGGTTAACAAATGACAAATAAATAAAGACCAGCCTCAATGACAAGTTTAAAAATATTTAATAATAAATAATAAAATAATACAAAAATATTAAACATCTATTTATAATAAACACCAGAGTTTCACTCACAGGAAATATTAAAAATAACACAGATGGAAAGATTAACACGGATACATAAAAGCAATACTTAACTAATCTCGCTATATTTTCCTGACTCATCTAAAGAATTACTGTCCCTAGCTCATTACTAATGCAAGGCAAGATGAAGTGGGTGAGTGGTTCTTCTTCTTCTTCAGGGTTCAAAAGCAGACTGCCCTGACATTTCTGTCTCATTTAGTATTAAAACATAATTTCAGTGCTGGATTACAGAATGACATCACATACATCTGGTCATCTGGCACTGGTTTCCACACTACCCTATTTATTAGAAACTGAACCAGAATCTAGCACGTATGTCATAATACAGACACACACACACACATGCACACAGCTTTGCTAAGGTATGTTATAGCATCTGGAAGCTATAAAACCATTACAAAAACTTCTACCCTTCCAGGGTAGCAATTGGTTCACCCCTAAGGACAATGTAGTAGGGTTCCTAGTCCTGTTTTCCACAGACATTTTGTCTCTGGCTGCAATCAGAACAGTTAAGATTCAATCTTTATGGCCTAAAACAGGTAATTTAATTTCAGACTATTTTTGAAAGTTAGCTGGACTGAGATTAACCTCTTCTCTTCCAGTATCCTTTGTTACAATATATTCATTTCAATACTTACAATACAGTTTGACACACAGATGTATTTCTTTTCTGTCCCACTGTTGGCACATTTTCAATACAAGCAGCTTTACAAATACATTTTTCAACACAAGCATCTGTACAAATCAGCTTGATATACAAATGACATATAACTCTTTATAAAACTCCAGCTAGCTATGCTGGTATATGCTACACATCCACTACCCTACTCCTCCTGGCATAGCTGGCACTACCTCACATTGTCACAATGAACCCCAGAACTTTCCTTGTAGATGAATGGGTTGCCATATGCAATTTCAATAAATATAAATCTCAAGGGAAGAGAAAAATATTGTTTCTCATGCTAAGTCTTTTTTCAACGTGAGTGTTTTGTTTTGTTTAGAAAATGACTGCCAGTGTTTTTTTTTTTCTGTTAAATCTGAAATGCATTTTAAATAGAATCCAAATATCTGTGATAATTGTAAAAGTAAAGAAGAAAATAGTATTTACACTGACATGTTTGAGCAGCGTTTATGGTAACAGGGGAGAGATAGTCAAGTAATGGGATACTGGTATGGTTTGTGTGGGCCTGATTCATTACTGGGCATAGATCCCCATTTGTCCACAATCTGGCTCTAACTCTGGTGGTGTACACTGCAAGAATACAGAAGTTTTCTTATAGCAGCCTTACTCTCCTTTACTAACACTATCCTTCAGCATAAAAACAATGGCTATCTCTCCTCTGCTACTTTCCTAGACCTGTCTAAAGCATTTGACATGGTCCCACACAAACAACTTATCTCTGTCCTCAATAACCTAGCCTTCTCTCAATCAGTCACCAACTGGTTTCAGAGTTAGCTGTCTGACTGCCAACAATCCGTTGTATGGCAGAATGACATATCTCCCCAACTACCTGTCTCCATAGGGGTTCCCCAAGGATCCATCCTTGGACCCCTACTCTTCACTGTTTACACCAATAATCTAGCCTCTGCCACGAAACATGGCACACTCATACAATACGCAGATGACTCAACCATCATCTGCTCAGCCCAGTCCCTACCCAAACTGCAAAAAGTCACACAGGAAGCCTTTTCCTCTGTTGAAACTTGGTTATCCGATGCCCAATTAATACTCAACCCAAACAAAACTAAACTACTCATCTTCCAACCCACCAGACATACCCAAAACAACTCTCACTTTAACATCACAGCAAAAGACAACACCACTACATACCCAACTGAACACACCAAATTGCTAGGAGTGGAAATAGACAATAAACTAAAATTTGACATTCACATATCCATGACCATAAAAAAAGTCCACAAAAAACTAGGAGCGTTATAAAGAAATAAGCAACTTCTCACCAAAGCAGCAAAGATTTCAATAGCAAATTCCCACCTTATCTCCACCCTACTTTATGCCTCTCCAATATATACCAACCCAAGGTAATGCGATCTAAACAAGCTAGAGACCTGCTACAACAAAATCGCCAAATTCACCACAGGAGCATCCTACCGTAGTCACCACTGTCTCTCACTTGCTGAACTGGGCTGGCTTGAACTCCCTCACCTCCTTCAGTGGTATCAACTCTCACTTGCCCACAAACTAGTAAACCATCCACTAAATGTCCCATCCCTCCAGAATCTACTCCAACCCTATCGCACCACCAGACCGCTAAGATCCAGCAACAAAAATCACTTGCAGATCACTAAAGCCAATAACTCTGCTGGTGAAGCACTATTCTCTTGCACCATAGCCAAATTATGGAACTCCCTTCCACCCACAGTTACCACCGTACCATCATGCACCCACTTCAAAACTTTACTAAAAGCACACCTAAAAACATGCTGGCTATGCCCTTGCAACTCCCACTCTAATATCACCCACCCCATCCAACCACTACCTTTCTTTCCACTCCACTAACTACCTTGATTATAGCAAGCTCAGATGCTCATAAGCCTAGTGCTTATTATACAGCAGGAACTTCTTCTTGTAACATTTGTTCATGTCTGTTATGTACTTCACAGATAAAGATTCTAGTTGTCTACTGATGTAATATGTTCTTCATCTGTAAATATGTTGTAAGTAATTACTATGTTAAATTGTTAATCGCTATGTAATCCAATGTAACTACTGTCTGTTTACTTTAACTGTGGAGCTTTTCTCCCCGGGCCTCCGCTGAAAATGGACCTACGTCCAGTCGGACACTCCCGGTCAACAAATGTAAATAAATAAATAAAAATAAATAAATACATTTTAGCCATTCAATAGTTCAGACCTGTGCTGAGAGATGTCAGAGAGGATAGCTATTCTTGATGACAGGGGAGACTTAGGAGGTCAAAATGAGTTGTAGATGTCCTGCAAACATGTAAGCCCCCTCACAAAAAAAAATTATGTTATATACACTAATATTTCTAATTTTTGTCTGACTTGTAGGTTGTTGAACAAAAGCTGGTGCATTTATATTGTCTTTAATTGTTGTGCTTTGTTCATTGCACTAAATAATGAATGAATTAATTAATTAATAAGCCTGCATTACTTAATATAGTCTAACCATGGTGCATTTCAGTAGTCTAAGCATATTGCATTTTAGCAGTATAATTTGCAGTACCTTCCTGCATTTTTGGAGCGATGATCAGAACCATCTAATCTTCGTCATCCGTTATGTAGTCATTGTTGCATATTACTGTGATTCAATCTTCTCTAGAATATCGGATTGTAAAGAATTTATCCATTTTGTTAAAAACTGTTCCTACTGCAATTGGCACAGAAGAGTAAAGGTCTGACTTGTTAATGAACTACATCCTGTGACAAATATGCAGTGTTTGAATCTGTCCACCTTCATTTTCCTACTGTATGATATTGAGAAATTGACTTAACCAGATTGGCAATTGGGAATTTAGGCTAGGCTTCTTAAAAGTCTCCAGGACTGCATGTGTAGTAATCTTTTGAACCTTTTGTCATTGTTTCCAGCCATTCCTTACTGAATATTTTATCTAGTTCAGGAAATGTTTTAGCAATATCAGCATCTCACCAATTTTTAATGCAACATAGGCAATTTAATCTTCAAGGGCTTCAGGAACTACATTTGTAGATGAAGCATTGAAATGCAAAGTTGTTTGCCAGCAGCAGCTTCTGCTTTAGTAATAGTACTCTCTGATGTGGAATTATTCTAATGGCTTTTACTTCTGTGGAGATTGTGCATATTGACTTTGCATATGTTATTAGGTGGTTAATACTTTTCATGCTGTCATAATACCCTTCTGTTTAAATCAAGCTGCACATAGCTGGATCTTATAGCATGATGCTAGTGATCTTTGTACAGTTTCATGTGGTTCATCCAATGCTACCAATAAAGTACATGTAACTTATATCTTCATAACAATAAGGAGTGTACACAATTAAAAAGTGTCTATAACTGCTTATTGGGGTAGGGTTGGGGAGTTGGGTCCGTGGATGAAAGTACATTTTTCTCATATCATCTGGTCATTTTTAAACTGCCTTTAATCTAGCTTTGTAGTACTAGTGTGCGTGTGTGTGTGTGTGTGTGTGTGTGTGTGTGTGTGTGTGTGTGTGTGTGCGTGTGTGTGTGTGTGTGTGTGTGTGTGTGTCTGTGTTCAAAACTACACATTTGATACATGCTATAAAATGATGCTGTATTAAACAAAATGTAAGTTTGAAAACAGCCCAGGGACAAAGTACACTTAATCCACCACTGCCTAGATGCATTTTCATTGAGTGTGTATTTTAATGCACTTTCAAGAGAAGAGATGTTTACTATTTTTCATCCTAAGTCTATTTTTAATATGAGAATGTTTTGTTTAGCAATTGGCTATCAGTGTTTGTGCCATAAATTTTGAAATAAAAGTTTTAAATTTAATTCTACTTCTTTATAATCATTGTAAAAGTTTAGAATAAATGAGTATGCACAGTGACAAGTTTGAACACTATTTGTGGTAATTGGAGAGAGAGAGAGAGAGAGAGACCCAAGTGATCGAACACGGCAATGGCAGTGAGGTCCCTGGTCAATTACCATGCCTAGGCCCACATTCGACTATGACCCTTGAATAGATATTGATTTTTGAGATTATTATTTGTTGTTTCTTTACATTCATAAGTCTCTTGATTTGCTGTAGCTGGTATGATTAAAGGCTTGGAAGCAGGGACAACACTTGAAAGTAGGCTGCTGCTGCTGGACTGCGTCTCTGCAAATTAAAAAAAAAATATATATATATGTTTTATTTGTAGTGCGTGGAGTGAGATAATTACATTCTGAGATCCAAAAGAGACAACTCACTTAAGTACTTCTATTGCCTGAGACCCAATCTTAACAAATGTTAAGCACTCCCTGCTTCAGTTGTTCAGATTGGGTATCATCCTAGGCAGTTACTGAACAGCAAACAAGAGCAGCTGAATAAAAAAACAGATTTGTTTCTGCCTGCTGTCTATGCCAATAATTTGTCCCTGACTTTTTCTAACACAACAGAATCTCTTGCATGGTCTTTCTAACAGTGCTTGCTAAATGCTTTATGGCTTTTTTCTTGTAACCCATAGTACACAGAGCTGATAAAGCTCCATGCACTACAAAGAGTTATGATGGGATCTCTTTGCCGTCTAGGTGAACTTCTGGGCATCCAACTGTCCAACACATAATAAGCTAGTTACGATTGATGACCCGCTCATAATCCTCTATACTGTATTTATTTTTTTTTTATCTAAGAAATGGTAGACTTTCTTCTAGTTCCAATTTCTGTAAAAGAAAATGAAAAGGTGAGCTCATTCATCTGGGGCATAGATTGAAATGCTTGGCTGTTTTCAAAATAACCCAGCCTTGTGATCTATACCTCAAAAAAAAAAGAGAATAAGGTTGTAAGACTTATTACAAATCCTCCTGCCATTTTGTGAGTCACAAATGGCTTTTGAATATTGGTTACCAGACCGCAAGAGGAAGTGACCAGCAGCCATTTTCAACTGGCTAAGACTGCCTTAGATGACCGATGCATGAGACAGCCTGAGAAACAAATGTGAAAGAAGACATGATGAGTAAGGTACAAGAGATTTTTTCTTAATGAGTATGTTTTTTCTTTAAATAAATAATATGTAATATGGTGCCAGCCAGCCTAATGTATGTAACTTTTCTTATACAGTTAAAGCTGTGTATGGGTGTGTGCATGTGGATGTGTGCATATACATGCACAGGCAACTTTGTGTGTGTCTGTAAGTCTGCAGTTGTCTGACAGCAATAAGCTGAAGTACTTAGCTCTTCTTTCTTTATTTATTTATTCTCAATTAGATATCTGGGGTGTACATAGACAATACAATGGTTATAATTGGTGAGTGGATCAGTGTGTGTGTGTGTGTGTGTGTGTGTGTGTGTGTGTGTGTGTGTGTGTGTGTGTCTGTGCATGTGTGTGGAGGGTGTAGCAGGGAGGTTTTCAGTGGATGGCACTGTATGCTTCTGGTAACAGTGAGCTAATATTTATTAATCTGGCCATTATTTATTTGTTTTATTACAATCATGCCTCTATGGTGTGCTGAGCCAATAAACAGGTTACAACTTATGCATGCATGTGTGTGTGTGTGCATGTGTATATGTGCATATATGTGTGTGTGTGTGTGTGTGTGTGTGTGTGTGTGTGTGTGTGTGTGTGTGTGTGTGTGTGTGTATTTGTATGTTTGCATGTGTTCACTAAGAGTCATTACAATGGGTTGAACTGTCTGCATCTCACAGAAAACAAACATAATTCATTGCTATGGAGATTATTTATTCATGTGTTCATTTATTTCTTCACAATTAGACATCTGAGGTGTACAGAATCAATAAAAGGGCAATAACTGATGGGCACATCTGTGTGTGTCTGTGTGTATGTGTGGAGTTCCAGTGGGTTACACTATATGTATTACACTATATATATTTAAAATCAGTGAGCTGAAATACATTAATGGAACTATTTTTTTTATCGATTTACTTATTTTATCAAAATCAGACGTAAGATATATAGAGTAAACAAAGTAGCAATAAATGATGGGCAGCTGTGTGTGTGTGTGTGTGTGTGTGTGTGTGTGTGTGTGTGTGTGTGTGTGTGTGTTTATGTGCATGCGTGTGCATGTGTATGTTTATGTTTGCACTTACAGATGGTTTGCAGTAGGATGCACAGTATACATTTGAAAACAGTGAGCTGATGTACATTATAGTACCCATTATTTATGTATATATTTATTAATTTGATCACAGTCAGGCATCTGAGATGTACACAGCCATTATAGTGGCACAACTCTGACTTACTTGCCCTCTTTCCAGTGGTACTGCTGGCAACTTTCTATGTTACATCTCTTTTTCTTTCTTTTTTTTACCATTTCTTGATATGACTCAGAGATACTGTGAAGTGTTTTGTCTTTTCAGTTTATTGGGAATTACTGTTTTTAAGTTTTGACATTTACCATTGGATACATCTTATTTCTTCCCCAAAAGAAAAAGAAAATACAACATACTTCTTTCCTTACTCAAGATTGTTGTTGATGCTATCATTAGATCAAAAGTTTGAAGAAAAGCTCTAGAATGTACCTTGCAATGTGTAGAACCTTATAGTTTCTATAGGCCATGTAACTCCCAGACTCCTGACTTATACAGTTATTTCCGCCACAGGTATTTTATAACAGTCTTCTCCACACCCCTTGTGTCTTAGTTAGGGCATCTAAAAAGATGGCAAATATTCCTGTAGGTCCTACTTGTTCTAAAGTCATCAAGTTCCACTGCTTAGTAGATATTGAAAATATTGATAACATGGTAGCCTGGGGTTGCTGCCAAACAAGAACATGACATTGAATTAATGAAGCTACTAGTCTGACCAATGTCTCAGTGATTAAGACTTCTTTGAAATGCATTTGTTATCTTCTAACTACTGGTGGGTTACAGCTAGATTAGTCTGCATGTCCTCCCCGTGGTTGGGTGGGCGTTCGAAAGACATGCGTAAATGGGTGTGCCTTCATTGAAGGTTGAACGTCGAGCTGGCACCTCAGCATTCATGAAAATCTACTGCCAATCATTAACGGACCGGAGTTCTGCTGTGGCGACCCCTAACCCGGGAAAAGCCAAAATACAACAACATGTTATTGTAAACATGAAAACTTCAACAGGCAAGCCCTTGTTAATGTGACTATTGGGGATGTTACCAATCCACGTTCATCTCGTTTGTCATGATATAACTGCACCAAAAGGAAAGCTACTAGAGCAAAATGCAGTCTGGAGTTGGTCAGAAAGCAAGCATTCATTTTTAAACTGTTAAAGAGACTGATAACCACTGTATCTGCAAGCATATATTTTTATGCAGCTTTACCGCCTCACTTGAAGAGGATGTAAGTTACAAAGCCTAGCTGCAGTACTATTGTAAGCAGGCAGACGTACTGCCTAAGTATCTAGAGTTGTAACAGATGAACCAGTCAAGTGTGTGAAACTGAAAATGAACTGCTCTTTGGTTGTCTGAAATGCCATGATTATTTATACAGGGAACGTATTAAAGTTAAGACACATTACAAATCCATAAAAGCAGCTTTGAAAAATTACTCCACAAAGCACCAGCTAGATTACAAAGAATTCTGCTATCACTGCACATAAATATACTGCTGAATTTCTGCAAAGCCAGGAAGACTAAACATTTAGCTGACATGCTTAGTACAGCTTATATGAATGAATGCAAGTAAGATTCACTGGAGAAAGATCTGGAGGTTCTGTGGGTCATAGTAAAATTCCAGTAACAGCTGGAAAACTGCAGGCAGTTAAAATGATTATAAAAGAAACTAGAGAAATGCAGTTATTGAGAAAAAAAAAACATAATGTCAGAATGGCAGACAATGCAAAGCATTTACATCCACGTTTTAGAAGAGTCATATTTCATACAAGGTTTATTTTTTGTTAACAAAGTAAATATTCCATTTCAGCTAAGAAATCAGGCACTGCTACTGAAAATTTACAAATTTAATTTGAGAATGTCTGTATTCAAGGACAAAGACAGAGAGATCATGTACAGGCCCAACATGACAGGTCAAATTGAACAAGTTGTACAAAACCTGGAGCTTTCAGGTAAGCATAGAAAAAATATCAGAAAGAGGAATTAATACCTCATGATGTTCCAGCATTGTGATAGAGGTACGAGCTGACTAATTTCAGCATAATGATTTTAGCTTCCTCTGACATGTGGATTATTATTTAAAATAACCCGAAGAAGTGCAGCTCAGGGTTATGGCAGCCACTTCAGTAATCACTGTGTTGAAGTCACTGTTTTTAGAAAATGGAACTCCCAAGTAACTGATGTTATATAACGAACCACAATTTGGATATCAATAGTTCAAATAATTGTTCAAGTGCATTTACATGTTAACATATTATTCTGAGTCTAAAATATCCCCAATCAAATGGACAAGTGGAATATATGATACAGATTGTGAAACGTGTTACAGAAATGTGATGCATCAGTCTGGACATTCTGACCAACCTAAAATATGTTAGATTGTATCTTATCATCCCCTAGGCATTACAAGAATGTCTTTCCAGGAAGGTATGTTCAATGGTAAAAGTTCTACTCCCCAACCAGTTGTACAGTATGGACATTCATCCCATATTTCTGTATAGCATAAAAGTATACTTTTACATTCAGTAGGACTATCTCCATCATAGCTATTAATGTAAAGAAGGGTTAGAACAAGTCTAGCAATGCCCTATATGCTGTTAGTTCCAGATACCGTAATGCATGCATTCGTATTTCTCAGAAAAAAAAAGCCAATTAATACAGAAAACAGTAGTGACAGAAGTACCCCAAAAATATGTTTTTATGGAAAGGAGAACGAGTCATAATGACACAAGATCAATATTTGTGGGTCCACCTTTCAAAGGACAGTGACTGGACACTATTAAAGTCTGACATCATGTATGGTTCTGCATAATGATTTATAGTATTATATATATATATATATATATATATATATATATATATATATATACATACACACATATAGATAGATATAGATAGATATAAATATATGAAAGCAAATGCATTTGTTAATGATTCACTAGATATAGATATAGATAGATATAGATATATGAAAGCAAATGCATTTGTTAATGATTCAAAACCCAGATTATTTGTCAGACGCTCAAGTGGACAGCTTTAATTCAGAACTACCAGACACTATGTCCAAGGTGTCAGAGAAATGTTCCTTAGTAGATATGAGATCAGGAAGCGAGATGAACACTGTAGAATTTGCCATGTAAACAATCATGAAACCTTTAACCTGTCCTAATGCTGCTGATGAGTGGTGTTTAGTCAGTTTGGGTTAGTGCCTACTTTACCAGGTAGGGTAGGCTTATTGAAAAGCACTTAGATGTAGTGACTATATGTGTCAGTAGTTAGAGTGAAATGTTGTTTTCCTTTTTGGATATATCTTCTTTTTGTCTCATGATGCATTAGTCTTCAGAGTATTGTTAATATTGGTAATATTAGTAAACTACAGTGCAGTATATTATACAGTATGTTATCACACAGAGTATATAGCATTTATTCTACTTTCAAATGCTGTGGTAGCCTTAACTATAGGGATTATATCCCTTGCTAAATATGTAAGAGATAGCTAGCTTCTAAAGCTTAAATGTGACCTTAAATGTGCCCAAAACATTATGCTCAAAAAATGATGAAAAAGGGTGGCTAAGGCTCCAAGTCATTCAGAGCTTTCATGCCAGCTGAGAGGGAAAGGCTAGAGCCCTAAAAAAATGTCAAAACTAGTAAAGTAACAATAGAAGTCCTCACCATGACAACAGAAATATGCAAAAATAAGAGACATGAATGGTGTGTGTGAGGGGGTAGCTACTGCAGCAATGATCATTTGAAAATATATTGTTTTGTTTAGTTTACGTGTACAGCTGTACTGTGGTCATCATATTGATCACTGCTGCAGTAGCCTTAGCTATACGGTAGACTGCCATAGCTTACATTGACTAGAAGGAGGAATAATGAGTCAATAGCCCCTAGAGAATGGTCCCAGCAAAGCCGGTCCTAGACGAGGGTAAGGAATCTAGTTTGTATTGTTTTGTAAAGGTATTGCAAAAGGACCAAGTTACTGCTTCTAGAATACTACTAGAATCCAACACTTTCCAAAAAACCACAGATGAAGCCAAGGATCTAGCAGAATGAGCCTTGACCCTGCCAGTTAACTCCCTTGTTGTGGTGGGTATTACAAAAGTTAATAGCCTGAGACAGCCATTTGGAAATAGTCTGTTGTGACACAGATTTTCCTTTCTTCTTAACTTCACAAGAAATAAACAACTGATCAGAGTTCCTAAAAGATTTATTTCTGTCGAGATAGTTCCCTGGATTCAGGAACATCTGTTTTCCATGCAGGAACAGTGTAGGAGCTCCTGCATGGAAAATGGCCACTGAACGATCCAGGAAAGTGGCGTTTTCACGTGCATGAGTGGCCCTACACTGTTCCTGCACGGAAAGCCGTGCGGGAAGCAAATCACCTCATTTGCTGGTAAAACACATGCAAACGAGGTGATTTTGCGATCCGCGAAGCTGGCCGGACTCCATGCAGGAACAGTGTCAGAGCAGAAATGTATTCAGTTAGTAACTGAATACATTTCTTCATCTGAGCAAAGGGAGGCAGGACAGCTCATGGAAAAGCATGTATTACAGCCAAACACATGCCAATGGACAAATATAAGGCCATTAGCATTAATAAATGTTTATTTTTTTTTTAAATTAAACTTTTTTTTGGCCGATCACAGCCATTTAAGCTTAGGGCAGTGGCGCGCAAATGGGATCATGTCAAAAAAAAAAAAAAAAAAAAGAGAAAAGTCAATTTTAAGATAATTCTGCATTTTGCCACTATAGTCAATGGCATGCAGAATGCAAAAAATATGAGGGAGCACTGGTTGTCAAGGGGAAAGGGTACACACCTATGAAGCAATGAACCTATGGATCTCAGTACTGGCAAATGTGTGTGTGTGTGTGTGTGTGTGTGTGTGTGTGTGTGTGTGTGTGTGTGTGTGTGTGTGTGTGTGCGTGTGTGTGTGCGTGTGTGTGTGTTTGTGTGAATAGTAATCTCAGTGTGTTTGGTTGATGAATATCCCCTGTGGCTGTGGTTATTAGCAATCGGAGGTGTGTCCAAACCAGAACATGTACTATTCTCCATTCTACAACAGATGTTGTACATCAACATGTACCTTTCTACAACCCTCAGCCCTATAATCTGAGGCATATGCAATCACTGTGTTACAGACTGGGAATTACCATGTACATACTGTACCTTGCCTATGACATGGTGGATATGTCACCACACTGCCCTACCCTGTGGCCTTGCTGCAGGGCCACATCCTGGTGACACACAGATGCCTAGAATGGACATGGGATACAGCATGTGAGAACACATTCACTCAGCACTTCTCTTGTGGAGGGAGAAAGGGGTAAAGCTGGCACTGAATGTGTTGCCAAGACTGTGGCCAATATCTGTTGTCTTAGGATAGGTATTAGCTTTGTGCAGTAACTTGCAGCACTTGTGTTTAATGCTGTGGAGATTGTTGATGTAACTATCATGGCTGTTGTGTCTGCTGCATCTCTACTGCCATAGATGCCTGTCAGGGACTCCATGAGTGATCCAAAGTTGTGTTTGAGGCTAATAAGGGAGTTCAACAGTCATGGGACACCACATTTCCCTGCAACAGTGCCCTCCTTCTGATGTACACTTCAGTAATGGCAGGGGACCATCACATTGTCTCCCAGTGT
This sequence comes from Protopterus annectens, assembly GCF_019279795.1. NCBI lineage: Eukaryota > Metazoa > Chordata > Ceratodontiformes > Protopteridae > Protopterus > Protopterus annectens. The sequence goes on from NC_056731.1 coordinate 717,060,829, forward strand.
TTGGAGGCAGTGTCTGGGTTCTGTTGACTCTGGCTAGTACCATGCATTCATGTACCTGTTTGTACAGTGCCTATGTGTATGATTCCACAGTCATGCAGCTACATCCCATTGCCATGAGTGCAGTGAAGACATCCACCCCTTATTTTCATGGATGCAAAGTCAGCTTTGGAGAGTTTTTGCCAGATGGTTATTTTTGTGGGGGGTGTGGCTGTCATGTTGAGGTCCATGTTGATTACAGTCTGTGTGAATCTCACCATGCAGGGATTGACATCTGGGGATGAGCAATGGTCCCATATTTAAGTGGTCAACACAGGTCATGGTTGTTGCATCCTCTACCATGGGTGAGTATGAGCTGGTCTAGGGTAATGGAAATGATGAATCCCAGAAGTGTTGGGCCACTGTACTAATGATTGGCTACATTCCCCAGGTGATGGAGAGGTAGTTGAAGACTCGTAGTATGTCAGTGTTGCACTGGACTGTCAGAGATTGCAGGGTGTCGAGGAATATGCATTGACAGTCTAGGGACAAAGATGTGGACCCATAGCAGGCTATGGTCTGGATAGCACCATTACCCCAAGACTACCCCAAGGAGGTTGTACCAGAAGTATCTCCAATGCATTATGATGAGATGCTAGTCTGGAGGTGTTCCTATCCATACTGAATATGGAGACAACACCACCTGTGGAGGTGTTGTGTGGGCCATGTTTGGGGGCTGACAGGTGTGGAATGCATCATAGCCTGATACTGCAGGTCTGCTGCTGTGAACCACCTCTCCACTACAGCAGACATGTGTCCTCCACTCCAACAACTGCTATGAGTGACTGCATCCTGACAGTTAGATGTCCACTGTTGAGCAGCATGACCCTCAGATTGCATACACGTGTAGCTGTTGTGGTGGTAATAACATTAGGAACACTGCCCAATAAGGCACCATAGGGGTGGCAAGACATGTAGCCAGTACCTGGCAACCCAGCGATGACATATGTAGGACATCCATGGCAAGTCATTGGGTTCTGGCAATCATGCCATCCCAGACAGAGAGGCCCTGGATCCCCTGAGAATGACATATAACATGTAAGCCAATGTTGCAGTCAATCATCTGTTGATAGTACCGCAGCATAATTCTGGGTGACAGCAGTATACTGCCCAGGGCTACTGTCACACCTGCCTGAACCACATAGTCAGAGAGTTCAACCATGTATCCTGTCATGTAGTCCAGGGAGGTGTGTCCCAATTCATTCACACCCACATGGATATGGAGTGATACTCGTAGTTGTTGTGGAGTGACATGACTGGCTGTGTCATGTGTTAGATGCTGGCATGTGATTGATATTTGGCTGTTACATGCTCCATATTCAACCTAGTGAGTGGGATGTGTGTCCTCAGTATTGAGTTACCCATGATCACCGTATTGTGCAAGGTAGTTAGCCTTAGGGGCTTAGGTTGGTGGCACACTGTAGGTTAAATATGTGTCCCTTGGCATGTGCCATGTTGCGGTGTCTGAGTGAGTGTCTGCCTTGCTGGTCTGTGCTGTTTGGGTAGATGTCCATTGAGTGCCTCTGGGAAGGTGGGTGTGTGTCTTTTCACTGTATGTCATGGCTGTCAAAGTGGGCGTCATGGTGAGCTATGTGTTCCACATGGTGTCGTGCAGGTATTGATCTTATCCTCTTGACCTGCTAGTCCATTATTTGCTGGAGAGTGCATATGTCCACACTGGGTGATATATGGGTAACCCGCACAGGTCTGAGTGTTTGGAGTTTAGAGGGGAGGGTTGTCTGTGTACATGCGGCAGTTGTAACAGTGCCCTAGAATGGACATGTGTACCAGGACAATGGGTGAAAGCACAGATAACCACCCTTCAAACATGCCAGGAGGGGTGGACATGACTAGTAAGTACTGGGGTGACATCTGTGATGAACAAGTACTGTTCACGGCTCACAGGTGTGCCACATTTCATGATACAATAACCTGGTGAAGTGCCAAGCCATAATGCTAGCTGAAGTGCAAGACAGAAAGAACTAGCATGATGTACAGGTGGAAAAGAAGGCAGACTGTCTGCCACCTGTAATACGTTACCACAGCTGTGCAGTTAATCATAGCTTTGGCCATATTAAAGTTCAGTAACTTGATACATCTTCTGGTCTCCGTCCACATGACAGGGCATAATGTCCAATCACATATTGGGTGATGATGTCTGTTTCCCCAATAGAGAATGCTAGTAGGTGAGCACTCTGCATGTTACCTGGAAGACATGAACAGGAAAAGGCCACAGGACCTCATACAGTTGGCAAAATGCACATCAACAGTGGATATTACTTCAAATAATCCAGACTACCCTGGAAACCTCCAGGCTGTCATGGCTATAGCAACTTGCATTACAGACCTGTCCCTGAGCTATCTTATTCCCTCCAATGTTGGACACTTGATTGTATGAGCCTCTATCCTCCATTCATTTCTGTGTAGAGGGTTGACAGTGGTCATCTTCCACGTGGATGGTGTGTGTGTATGGTGGCAGGTCTGCGTTTGACTGTGGTGTGTGATGGAGCTATGAGCACATGCCTGAGTTCATGTAGGAGGCAGACATTGATGCTAGTATGTCCCATGGAGATATACTGTTGTTGCCATCAGTAGGCAATATGTACATGCCCACCATTGTTGTGGGGAGGAGTGTAGTTGATGTGCATATCTCCATGTATGACTGGGGTGGACAGGGTGGCAATGTTCCCACCTAACGTGTGGGATGGAGGTTGCCTATATCCATGGCATGTGTGTATGAGGTGTTCTTTACCCCCCAGTACAGGGTGAATTGTGTTGTTTCATCTGAGAATTCCAATATATGTGGAGACATGGTTGCAATTGTCCTTGGTGGTGTGGATATGTCCGATTCGTAGTCATAGTCAGCCTTACAGGACATCACCTGTGAACTTACCTGCTTGCCCAGATATAGGTGGACTTGCTTCAAAGTTGTTGCCTGCACCTATGTGTCCCTGTACAGCCAATGTAGCAACCTATTTTGTGGTTTGTGTATTGCTGCTGTCCACCAAAGGGGATTACTCTACCTTGGCGGAGGCTGGATATACAGGTCAGGTACTGCTGCGTCCATATAGCTACAGTGAATATAAAGGCTACACACCAATGATACACTGCCTGGTATTTGTGCAATTGGAACATGACACCACAATAACTCATTTCATAACAATTGCCACCTGTAGTGTGACCTATAGCCTGTACAAATCAATTGAAAACATAACAATCTGGTTTGTGAAAACATATGGAAATAATACTCAGTACAATAAGCCATTTGAATGAGTGTGCACACCCTTAAAGTTGTGTATGCACCTCTTGAGATGGTTACAGCATTCATCCGTCTTGGTCTGGACTCTAACATCATGGCACATCTTCACTTGACAATAGTTGCTCACCTTCCTAGAAACACCTTTGATTGTATTGCAATGGAATTGGACAGGTTAGGGGTCACATTCAAGATGAGAAACATTATGAAATGATCTTCCGTGGTCTGATTGTCATACAGCGCACAAACCTGGCATTCTAACAGGGGTGTGTGTACTTGTGATATCCACTGTATATAGGTGTTGATATAGCTGGAAGTGGTAGGCATGGACAGAGGCTCATAACACAGGTGGACACTTCTCTGATTAATACCTGAGAATCATGCCTACTCCAGTACCCACAACAGTGTCAGGGCAATGCAACCACCAGTAGCTGTACACATATATGTCTGTTGTATGTACTGACACTGATATAACACACATGTGCAACATATACAACCTATTTACCTGGCTGCTTGAAACCCATGTGATTAATTTTTGCCTTCCAGCTGAACATATGCATACTTACATGTGCTCAGGGGATACCTGATATACATTTCTCTTGAATGTAAGTATGGCACACTGTATTTACAGTCTTGCTGCTCAATCATACTTCTCAACCTGTTACAGCAGTACGTCTTGACAATGGCACACATAAATGGGTGTCAAAGGGGACATCAATATTGATACTGTATTAATATAGCTGTACCATACATTAGTACATTGATTGCACAGTAGGGTTTGAGATCACTGTGATAACCTGGAAGATGTCCAACAGTCATAAATAGTCTATTATGTTACAATGCCATTGCTCACAGATCTGTGAATGGTTTGGGTGACATAACACAGGTATATGTGTATGTGACTATAGATATCAGTCACAAATGTGCTTCTTGTCTAGCAGAACACTGTACAGTCGAATGTTATTAAGTCAATACATTACATGCAGTTCAACACACACATCTGCAAGAGTACTCTACTATGCACATGCCCTCTATAGGTGTCTTAGCTTTACAAGGCAAACATGTGTCATACTCATAATCACAGGTGACATGGATATGGGAAACATCCATTAATTGGCCTAGCAGTGGCACAGTCACAACTGTTTGAGAGACACCCCTGCAGTTGTCATATATGAGCTGTCCTTTCACAGGTGAGTCAGGCTCATAGGTTCATAAGTAGGTACTAGGCTATTGGCCCTAGAGCCTATATAAGCCTAGCCAAAAAGGTACCCTGGCTTTAGCCACCGAAGAAAATTATTTTCCTGTGCCCCTGTCGAGCAGAGCCACAGAGATGATCCCGGGGTGAACTTCCTATTTCCCATCTAGTCATCAAGATTTTTCTTGAAGAGTGCTAATGAGGAACTTTGTTTGATATAGACAGGTAGTTTGTTCCAAAGTATGGGAAGTCTCTGGGACAGGAATCTATCCCTCCAGCATGTTTTGTTTATTGTGGTGACAAGGTTTAGGTCCCAAGATCATCTAGCTCAGAGGGATTGGAATTTCATTTAGTGGAGCATGTCCAACAGCTCTGGGTTTGACATAGCATTGTATGTTAGGCAGAGATCGCCTCTGAGTAGGCGATATGCGACAGAGTAAAACTGGTGTTTTTTGAGATGGTTTGCATAGGGCATCTGTTTGAGGCTGGTAATCCTCTTTGTGAGGTATTTTTGAGGCCTTTCCAGTTATTGTAGATGTCTTCTGAGGTACATACTAAAAGGGGCGTTGTACTCTATAATGAGTCTAATGAGTGCTGAGTAGAGGGGAACAATGACATCTTTTTTCCCTGGATGAGAAACCTTTTGTGATGAGGTGTGCCACGTAGAAGGATTTCCTAACTACTGTGGCAATGTGATTATCAAAGGAGAGACTACTGTCCACCTGTGTCCCAAGGTCTCTTATCACACTTTCGGTGTTAAGTAGACTACCACCTATGTGGTATCTCATGAGTACAGAGTTTTTACCAAAGGGGCTGACAATGCACTTTTTGGCATTGAGCTTGAGGTCATGGCTTTGACACCAGGTATCTGTCTCCGTGAGGCCCTTTTGTAGGATGTCAGCATCATTAGGAGTTTTGATTATGGCTCCTAGTTTGCAGTCATCTGCTAACTTCATTAGCCAAAGACCTTCTGTGTTAGCCTGTACTTCAGAAAAGTAGATACCTAACAGGAGAGGACCAAGGACTGAATCCTGTGGTACTCCACTTGTCACTGATCTGAGGTCAGATTTGGAGTCTGCTACTTTCACAGTGTGGGTTCTGTCAGTGAGCCAGTTGGCAAACCATCTTGTGACATAGGGATTTATACCTAGTTTAGTGTGTTTATGTATAACTCCAGAGTGGGGGATGGTGCCAAAAGCCTTGATGAGATCTAGATAGGCTGTGTGAACCACCTTACCCTCCTCTACGGCTTTGGTGACTGCTTCAAAGAAGTCTATCAGGTTTAGGAGACATGATCTGCCTTTTACAAATACGAACTGGGTGGGGTCCAGAGTTTGGAGATTACCAATGTCTTTGTTTATAAGATCCATGATGATACTTTCCATGGCCTTGCAGACCAGGCTCGTCAGGCTAATGGGGTGGTAGTTCCAGGAGTCCATGGAGGCTCCCCCTTAGTGGATTGGGATAACCATTGCTGTGCACCATTCAGTGTGCACAAAGCCTGAGGTGTGGCTATGATTGAACATGGTGCTTAGATGGGGTGCCAGTTCATTCAGCAGTTCATGTAGAACGCATTCTGGGATGTTGTCAGGTCCCATTGATGCTGTGTTCTTGGCTTTGGAGAGTGTAGTTTTTACCTGTGCAGCCATGATTACAGGAACTTTGCATTCTTCTGGTATAGAGATGGGCCCCTTAGGGCGTGAGAGGGGGGTAAAGTTAGCACTGAACCTATCTGCCAGGATGTTGGCAATATCAGTTAGTTCTGTATATTTAGTGCCATTGTGCTGTAACTCAGATCAGATCTGAGTGTTGCCATTGAGAGTCTTGACATAGCTATGGAATGCTTTGTGGTTGTCTTTAGAATCAGTGGCGATTTGAGCTGTGTTCCCACCTCACAACCTCTCAGAGCATCACATCTGCACAATGCCTAAAATGATGGGGGGGGGGGTAAATAGGGACAGACTTTAAATATACCTGCTACAAACATAGGAAGTTCATAGAAATATATATTTAGCATTACAGTGAATATTTGTAAGGATGTGGAGTCTCAAACTCAAGTGTTTATCATTACCTGATGACTTCAATCCTCCGCTATTTGCCAGTAAAATGCAGATCTCAGGAGGAACAAAAAAATACTTCATGATAAAAGGTGGACATTCTGTGAGGATCTGTACAGTTGACATGTATGTCTGTGATATCTCCCACTGCAGAGAGGGCCTAATGCTATGGCCATAGCAGCTGTTTAGCAGGACATTAGTATAGCATGTCTTGTTGGGACATATATTCCTCCAAACCATATTTCCCATTATTACTGACCAAGTGCTAGATTCAATTACTTGCTTACATGTTCCACTTACCTATTTTCTTTCTTCTCTTTTCTACTTTATGTCTCACTTGTTATTTCTCTCTCTCCCTGTGCACTACAGGGATAAACTTGGTTTGAATAGGTGGCAGCATGGCTTTTGTAGGTAATGCTCATGACCAGGTGATGGCCTGCTTCTTACAAGACTTGTGGAGACAAGCCAACTAAATGGTGGGGAAGGTTCAAGACTTAAGAGCAGAATGTGAGTATTTCTGTTATATGTTTGGAATACTGCTAGTTTAACAGGGTTTGTCTGGACATGCTACTTCTGCATGACTTTCCATCTGACAAAGTTTCGTCTCTGCATTGCTGTCAACTGTAGGGCCATCCACATAATGGCCATGGGTTAGCCTGTTATCTATGGGCTGTTCCCCAGACAGGTGTTGTCCTTGGCAAATCAGTAGCATACTCTGGAGATTGCATTATGTAGATGGTAACATCCATTTTTTTCTGACTTTATATCCCTAAGAAAAGATATGTTACAGCAAACCCTGTAACACCAGCAACTTTTTCAGTGTATAACAGCAATATTTCATGTATGGCCATGTATTTGGACTTCTGTCCACCAATTATGTCAGGCTTTGTCCAGATGTCATACAGTAGTAGGTGGATAGGTATACTGGTCTATCATTACTTACTGCTGTAATTCTTGCTGAGGGGAATGGCTGGGAAACATGTTGAAGTATGTACATTCAAGAGGTAGGTGTACAGGGAATGCTCTTGGATGGCCTTCTAACATATTTTATGTGGGGGACAGTAACACATGTTTTAAAATTAGGCTGTTAGAACAATGTCAGATGTATTATTGATAAGAAATATGTCAGCTCTGTAGCTGTACAATTGAATAAATCACACCATGGAGACAGTAGTGGGTCTCAAGGTACTGTTTCTGGTAACATCTGTTCCTCAGTGTGATGAAACATTCATAAAAGGACAATTGTTATGCACACTTAAATGTATTAATAATAACTGTGATACTTTATCCCATAGGGGGTTAAATGAGTGTAACTGGAGGCTGTGTATTCAATTATGTAATTAGGTGTTAATTGCTTCCTGGGATTAAGGCATGTATTTCTGGTGATGTTTACTCCTTGAAGGCTTTGGCCAAGACATCAGAGTATAAGAAAAATGTGTGAATTACTGGCTGGTTGCATTTTTCTTTGCTATGTTCAGACATTTTACTTGTTTTGCTAAGAAATTGTTGTATATCTGGCCATTGTGTACGGCCTATCATGATTTTGTAGCAGTGTACTGTTCCCTCATGTAGTTGGATTGTGGGGAGGGGCAGATGTGAGTGTCATGGCTGCTTTTGTATCCAACTTTGCATGCTGCCCCAGTTGTGGGTTGTCTATCAGCGGCATATATTTGTATAGGCATTTTGGGAAATGTAGGCATATCTATATATCTATATCTATATATATGTATATGTATATATTTGTATATATATATACACACACACACACACATATATATATATATATATATATATATATATATATATATACACACCTCAGTATTTATTGTTAATATATCTGTATATTGTTGTACACATATATGGATCTACTTACCTATCTCACTCTCTCTCTATGTATGTTTCTATTCAAGTATATATATTTATAGAAACCAATCCTTCCTAATTGCACACTTGTCTCTTCCCTATTATAAACTGGCTGTAAAGAAGGGTATGTTTGAAACAACATCCTCAAACAATGCAGCTGAGGTGGCTTACTGGTAAATTGCATACGCTATGGTGTGCAAGGTCCTGAATTCACAGCCTGCAAGGACTGTTTATTTTTTAGCTAGGCAGAACAAGGACTGTTGGATACAGAGTGATAAAGGTTGTTTTGAGCAGCTTTGAGTGGGTTTGCGCAGGTTTGCCCAACGGTAAGTGGTGCTAACATACGGTTAAACGAATAGGTGCTTACACCGTGTAGGCTTCATTTACCAGTGGGCAAATCTGCTTAGCATTTACATTTAAGCAATGCTTACACCTGCTAAGCATTGCTTAGCCTTTGTAACCAGTGATCACATTCCAGACTGATAAAATAGCAGGGTAATGACATCTTTAATATGTGTACTTAATTCCCTGTACAAAATATGCTTCTATGTGCTATAAACGATACAAAAATAAATAAAACCAGAACATCCAACAAAGTCTAATCAGCTTCTATGTGCTGTCATTACAGTAGCAAGGGGTGTGAGTATACTGTATGGGACACCTGGATATACATGAGTAGTACCACAATCTGTTCTGTATGGATTTTTTCATCCATGGGTAGTATCCCAAGTTATATGCAGTCACACTTGCATGTTACACCAGCTACAGTGCACTGGTTGACAGAAATAGTTTAATGCATATGGTATCATTACGTTAGTACTTTTAACAGTGCTATTTCAAGTAAGAGTAGATTGCAGATTGTAGCACTGGAACCATACACCCCTGCATGCAAAGCTGGACTCTGAGTACTGAGTATCTTGCTCTACGTGTTTGAGCTGTATGTTTATATGTATCTCCTACTGGATATTGATCTGATATGTTGATATTAACTGTAGACTACTATGTTCTTTGGACATGTCATTGGGGACTGTTTTCATGTAGTAATGGCATACCTTTTAGTTTCAGACATGTATCTGCCAATATATTCATCCTAATGCATAACCTGTTGACTATCTACTTTCTGTCTGTCCTCTGTACAGATATGCAACTGTCAGGTATTGCTACGGCCATACCACTATGTAGGTGCCCACATTGTATTGGGCTGTGGGCCTGGACACTGCTGCTAGTTCCGACATATGGGACATTCCTTAATGTGGGCCTTGCCCCATTTCCTTGCCTGTGTGAGGGACATTACAGAGGTAATGGCCTACAGATTCACATACAGTGGGTGGCAATATGTCACAGGACAGGACATGTGAAGACAGCCAACCAACATGGGGACATATCCTCAGATTTGTGAACAGACTCGCTGTCATCAGTGTTGTTATACACATGGTGGATTGATAGCTTGACAGGGTTTGTGTTGACATGCATTTAGTGTGTGACATCACGACTCACAGGGATATTTCTCTGACATACCTCTCCACTGGCACACTGTCCATAGACTGGCCACATGTCTGCCTTCATGTTTTGTGTGTTCACCAGACAGTTAGTGTCCTTGGTATATCAGTTGTGGGCAGTCAGTAAATACTCACATCTATTGGTATTACCGACATCATATTCCTCTTAAAGGATGCTACAACAAACCCAGTAACATCTGCAACTGTCTCAATGTATGACAGCAGTATGTCCAATCTACCGCTGTGTTTGTGCCTCTGTTCCCACCTAGTGATATAGGGGTTGATGCTGAGCTTAGTGAGTGGAGAATGTTAACAAAGGCTTTGGCAAGATCAAGGTAGGCTGTAGGTGTCAACTTGCCTTCATCCACAGCTCAGGTTACTGATGGCAAGAGGTTGACCAGGTTGAATGAGCAGGTATGACCTACCCTTCACAAAGGTAAACTGTGTGGGATCCAGAGTCTGCAGATTCCCATATACCTGTTTATTAGGTGCATGATGATCCATTCCATAGCTTTGCATAACAGACTTGTCAGGCAGTTGGGGCAGTATTTCCCAGGGTCTGTAGGTACACCTCGTTTGTGGGGAGGGGTGACTGCAGCAGTGCACAATTCAGTAGTGACAAAGCCTGAGGTGAGGCTGTGCTTTAACAGGGCACACAGGTAAGGTTCCAGGTCACTCTGTAGTTCATGTAGAACACAGCCAGGGATATTCTCAGGTCTCATAGAGGTTGTATTCTTGGCCTTGGACAGTGATGTTGTAACCTGTGCTGCAGTAATACTGGGTGCCTAACAGTGTACTGGTATTGGGATTGGTCCTTTGGGGGGGGAGTGAGGGGTACTGTTTGCACTCAAGATGCCAGCCAGTATATTGGCATTATTTGTTGGCTCAACTCTGGGAAGTACCATTGTCTAGTTGCTCAGAACCATTTTTGGTATTGCCATGGAGATTCTTTACATAACTGTATGAGGCCTTGTGGTTGTCTTTACTATGTGCTCCAAGTCTGTTCTCACAGCTAACTTTGTAGTATTTGATGAGGGATCTCAAAACTATTCATTGAGGCTGATAAGGGTTTATTTCCTGTCTTGGGACTTCACCTTATTCCACATCAGTTCCCTCCTTCTGTTGTGCAGTTTCTTTATGGCAGGGGCCCACCAGATCAGCTTCATTTTTTGGAGGTGAGGGTCCTGGTTGTATTAGGTAAGGTGGTAGCCATGCATTTGTGTACGTGTTCATAGTGCATTGTTTGATTCAGCTGTCATGCTACTAGTCTCCATTTGCATGGCTGATGTGAGATTAGCCACCTCTGTCTTTATTAGCCCATAGTTAGGTTTGGAAAGGCTTTTCATGGTGGTTACCTGTGCAGAGGGGGTAGGATGGCTGTGGATTTCCAAAGGTGATTACTTTGTGTTCAGATATAACAAGTGAGGTGTTGACTATTGGTGTAGAGCAACAGTCGCCCATGTTAGGAATGACCAGGTCAATGTGATGGGGATGTACATAAGGAGCTTTCCCTCTTAATGGTGGGGTAGTTGAAGTCAACCAGTATGAGAGTGTTAGGTTGGACACTAATATTATCCAGGGTGTTTATGGACATGGAGTGTGAGTCTTGGGAAATGTATAGGGACCTATCGCAGGCTACAACCTGAACCACGGTATTACCCAATGTCAGCTACGCCTGCAGGATTTGTAATGCATGATGTTGGTCTAACACTCTGGAGGTGTGTGCATCCTTTATAAATATGAAAATACCACCACCTTTGGAGCTTCAGTCCACGTTCTGTAACCAAATGTTGTGGAATTATGTATAGGCTGGTACTGCAGGGGTGTTTTCTGCTGCCTTTATCCAGGTCTCTGTTACAGCACAGAAGTCATTGTTCCCAGTTATAAGGAATACTTCCAGTGAGTAAGTTTCCAGATTAAGAATTCTAGTGTGCAGCAGCATGACCCTCTGATTGCCATGTCTTTGTAGCTGTCATATATTTCTGTATATATATATATATATATATATATATATATATATATATATATATATATGTAAATAATTATATGTATGTATTTATTAACATTTATATATATATATATATATATATATATATATATATGTATGTATATGTATGCATGTATATATGTGGATATGAATGAGGATGTATATCTCTCTATGTATATATGTATCTTGTATATTTTGCCCACATATACATGCATCGCCAAACATATATACATGTATATATAGACTACCTGACTGATTCTACAGACTCCTTTCCTTGCGGTTGGATGACTGGTCTAACTGATATGTTTGGGATGTCAACATTATTTTGTAGAGCTCAGATGGTGTAACGGTACATTGCTTTGATCATAGTTTACAAGACCCTGGGCCCAGGACTTGGCAGGCCTTATTATTTTGTTATAAGGCAGAACAGTTCAGATGTGGAGGATAGGATAAGGGATATAATTATAAGAAGTCCCTAGTTTGGGCCCCTTCACCCCCATTTACACAGCCTTTGCTCAGATTTGTTGCAGTAAGAGGTTCAGAGCGTGGAACCAATGTCTGAATGCACTACACACACATATATATATATATATATATATATATATATACATATATATATATATATATATATATATATATATATATATATATATATATATATATATATATATATATATATATATATATATATATATATATATATATATATATATATATATATATATATATATATATATATATATATATATATATATATATATATATATATATATATATATATATATATATATATATATATATATATATATATATATATATATATATATATATATATATATATATATATATATATATATATATATATATATATATATATATATATATATATATATATATATATATATATATATATATATATATATATATATATATATATATATATATATATATATATATATATATATATATATGGATCTCTTACTATTGAGCGAAAGCTCAAATAACCAAAATCAAAACTACCAAGCACACTTTCGCAAAAGTGCTTTTCCACCAAAAAAGCACTTTCGCAAAAGTCTGCAAAAAAAAAAAACAAAAAAACAAGGAAACCCCAAAACAAAACATAAAACCCCCCCACAGTAAACACGTTTATGCAGGGGGGCAAGCCCCCATGCACCCCCCTACTTTTATATTCTCACCATCCGAGATTGCACACAGTGGGGAAAAGGGGATATTCCCTTATCCCCGCTGTACCACGACCTCAGCATCATCCATTCAATCATTATTTTCATTTCCTTGAGCTCACTTTAGCAAAAGTGCATTTTCCGTGAAAACGCACTTTCGCTAAAGTGCACTCGCTAGTTTTGTGTATATATATATATATATATATATATATATATATATATATATACATATATATACATATACATATATAAATATATTTCCCTACAGTTGAATGACTGTGCTGCATGATATGTTTGAGAAAACATCCGACATATCTACAGCTCAGATGGCTTAGTGGTAACTTTCTCTGGCTATGGTGTGCAGTGTCCTGGGCTTAAGGGCTGGTTATTTTGTTGCAAGGCAGAACAGTTCAGCTGTGGAGGAGGGGATAAGGGAAATAGTTACAAGACGTCCCTAGTTTGGGCCCCTTCACCCCATTTACACTGCCTTTGGTCATCTTTTTTGCATTGAGAGGTTCAGATTGTGGATCCGATGTCTGAATGCACTATATATATATATATATATATATATATATATATATATATATATATATATATATGAATACATTTTCCCTACTGTTGAATGATTGCTGCATGATATGTTTGTGAAAACATCAAATATGTTTATAGCTCAGATGGCTTAGTTGTAAATTCTTCTGGCTGTATACTGCCCCTTTATAAATATGAAAATACCACCACCTTTGGAGCTTCAGTCCACGTTCTGTAGCCAAATGTTGTGGAATTATGTATAGGCTGTGTTTGTGTGTAGGGTCCTGGGTTAAAGGCTTGCAAGGGCTGATTATTTTGTTGCTGGGCAGAACAAGGGCTGTTGGATACAGAGTGATTAAGGCACTTTTAAGCAGTTGTAAGTGGGTTTGCGTGGGTTTGTGCAGTGGTAAGCAATGCTAACTTCCAGTTAAATAAATAAATAAATAAATAAATGAAAAATCAGAAGTAATAGAAATGCACAAATCGTTATTTTTTGTTTGTTTCCTGAAGATTCAACTCATATGTCTGTATCTTGTACTATTGTATTTATCATGACACTGTTTGTACCTAGTTTGTTATTGCTTTTTTGGAGCTTTTCTCCCCAGGACTCCATTGAAAATGGGTTCTTTTGACCCAATGGACTATCCTGGTAAACCAACTGCAAATAAATAAAATAAATAAATAAAATATGCTTACAGACAGTTAGCCTAAAAAGTGCTTAATCTGTGTATGCATTGATTAGCTTCATGCAAACAGGCTTAATCTCACTTACTACTGCTTAAAACTGCTTATTCCCACTTACCCCCATGCTAATTTCTTTAAAAGAAAAGAAAAAATGGATGATAGGAAAGTGGAGAAAAAATATGCACGCAGAGGGAAAGACAATAGGAAAAGTAGCTAAGGATTTGCAGGACGGGTGTAGGGAAGGTCCATAGCTGTCCAGTTCTTCTACAGCAACAGCTGTGCATATATACTGAATTTGGAGGAATATTTGGACACTCAAACCCCAGAGAGAGGGTTGAGGACAACAATAATGTGTTTTGAAGCCAGTTAGACCAGATTACATGTGTCCAGTAGACATGTGTGGGAAATGGACAGCTATGTATTGGGCGAAAAATTTTTTTTTGGAACAGATTGCTCTTTTTTTTAAGGTGAGAGTGGGATGTTGGAGAAGGATAGTAGGTCTATTTGGTGAAGTAGATTGGGTAGGAAGACAGACAAGACAGCATATAGGGGTGGTATAAGACACATGTGAGGGGTAAACACCTTGGACGGGGAGGGGTGTTTGGAAATCGGAAGCCCATGAGCCCCCAAATGGAAACAGTGGGACTGAAGTCCCCACCCATGGGCAGTCACCACTGCACCTTCACAGCCCCAAAGGTGGCTGTGCTGAGGGCTGAGCAGGATGGGTTGGCTGACCCTCTAATTGCATCACGGGGCCATCAAGCTGGCATAATAGATCTCCAAACTCCTTTCAGAGCTCAGTACGCACCAATCCCTGGACCTGGGTTTGGGTGATGGTATCCTGTCTGTGCCCGCTCCCGGGAGGGACAAGCCCCATCCCCTAAGGTGGTTCCACCCGAAGGTAGTGCAGGACCAGCGGACGTGGGTGTCCCTGGGTGGGTCCCAGATGTGCTGGGGCCTGGTGCCATGACCAGATGAGGTGGGAGAGGTGGGTGCGCTGGGACTGGCCTTCCCAAACGTGCTATGGTGTTGCAATTTTAGAACATATGTGGGTTAGTAATAGTCAACACAATCCAGGATTAGTTATAACAGCATGCATAGAAATTCAAATTAACCCAAAACAACAGGTTTGGAACAGTTGCATAGCTAACAGAACACATGCATATATGTTACCACAGTGGGCATTACAACAGCATGCAGGTTACATTGATCGCAACAGGCCACCAATGATAGTATTTCAACATGGAACATTAATAGAAACACATTTCAGTATTTGTAGAACAATAGGATGTATGTCCTAACAGTAGGTTTGGTGTAAAACATACCCATTGATTTTTTTATTTTGATTTGATTTTATTGATTTGTGTGTTTAGATTGCTGTTGCAGATATGATGGGGGGAGAGAGAGATATCAATTAACAACTTGTATATCCTTGCAGTACTCACAACTTTAATGATCATTGCTCTAATCATTACTCTACAGGTATTATTACAATACCTTATGGCCTTTGTTTGGCCAGTGGTATGTTTGTACACAGTGTATAATTCAACCGTCTTATAGCTACTTTCTACTTCTCTTACTTGGAAGTGCTGTGGGGGGAATGTTTGTTAACACTACCTGACTGTTTCTACACATATTCCAAAAATCCTAGTTAAAATTATGCATACAGCTTACTACCACTCCTGGGATTCAAACCATGGCTGTGTCTGCTAAAAGCACAACAATTTGTGTATCATCAGCAGGAGCTATTGAGGAACTGCTGTCTTTTGCTTCAATGTTTTCTGTCTAAGTCTCTCTTGGTTGTACAATCTGACCTTGTAATTACAACATTCTTATACAGACATTCTAGACATATTTTTATGAAGCACAGTGTGGGAAACAGTGGTTAACACAACATTACCATTCAGATATCAGATCTTGATGAATGCAGCATGTCAGGCCATACAATACCAGAGTAAACACCACCAGTCCAGGATTTAGACCTTTATTGCCAAGCAGTTACAGTTACCTGGAAGACCTGTGGGGGGAATGTTTGTTAACACAACCTGACTGTTTCTACGCATATTTCCAAAATCCTAGTTAAAATTATGCATACAGCTTACTACCACTCCCGGTATTCAAACCATGGCTGTGTCTGCTAAAAATACACCAATTTGTATAGCATCAGAGTGAGCTATTGAGAAACTGTTGTCTCTCTTGGTTGTACAATCTAACTTTGCAATTACAGCATTCTTATACAGACATTTTAGACATATTTTTATGTAGCAAAGTGTAGGAAACAGTGGTTAACACAACATTACTATTCAGATATCAGATCTTGGTGAATGCAACATGTCAGGCCATACAATACCAGAGTAAACACAACCAGTCCAGGATTTAGAACTTTATTGCCAGGCAGTTACACTTTTATTTAAATATGACCTATATGGGACTATTACTGTCATATTGTCTGGTTTATTCAGTACAAACCATAAGCATTTTTTATATTGCCAGGTGACATTTTACTCCTTTATATTTATTTGGTATGACTACTACAAGCAGGATTGTTACTCTCCAGCCTCGAGATGCAGCCTTTGCAACCTGCTGGCATGGGTTTCCTGGTTCACACCCCGCTCAGCTGGAGCTGTAATGAAAATAGGGAAACATTTATGCATACCTATCCATCACATACACAGGCTGGACTTTGGTAAACAGTTATTGCTTTGAATACTTACACACTGCTGGGACATTTCCCCTCTCTCTTGCTTCTTGGACCCCCTGTTCAAAGAGCTCCCTCTTCCTCCGTTTCAAGTCTACATAGTGATGTCGGACCTGCTCACCAGTCTGAGGGATACCAGTGGCACTGGTGAGATCATGGGCGAGACTTTCCCAGGCTTCCACTTTATATTGGCAGCCCTGGTACTGGTCCTGCAGCAATCTCACATCATGTTTTTTTACCAGGAGCTCTACCATGACCTTGGACTCCTGTATACCCCAGCGCTGCACCCAAAAGCGCATGCCCTCTCCAACACCTCCCATACTGCCTACTGTGGAGAGCTACAACCAGTTATGAGCTGTATTCCCACCTGCGGGGTTTAAATGCAGCCAATTTCCTGCCCTTTCCCATGATTGGATTGTTTTGAAAATGCTGAGCTAAGCTAAGCTACGTGCATTCCTGCTTAGCTAAGGTTGGCAGTGCTTAAAGAGTTGGGTTCAGCATTGCTTAACAATGGAGAAATCTACTTAGCTGGGCTATTCATTGCTTAATATTCATGTGTAGACAATGCTTACACCCGGTCAGCATAGCTGTGCAATGCTTAGCATTGCTTATGTTTTATTATATTGGTCTACTACCTGTATGGGATTGATTCATCATTCATTACATAATATTGATTTATTCACCTTCCCTGACATCCACAATGTGCTGTAATTAACTTAATCTTGTATGACTATACTGTATGGGGCACTCGTGTTTATATGGGCGTTCCACTACTTTATTACACTGACACCTCAGATCTGGGCCTAGTACACTACTCTGGTTGAGAAAAAATAAGTTACTTCCTACATAAATATACAAATAAATTAAAATTGTAATGTTTACACATACAAAATGAAAACGGCTTTGGTGTGGCTTGAACCACAAATGACTACATGAAAGTCATACGCACTAACCACTACACTATTGCACTTACACTTATTCTGGATGTCTATTGCTTTTTAACTTATCCTGCCATTTAAGCTAGGCTAAGCGTAGCTAAGCAATGGGCACACCACATGCAGCTACGCTTAAACTTTATTGCATATGTAAAAAAAAAAATGTATTTGTTATGTTTTTTAATTTGTACCCTTCAGAATATCCATGCTAATGCTGTCCCTTATGGCTTTGTCCAGAGTCCTTACTGTGATGGTTTGGGAGGTGTGCGCTACGTGATTATGCTAAACCTGTTATTCTATTAACGGCTTTGTCCAGATTTCTTACCCTGATGGCTTGGGGTGTTACGGGCGTTCTCGCTCATTTTAAATTGCCATACAGCAATTCTCATGTGCAGGGGGAGTGCGTATTGTGAGAGCACTGCTCTCAGACATACCCCCTGCACTCGTACACAGACCCGTGTCTGTTTTGCAGCAAGGCAGCACGCCTTCATGAATATGCATGGCACACTGCCATGCTGCACAGGAATGGTCCCTTCCATGCAGGAATAAAGGAAGTTTACTGAATCCCAGACAGTGTCTGAGTTATCTATAGCATATAGGAATTACTTTCCTTTCCTGAAAAAAAAAAGAAAAGGCATCTGTTTTCCAGGTCATTTTGCAATATGTCCTGGAGCAAAATTTTGCCAGCTAGTTGTTGTAACTGAAGTAAAAAATATCTATCTAAGCTATCTAAGCTGTTCCCCACAGCTGGATCATTTCCTGGTAGGCCCCCTAATTTAGTTTCCTTACATGAGGGTCTTTCCTGGTCCTGCTGAGCTTGTCTTCCACAAAACGTTGCTCTGGAAATGTAAGTTGCCTATAGAGTGAGTTTGTGCTGAAGAGCTATATCGCAGGCTACCATGGAATGTCCGCACAGAAAGTAAGATCTGATACCACTGTTTGTTTATGTACATCACTGTGGTATTTCTGTAAATGCTTGCAATGGCCTTGGGGTCCATAGATAATTGAAAGTATTGAGAGCATTTCTGTATGTCAACATATCTTTTACATTTACATGTTTTGGTCTATTTTGTTTCAAAGACACTGCAAATTTATCCCCATAAAATTTGCTCCTCAAACAAAGTCTGAGACATCTGTTGCTATAGACTCTACTGGAGCAGGAAGAGAGCATAAGAGACTTGAATTCTTGTGTTTAGCAGATCTCAGTCACATATATTCTTTAATGCTTTTTAGAATTGCGGAAAGTACAAGGCAGTTGGGCCATGTGGGCATATATGCATTGTCAGTGCCCACCCTTAGACTGTAACTCTTTTTTTATGGAGTGTAGGCCTGTCATACCAGGGTGAATTTTGGAATAACCATCCAACTCTCTAATTTCTTCTTAAAGGATCATAGTGTCTTACACTGATAGGTCAAAAGTGGATGTTTGTTCCTGAGAAAGGGTAGTCATTATATAGCAAATCTGTCTCTCCACCATGACAATTTATATGCTGAAGCAGGTTCAGATCACTGGTTCCAGTTTTTGCGAAGCTGCTTGATTTTTGGTGTTGGACTGCCAGATCCCCATTAGCTCAGAAGGCAAGGCACAGATCCCTAAGGTGTCTGCAAGAGGCCAAATACAGGTACAAGGATACCAGCCTATTTTGATAGCTCTGGTCTTTCAGGCCCATATTTTTTTTTTATTAGGAATCTTTGGAGTCTGTCCATCTGCTTGATATATTTAGTAAGATGAATTCCAAAGGGGAATTGTATTCTATGAAGGGCCTAATCAGTACACAAAATAGAGGGATATGGACATCTGTGGATCTAGTGGAAATACCCTTTGTGATCAGTTGTCCCAGACGTATGTATTTTCTGATCCCTGTTGCAACATAATGATCAAAGGAGAGGAAGTTATCTATCCATTTTTCAAGGCCTCTCACAGATTCTTCATTTTAGAGTTGTGTGTTGTATACTATAAACTGAGTGTGGGGTTTGTTTGCCAAATGCAGCCACACAGCATTAAAGTTTAGCCTTTTTCCAGCAAAAAAGCTATTAATACATGTAAGTTCACTTTGTAACACCTTCTGTCATAAGGAGATTTAAGTATAACACCAACCAACAGCAGAGGTAGCAGCATGGAACCCTGTGGTCACCCACTGGTTATTTTCATTCTCTCTGAGGACACACCCATCACTATCACAATGTGGGTTCTGTCTCTTAGCAAATTAGCTGTCCATCTAACTACATAGGACATATTTTGAAGCACATCTAACGTGACATATGGTATAGTATCAAATGCCATGGTGAGGTGAAGGTATGCCTCATGGACAATGAAACCACTGTCCATAGCTTGCATTACTTTCTCAAAAAAATGTAACAGATTCATTAAATAGGATCTTCATTTAACAACATCAAACTACTGTGGGTAAAGCTTGTAAGATGTTTTATAATGGGAATATACATTAGGTCTGGTATGACCCACCTCTTGACCTTGCAGATGAAGGTTGCCAAGCTGATGAGTCTATAATTCCTGGTGTCCATGGTGTGGCTGCCTTTTGAAGGGGCATCACAACTTCTGTGCCCAAACCTCAAGGACAAATCCAGTGTATAACATGAGACTGAATAGTTATATGAGCAGGTTCACAAGTGCATGTTTTGTGCAGTTCAGCAGGCAGCCTGGCATGTTATCAAGTTCCACTGATGATGTGTTTTTTTTTGTTTTGGAAAGTACATGTGATGTGTTCCTTTGTGATGACAAGGGGCATGAAGTCCTTAAGTATATGTAGGTTTTCTATAAACATCTCTTGGGTGAAATTTAAACTGAATGTGTTTGCCAATATATTTGCATTATCCACTGGATCAGGGTAGGTAGTACAATTTTAAATAATTTCAGAGTACTGTCATACCTTCCTTATGTAAATAAAGAAGGATTTGGAATAATCCTTGGCTTTTGATCCTGACGTAAGTTCATGGAGTAATGGGAACTAAAAAAAAAAAAAAAAACTTGCCAAATCCATGTTTTGCCTCCCATCTCACCTTACTCATGTGAGGTAACACTAACCATAACCATGACTCTAACCATGCTGCTGACCCTAACTTCAGCCTTACACAATCACTTACCAAAACCCCTTTCCCTAGCGGCATCATTAAACAAGACAAACACAAACATATATACACACACACACACACACACACACACACACACACACACACACACACACACACACACACACACACACACACACACTCACACACACACACACACACACACACACACACACACACGCACACACGCACACACACACACACACACACACACACACACCACCACCACCATCACAATACATTCCATAAAAACTATCACCTAAAACCTCAGCTTTGGCCGGCTAAGATCTAGCTGTATTCAACTGGACGTATAAGAGAATTTAAGTACCTTTATCTGCACTTTTTTTCAAAGAATACAGTATGTTAATTGATTTAAGTGTGTTGCAGGAATATTAACTGAACTGGAAGTTTTGACTCTGCTCTTCAGTTAGTCCCAGCCACCCTCCCTGTTTTTGTTTTGGTGTTAATCTTAGTGGCCTTGAAACTGCCCGCCCCTCTTGTAAATTTGTGTTTGGATACTCCCTCTGGGCCCATCTCATTTGCTCACTCAACTGAGTGCAGTGAGATCATATTCTGATTTCAGGCACTCCTACTGTGTACAAAGAGAGCATCTGGGAAACAGAAGAAAAAAAAAATAAGCTTGTTTCCTGCCTTTCTTGTTAAGTGGTATAGACTGTTTGTAGAAGCCTTCTAGCTTAGTTTTTTTTTCTTATGACTATCCAGTTTTCTAGTTTCAGCACTCAAATCTATTTCTTTGAACTCAGCACTTGTTCAGAACTCATTGTAAGCACTACATAAGCTGCAAATTACTACAGCACTCAACTTTCCTCACTTGTCTAGTGAAAAGCAGTTTTTAGTACTTAATAAATAAGCACTTATCCAGGCATGTCCAAGGTCAGCTCCCAGTGATTTCTCCTGTCTACCTGATGAATCTGGGCATCTTGGGGCAATGCAGCAATTGCCTCATGTACACAGACAACCCTCTCCTCCTACCACCCAACACTACTACCTGTGAGAGATGCCAAACTGGAAGCAAAGCTCTCTTCACCCAAGACTGGACTAGACAATCAAGAGGAGAGAGTAAACACTTGCACCACACCACACTCATCACATAGTCCCTCAAAACCTACACCACCAAAACACACACATAGAAACACAAAACACACACCTACATTCACGGAGGCTCTCAATAAAAACCTGCCCAAGCATCAGGGACATCCAAAGCATAAACGCAAGCAAACTCCACCCCCCAACACAACCCAAATGACACATAGCCCACAAACTCAGTGTGCCACTCAACCACAGCCCATAAGGCATAACAATGTACCCAACACTCTAGTCATAGGTGACTCTATAGTCAGGCACACTGATGTTCCACTCACTAGACTAGACAAGGAGAAAGTTACTGTCAGCTGCCTGTCAGGTTCCAGGATCCGCCACATAATGCATGCACTCAGGTCACTCCACAATAAGTACAAATATGACACTGTCATTGTCCATGTTGGTGTGAATGACCTGAGATGTACTTCCCTGGACTACATGAAAAGAGACATGGAGGAGCTCTCCAATCTTGTGTCCCAGGCTGGTATGCCCCTAGATTGACTTCAACAATTGGCTAAGCTTCTGGTGTCATTTAAGGGGATCCAGTATTTGTCTGCCTGGGACGACATGATCGACAGTCCACGATGCTTTGCCAGAGATGGCCTGCACCTGTCACCCTTAGGATTCCGGATACTGGCTAAGACTCTTGCCACCCCTATAGTGCCTTTTTAGGCAAGGTTCAAATGACAAATTCACCACCGTAACAGGTACAAGCAAGCAAAATCTGAGGGTAATGCTACTCAATGCTAGAAGTCTAAACCTCAAAATGCACTCACTCAAGGCAATCCTTAAAATGGAGAACATTGACATATGTGCAGTGACAGAGACCTGGTTCAAAGCTCCAGAGAGTACCCCTGCATTACCAGGCTTCAATTCATACCACACCTTTCGGCCACCTAACCCAGAAAGAAGCACTAAAGGCGGAGGCGTGTCCATATTCTTTAAGGATATCCACACCTCCAGGCTAGTTGCACAGCATAATGCATCCGAGATTATCCAAGTGCAACTAACTCTGGGCAAGACCGCAATCCAAATTGTAGCTTGCTACAAACCCCCCACCATGCCCCAGGATTCACGCTCCTCATTTCTTGATACACTGGAAAGTGTTAGGGTACAATCCAACACCCTAATAATGGGCAATTTCAGCTACCCCACCATTAACTGGGAAAACTACTCATGTGCCAACTCTTTTGCTCAACGTTTTCTAGAATTCATAAATTCCAACACCTTGGATCAACTTATTCACACCCCCACCAGGGGCAGCAATATCCTAGACCTGGTCATTACCAACATGGGAAACCGGTGTTCCACACCAGAGATCAATTCCTCATTGGTCAGATCCGACCACAAGCTAATCAGCCTAGACATCCACATCCCACCCCCAGCCCCAATTAGGGAACCATCATAAAAAACTTCTCAAAAGCCAACTTCACACTTCTTAAGACAGAAGTGGCAAACTTCATGACACCCATGCAGACGGACAATAGAGGTATGGCTGCCGAATCCTACACAAATGCACTTTATAAGCACTTACACGAGTGCATGGATCATGCTATCCCTAATAGAACCAAGATGTTATCCTCCAAAAAAAGGAAGCCAATCTGGTGATCCTCTGCCATAAACAAACTCTACAACAGAAGAAAGAAACAGTTGCAAAAAAGAGTAAAATCCCATGACTGGAGGAACTCCCTGGTCAACCTCAGTAAGAAGCTGAGATCCCTCATAAAATCCTCCAAAGCTAGTTACGAAAACAAAATTGCCACTGACTCTAAAGACAACCACAAATCATTCTATAGCTATGTCAAGAATCTCAATGGGAACACTCAGATCTGCTCTGAGTTGCAGCATAATGGCACTAAATATACAGAACCAACTGATATTGCCAACATCCTAGCAGATAGGTTCAGTGCTAACTTTACCCCCCTCTCACCCCCTAGAGGGCCCATCTCTATGCCAGAAGAATGCAAAGTTCCTATAATCACGGCTGCACAGGGAAAAAACACACTCTCCAAAGCCAAGAACACAGTATCCATGGGACCTAACAATATCCCAGGCTGCGTTCTACATGAACTACAGAATGAACTGGCACCCTACCTAAGTACCATGTTCAATCATAGCCTCACCTCAGGCTTTGTACCCACTGAATGGCGCACTGTTACAGTTATCCCACTCCACAAAGGGGGAGCCACGACGGACCCAGGGAACTACCGCACCATTAGCCTGACGAGCATGGTCTGCAAGGCCATGGAACGTATCATCATGGAACTCATAAACAAAGACATTGGTAATCTCCAAACTCTGGACCCTACTCAGTTTGGATTTGTAAAAGGCAGATCATGTCTCCTAAACCTGATTGACTTCTTTGAAGCAGTCACCAAAGCCATAGATGAGGGTAAAATGGTTCACATAGCTTATCTAGATCTCGCCAAGGCTTTCAACACCATCCCCCACTCTGAAATTATAGATAAGCTCATTAAACTAGGTATAAATCCCTATGTCACAAGATGAGTTGCCAACTGGCTCATGAACAGAACCCACACTGTGAAAGTAGCGGATTCCAAATCCGACATCAGACCAGTGACAAGTGGAGTACCACAGGGTTCAGTCCTGGGTCCTCTCCTGTTTGGTATCTACTTCTCTGAAGTGCAGGCCAACACAGAAGGTCTTTGGCTAACAAAGTTTGCAGATGACTGCAAACTAGGAGCCATAATCGAAACTCCTAAGGATGTAGACAAACTACAAAAGGGCCTCAATGAGACAGATACCTGGTGTCAAAGCCATGGCCTGAAGCTCAATGCCAAAAAGTGTATTGTCATTTCTTTTGGTAAAAACTCTGTACCCATGAACTACCACATAGCTGGTAGTCTACTTAATGCCAAAAATGTGATAAGAGACCTTGGGACACAGGTGGACAGCAGTCTCTCCTTTGATAATCACATCGCCACAGTGGTCAGGAAATCCTTCTATGTGGCTCATCTCATCACAAAAGGATTCTCATCCAGAAAAAAAGAGGTCATTGTTTCCCTCTACTCATCACTCATTAGACCCATTATAGAGTACAATGCCCCTTTTGGTATGTACCTCACAAGACATCTACAACAAATGGAAAGACCACAGAAATACCTCACAAAGAGGATTACTGGCCTCAAACAGATGCCCTATGCAGACCGTCTCAAAAAGCTACAGCTTTACTCCATCGCATATCGCCTACTCAGGGGCGATCTCTGCCTAACATACAAAGCTATGTCAAACCCAGAGCTGTTGGACATGCTCCACTTAAAGAAATCCCAATCCCTCCAAGCTACACGCTCTAGGGACCTTAACCTTGTCACCACAATAAAGAGAATGTGCTGGAGGGATAGATTCCTGTCCCAGAGACTTCCCATACTCTGGAACAGACTGCCTGTCTATGTCAAACAGAGCTCCTCATTAGCACTCTTCAAGAAAAATCTTGATGATTGGATGGGAAATGGGAAATTCACCCTGGGGATCACTTCTGTGGCTCTGCTCGACAGGGGCACAGGAAAATAATTTTCTTGGGTGGCAAAAGCCAGGTACATTTTTTGGCTAGGCTTGTATGGGCCCTAGGGCCGATAGCCTAGTACCTACCTATGAACCTATGAACCTAACTTTACATTAACTGTAATTAAGGACACCTTCATCCAAATCTATCCCCTTACCCATCCCTTACTCTAAGCCCAACTGGCAAAACCCCACTGATCTGCACACATGCATACCTCACACAAAGAGAAAAATCTTGGCCAGCCATCATTCAACATCTCCTGGTGACAACATACCAAACCTTTGACTAAAATGTCCAGCATTTTACTTTGTTGACAACATGTAATTTCCACAAACTATGATATAACCATATACATGTATTATGTGTGTTGGAGGCGACTGAATACAGAATAGCAACATTGAGGATCAAATTGTTAACACTGTTGCTATGACACTCTTCTAAGTAAAGTCCTGCATCAGTAGATAACACTTTTAAAATGCTGAGGCAACATTGTGAAAGAATAAAACTATAGTATTTGCAACACATGAAAGGCATGGCATATTTGAAATGGAAATGCCCATGGCATCTACTAATAAATGCACCAAACTTGGATGCATTTCAATCACACATTACCAGGAGTAAAATTGTTTTTTCACCATTGCCTACCATGCTTAAGATGGCTTAAAGATTCCAGTAGGACAAATGCATGAAACCTTCTGGCTGTACTATGGGCAATCCATAATCTGCACAATTTAGAATTGCCAGCCTGGGTAAACCAATTGACTAAGGTTGCCTCAAGGGCTGCTTAGTTACACAATTTCACCATTTCTTTTCACACAGCAAGGCATTAATTTACTGGTCAGTACAGCATAGCATAAGTGGATTATTTGTATAGCCAAACTGTACAGATGAAGTCAGAAAAAGACTAAAACATGGTTATTTCTACAGCTAGTGGGGTTTGGCTTTATTGGCTTGAATGTATCCACAAAGAATTAGACAGTAAAAAGTCAGGGGCATTCAGAAGCCATGTAGCTGAAACACTAGTGTGTCCTTTAGGGGTCATTTACATATATGTTCCATGATCATCCACTGTAGAAGGTTTATGTTATTACTCAGAGAAGACTCAGTTTTGTCTGAATGGTTTCTCTGTGTGACCTCTTTATCCTTTGGTTTGATGTATACAAGCGTGCATATATACATGCACCTCTCATATAATAGTAGCACAGTAAAGATGCATTATTCATATAGACTGCATTTTACCACCATGATCAGAGCACAGCTGTAACACAGCTTGTCAGCTTGGCACACTGCAATAGACATATAGACTTATGGGTAGAACCACTCAATACAGTCTATTATCTCTGAAATGGTTTATTATTTTCTAGTAAAATATTTTGGACAAAAAATCTGAATATTCAGTTATAATAATTATAATAGTAATTCATTCATTAGGGGTCATATTTAATTATCAACCATAGGATGGATAAGGCCAATCTAACACCAATAAGTTAATTCAAGCAACAAAAAGAAAATTGGCTAAGTTAAAATGGCCCAAAAGGCTGACCAGCCTGGTACTTAACTATGACTCTATGAACCTGTAAATGTAAGTAACCTGTATTTTAAGTATAGAGGTAAAATAAAAACTGGATGTTGAATATCTGATTGCAAATTATGATTTCCAGTAATGTTTTCACTTTATTTTTCTGTGTTAACTTTTCAAAAGCTGGAAAACACATTCAGGGAGAAATGATCTGTAGTTATAGCTCTTGCGTTGTAAAAGTAGAATGGTTTTATGATTTTTATGTATTACATATTTACTTCCATGAGAAAACATAAACCTGTGTATATTTGTTTTGACTTGAATCAAAATACATTTGTCTTTGGAATGGGATGAAATTATAATAATAAAGTAATACCTTGACAGATAAAACATAAGTCGTGACTTCAATGTTTTTCAAAAAGTACAACAAATACTAGTTCAGTTTCTTTATTATCACAGTGGAATATGCTTCTTCTGATAGGGTACACCCTTCATTGTGAAGACATCACATTAATTGTCCACAATTAAAAGCTGCACTTATTATTTCTTCATGTTCCCTGCCCCGACACATGCACAACCCCCCCCCCACACACACACACACACTCCTTCCACACAAGCCAGGTCAACTTTAACTGTGGATCAGATTACAGCAGTGGTCAGTCACTTTCACACATACCCTTCTTTTGCCTCCCCTCTACCAAAAATACATCACTTTCTCTGCATAGATGTGATTCCTGATTGTGAGGAAAGGGAAAGAATTCATGGCCAGAGTAATTTATTTCATCTTGCTGCTTTCAGACATATACACTGATTCTGAACAAGCCATATCACTGACTGACAAACAATGACCACATATAATTGCCCTTTGTTTTCACATACAACCTGCCTCCTTCCCATAAGACAAATAGTTGCTTTGTAATCCACTGATATTTGATTAGAATGAAAGACAAATAAATATTGACCATAGTAATATATATATATATATATATATATATATATATATATATATATATATATATATATTAATCTAATTTTATATACATTGCTGTCATACATATTCACTTCCCTCCCATCTTGTGCATATAGAATATTGTCTAATAGTGATCTAATTACATTTTGCTTTCATACATTGCTTGTCTCTCAACAAAGACAGATATAATATGCATACATCTGTGATGTTTGATTGGCATGGAGGTGAACAAAATAATGGCTACAGTAATTTATTTTTTCAGATACATACAATCTCTACTCAGTAAGCCTTGCCAGTAATCTTTTAACAGTGGTCATGTAACTGGGCTTTGCTTTCTCACATAGCCTGACCCATGAAAAAGACAGCCATTTTCTGTCTAAATTTCTGCTGTTTGATTATAAAGAAAGTGAAAGAAATAGTGATGTCACAGATGTAAGTTGCCCCCTCCCGACAAGCCATATCAGTGATCACTTAGCAGTGATTATGCAACTTCTTGTTGCTTCCCGCTGTGCGTATTTCTGATTGCTTTTATTTTTTAAGTTAAATAAATAATGGCTACAAAAATATATTTCTACTTGTTTAGCAACACATATGCACCTACCCAACAAGCAATATGAATGCTGATTTAACACGGACCTTAAAACTACTTTTTGCTTTCACAGATCGGCTGCCCTCCCATGAGACAGCTACTTTTGGCATACCCATCTGATGTTTGGTTGTAAAGAAAGTAAAAGAAAAAAAATCACCCAGTAATGTAGGTCACTTCTTGCTTTCATACTCAACCCTTTCAATCCTGATTTGTGACTAAATTTAAAAAATATAAACGTATTGCAGTGTATACCATAGCTCAAAGCTACATTGGCTATATCTTAGAGTTCTGCAATTATTTATCATATTAAAATAGCCTGCAAGAACTAAAGGTCATCCTTGGAGATCAGAGCATCTGTTCTTATTGATATCTCTAGTCAAACTGCAACATGAACATGGAGACTGATTGCTTATAATAGTGAACTGCAAGTGTCTACCTAGCATAGTAAGTGGACATTGCCTGGTCATCAGTGCCTTGTTATGTTACTATGCTTAAAAATGAGAAGCCATGCGAACAAATATGAATAAAAGCATGACATCTCAATTCTGAGTTTTCATTCCCTCAGATTTTCCTGGAAATCTTAAGACTAGTTATTTATTAGTGCAGTAACAGTGTAAAATTGCTTTTACAGAATTCAGTTTGTTTTAATATCTGCAGAAAGATACAGATGAGATAGATGTAGATATAAATATAAATATAGATATAGATATAGATATATATGTGTTCATATGCGTAAAACTGTGTTATCTTATACTCTGGCCATTGCCCATAGTGATGAATGGTTGTATTTAGCTAAACTGGAAGCTAACCTTTCCATCCCACCCACTGCTGGTAAACAACATCAGAACAATACTTCTTTGCCACATCACCTAAACATTATGTCTACAGATGCTGAGGTAGTAAAGAAATCTGTGCTTAAGCCTCCTAGACCTCCTAGCCATTCTACTAGTTTACCTCAGCCACATAGTTCAGATACTAACATCACACCCTCACATACTGTTACTGGGAGTCACTTGTACTGCAAGCCTATACTTATGGTAATGTTAGCCTGCAGCACATCCCAGAAATGTCTTAGTCATTGCTGACTCCATGGTAAGACATAAAAACACAACATTTAACAAGTTGACAAATGATAGGATGACCGTTAGCTGCCTCTGCGGTGCAAGGATTAGGGATTTCACTAGGGCCCTTAGAGTCATTACACTGCTATAGATACAATTATGGCCATGTACTTGCCCATGTTGGGGTGAATGCTCTTAAGCATTCTATCCTAAGGAGATGCTGAGAGACATTGCTGAGCTCTGTGCTTATGACTTTGAAGAGGGCAAGACCATGGCATTGAGCAGCACTCTATCCTCATCAAGAAAGATGCCTAAACTCAAGGATAAAATAACTGGCTTCTTTGACTGTTTAGTAAATTGGTATCAGTTTTAGGGGGGTCCAGTGTGTGTCTGAATGGGATGAAATGGTCACTAGATCCATCTGTTTTGCCAGTATGGCCTGCATCTTTCACCTCTTGTTTTTTTCATTCTGGCTAAAACTTTGTTATTCATACAGGACCTTTTTTAGGCAGAGTTCACCTGATGGACATCTCAGTATGGCAAAGTCCAAATTAGATAATATCATGATAGCACTACTGAATGCCAAAAGCCTAAATATCAGAATCTGTGAACTTAACTATAAAGGCATCAGCAATTGTGTAACAACAGGGTGCAATGCCTGTCATGCATTTAGATCGACCAGCAGGGGCGGCCCGTGCTATTGGACTGCCGGACTGCAGCCCCCTCAAAACAAAAAGAAATAAAAATAGAAAAAAAAAATTGTTTAAATTTTCGCGGACTTCGTGCATGCGCAGTAGTCCTGACTACTGCATGTCTATGTGCATGCTCCAGGCAGTCCGGCAGTCCCCATAGGGAAACACAAGGAGACGTCTGTGCACTTTTAAAGTGCACAGACTCACTGGGATAATGTGTCAGGTCCGGACTGCAACAGCAGCAGTCAGGAATTACAGTCTTGTCGGGAAGGAGTGGAGTTTTGATTTCAGGGATCTCGCGGGTCTTGGAGTATTGCGCGGGCAGGATGTACTTTAGCTGGATATTATGGAGAACGGACAGGTAAGTGTATGGTGCTTTTTACCTTTACAATGTATGGTACTTGCTGCTTGTATACTTGATTGTGTGTGTGTGCGCTTTTATACTTGATTGTGTGTGTATGGCGCTTTTTACTTTTACAAGGTATGGTACTTGCTGTGTGTGTATGGCGCCTTTTACTTTTACAAGGGGGGGGGTGTGTGTGTGTGTGAAAATGCCACAGGTGCTCATGGTGGTGTGGTAGGGAATACCTCAGGCTTGAACCCTGTACCCTGTATGCAGGTGTTAAATACTTGAGTTCCCTATCCACCACCATTTGTAAAAAAATTGCAGATTTTTGCCTCATATTTGATCTGATCTGTTCCTCATAATATCTGTGGTTTGTAAATGTTGCAATGCTTGATATTTGATGGTGTAGTAGTAGCATTGTTGCCTCACAGCTGCAGATTCTCCAGTTTGATTCTTGGCTGGGGTTCCTTCTTTGTGGGGTCTGTTATCTTCTCCCTGTGTTTGTGTGGGTTTGCTTTTATTTGATGGTGCACTGGTAGCATTGTTGCCTCACAGCTGCAGGTTCTCAGGTTTGAGTATTGGCTGGGGTTCCTTCTTTGTGGGGTCTGTTATCTTCTCCCTGTGTTTGTGTGGGTTTGCTTTTATTTGATGTTGCACTGGTAGCATTGTTGCCTCACAGCTGCAGGTTCTCAGGTTTGATTCTTGGCTGGGGTTCCTTCTTTGTGGGGTCTGTTATATTCTCCCTGTGTTTGTATGGGTTTGTTTTTATTTGATGGTGCACTGGTAGCATTGTTGCCTTACAGCTGCAGGTTCTCAGGTTTGATTCCTGGCTGGGGTTCCTTCTTTGTGGGGTCTGTTATCTTCTCCCTGTGTTTGTGTGGGTTTGCTTTTATTTGATGTTGCACTGGTAGCATTGTTGCCTCACAGCTGCAGGTTCTCAGGTTTGATTCTTGGCTGGGGTTCCTTCTTTGTGGGGTCTGTTATATTCTCCCTGTGTTTGTATGGGTTTGTTTTATTTGATGGTGCACTGGTAGCATTGTTGCCTCACAGCTGCAGGTTCTCGGGTTTGATTCTTGGCTGGGGTTCCTTCTTTGTGGGGTCTGTATCTTCTCCCTGTGTTTGTGTGGGTTTGCTTTTGTGTCCTCCCATGTTACAAAGACATGTCTGCATTATTTCTTCCTGGGCCTCTGCTGAAAATTGTTTTTTTGTTCCAAGTCAGACTGTCCTGATTAAAAATGTTAAATAAAATTGACAGGCTTTTGAATTTCAGACTTCAGGTTTCTGAATGTTTAATTCCTTGCATATTTGATGGTGCAGTGGTAGTATTGTTGCCTCACAGCTATAGGTTTTCTGGTTTGATTCTTGGTTGGGGTGGCTTCTGTGTGGAGTCTGCATCTCCTCCCAGTGTTTGTGTGGATTTGCTCTGGTGCCCTGCCATTTTACAAAGACGTGTCTGCAGTATTAATCCCCGCGTCTCTGCTGAAAATTGTTTTTGTTCTGTCAGCAGTAAAATTGACAGGCATTTGAATTTCAGACTTCAGGTTTCTGAATGTTTAATTCCTTGCATATTTGATGGTGCAGTGGTAGTATTGTTGCCTCACAGCTATAGGTTTTCTGGTTTGATTCTTGGTTGGGGTGCCTTCTGTGTGGAGTCTGCATCTCCTCCCTGTGTTTGTGTTGATTTGCTCTGGTGTCCTGTCATTTTACAAAGACATGTCTGCAGTATTAATCCCTGGGTCTCTGCTGAAAATTGTTTTTGTTCTGTCAGCAGTAAAAGTGACCGGCATTTGAATTTCAAACTTCATGTTCTTCAGAATACATAGTAGCACAACATTTTTTTCTAGCAATTTTCTAAGTTTATAAGATGAATATTTTAAATTTGTCCCTATTTTTGGGACTGTATTCCCCCATTATTGGCTTCGTCCAGGTTTTTGTGCTAAGGTTGACAGCTATGGCAAGAACTGAATTCACTGAATATGTTTGAGGGCTGTATTCCCTCATTACTGGGTTTGTCCAAGTGTTTTGTACTAAGAGGTTGACAGCTATGGTGAGAACTGAATTCACTAAATGATAACCATTTAAGTTTCAGTCTTCCTCTCTTTTACAAAGCAGCTGATGTGGCGTAGTGGTATGTTACTCTGACTGTGTTTTGCTCAGGGACCTTGGCAGTAAAATGTATGGTGGCAACACAACATTTTATTCTAGCAACTTTCCAAGATTATACAAGCAATGTTTAATGTGTCCCTGGTTTTTGGGCTTTTGACCCCCCCCCCAATACATTTTGGCTTTTTCCAGTTTTCTTGAGCTGCGAAGTTGAGATGCAGTTGAGTATTGAGTAGATTTTACAAGGAGCTGAGAGCTGCAGGGGAATAGAAGTTTAGTGCTTTGCCTAGTTTGTACTATAGCACAACAGGTTGTGTACTTGCTTTTGATGCAGAAGGCTGTGGGTTCTACTCCCACAAGGGGTGGATGCTGCCGTACGGAGAATGTTCTCCTTGGTGAAGATACTAACTATGAGTCTGTTATCAGTTTGCCATCCATTTCCTCTTGCAATATTATTACTAGCTTATCATTTTTAATGTAATATAGGCAATTTATTCCTGAGGGGCAACAGACACTTTATTTTTCGATGAAACCATGAAATATAAAGGTGATTGCTAGCAGCAACCACTTCATTAGTTACAGATTTCTTTAATGTGGAATTATTTAGATGACTTACTTCAGAGATTGTGCATATTTACTGATAATGGACTGTAGAATTATGCATATTTACTGATAAAGGTGGACTGTAGAATTGTGCATATTTACTGATAATGGTGGACTGTAGAATTGTGCATATTTACTAATAATGGTGGACTGTGGAATTGTGCATATTTAATAATAATGGTGGACTGTAGAATTGTGTATATTTACTAATAATGGTGGACTGTGGAAGTCTGAGTAGACTTTTTTATGACAAATGTTCTCAACTGGGCAGTTTTGCCATTATGGGTGCATATGGTTTGTTTCATTGCTTACTGGAAAAATGTTCAAAACAAATTTAAAACACCCTCTAACAAGTGTACTGTATTGTGCAAGGAATATAATTTTAGTACAATGAGGAAGGTGTATCAAAGAGCATTGTATGTTTCATATGCAAGGGGCCTATGATTTAAAAACAGCCCAAAATTAAACTTTATCTGCCACTGGCAAAATGTATTTTCTTTGAATGTGGGTTTCAATGCTATTTCAATGAATGTGAGTTTCAAGGGCAGAGAAGTTTTAATGCTAAGTTTTCATTGTGAGACTGCATTGCTTTGTTTAACAGATGACTTAGTGTTTGTGCTGTAAAATACAAAATAAAACTTTCAAATGAAGTCCAACTCATCATAGAAGTAAAGCAGTATGCACATTAGTGTTTATGGTAAATGGAGTGAAATAGCCAAGTAATGGTTCATTGGAATGGCTGCAGAGGCTCCATTCAACCATTATTTTGTCAGGGGGGAAGGGCAGCAAACTCAGACAGGCCCAGCTGAACTATACCTCCCAAATGTCCAGATTTTCAAAGAATTCATAGATTTTTGCTTCTTATTTTTGGTTTGTTCTTCATAAAATTTGTAGTTTTCTGGCAAATCATTTAGGAATTAAGTCACTAAATAATAAGTTTCAGACTTCATAACCTTCAGAAAAATGCATGTTAAAGTAAGAGCTGTTCTATCAACTGTCTCAATTTATACAAGAGCAATTTTTGGTACTGTTTATATGTGCCCCCAATATATTTGGCCTTGTTCAGATTTACTGCATTAACAGGTTGAGAGGTATATGCAAATAAATTGCTTTATAGAATTAGGCATAGCCAACCTCTCAGCTGTCCCCAAGTTTTGGCTCAAAATGTTGCTCTTCCCCCTAATAATCTCTCCGCAAAATAGCAATTTTGGAAGAAAACATGGAGGGTTTACAATTAAGAAATAACTGTAATAATCAAAGTTATAGATTACTTGAAATGCATGTAGATTCTTTTATTTTGTCAGCTGCTCAAGGTAGCAGTACTAATATTAAAGTGTCCCTTCTTTGACAGGTAGCAGCTGTATTGTGTGTCTGTTTTATATTTTTGCATCACATTTTTGGTCCATTTTTCATAAAATTGTGTTTTTTGGCAAATTAGTGACAAATCACTAAAGACTGAAGTTAGAAAATGACAGACATTTGAGTTTCAGATTTTATACCCTTCAGAAAATTCATACTAATGCAAGACCTATTCTATTATCTTTCTAAGTTTATTAGAGCAATATTTAAAAATTGTCCTTATTTTTGGGCCTTTGTCCCACTTCTGTGTATGGCTTTGTCCAGATTTCTTGCTCTTGAGGTTGAGAGGTATGACAAATGTGTCAGGGCCATCACAGTCAGCCAGAGAGATTTCAAATTTTGACATGCTTGTTGCACCCCACTCCCCCATGTAGTGACTCTGGATGTGTCCAAGCAAGGCAAGGAGTAGTTGTATCTACCTTGGTTGGGGAGGACACACTGCATAAGTACTACAGTGGCTTTTCATCTGTCCTTGATTTTGCAGAATGGTCTGGTTTCTGTCATATTTTTGTACTGTTGATTTATGCTTATTACTCAGATTTATGCTTATTACTCAAAGTGCCTGTTGCTCTGTGTTTAAGTAGCAATGCTTTAATGACCATAAGGTAAGCTTGTCTGAGATCGTAAGATGCAAGTAAGCTTTAATAAGCATACTGTTAAAGAATTGCCAACATTGAAAGCCTTTCTGTTGTTGCCATGCAGAGAATACTTGACTAGATAATGTATAAGCCTTGGGTATTAAAGGACAGGATTCCATTATTTTAAAAAGCTCATTACACTTGTTGGAGACTTCCAGTCATCTCTACAGACTTTACCCGTAAACTAAACAGAATGCCAATCATGTGTGGTCCATAACCTGTACAGTAATCCTTTAAGCAATGTATCTTGAGCTTGTTTCTTGTTTGCTTTTCATTTTTACTTTTATCATGTTTTCCCCATGAAACAAGTTGTCAGGCAGCAGGTCTTTTTGGATAAGAAACATTTTTACAAGTGGGGGCATCACATAGATTTCTACTTTCAGCATGTTACTTGGTACTTTAATAAAGCTGAATATATTATAATTAGAACTGCAGTGCAAGGAGAAGTGGTTTGAGTTGAGTGCTTCTGGTTTTTCTTATACTTGATTTTGACTGGCATTCCAGTAATGTATTTAAAAAGTAATTTATTTTTTCATGCCTCACAACCTTTTGTTTCCATCTAGATATTAAGTAAGCTGTCATGCAGCCAATGCATTGAAATATTTTTATTCTTCTACACTTATTTTTGTCTTAATTGGACTTTCATAATGATGGTTTGCCACCCAGGGCAGCGTATTTAATTAAAGTTAGTTTTTTGTGGTTTTGTGCATAGCTCCTCCCCTTTCTGGTTGACCACACCCCTTCACCTTGACCCCACCCATTCAGCTGTCTCCTGCAGCCCCCCTGTGATTTGAAGTCACCAGCCGCCACTGTCAACCAGCAACAGTGGGGGTAGTATCAGTATTTATTTGTAGACCTATTGTTTCTCACCAGATTTCATATGATACAAATCTGGAACTGGTTGAAGCCTTAGTTAAAATGAATAAAATTAATTAGCATATTATAGACAATTATTGATATCATCTATGACCACTTCAGAACATGCAGATCACCTTTACCAGTTATAAAAGTTAGCAATCAAACAACATTTTTTTTCTTATTTGTGACTTTAGTTATCTGCTAATAACTTCTGAACATTTACTGCTGACAACAAATATGCCTAGAGATGTCTGGACTTTGTAAATTCCAATACACTTGACCAAATTGTTCCTTTACCCATCAGATGTATTAATCTTCTTAGTGCTGTCCTCACAAGCATTTTTCCTGATTGCACCACTCCACTTGTTACCTCCTCTGTAGTCACATTTGACAATCATGCTGTGATCTTCTCAACGAAAACCTCATTTTTGGCCCCTAGTAACTCCTCTACATCCAGAAATTACTCCAAAACTAATTTAGTATTTATTAATCTTATTAAAAAATACAGATACAATAGCTCCCCAGCAAACCTTGTAACTAAGTCTGCTGCTCTCTGCACTGAATTTTATTCCCTCGGATTGATTGCATTAAGGCATCCATACTAGTCTGGTATAAGTATAATGGCAAGCTTAGAACTAAACTTTTATGGTGGAACTACCTCATCAACAAACTGTATAATAAAAACAAAAAAAATGGCCATTCCCTAAAAGGTGTTGACATCATCATAATTGTAAAGGGGATTTACAACTGCCATGTAAGTTTCTTAAACTTATCATTAGAAAATGTAGGCCAACTATGAACTTAGGATTGGGTCTAATTCAAAATACATGCATAAAGCCTTCTTCACTGTATTAGGAAGCTTGGAAGTAACTTACAATTTTGTACTGAACCTCTACCTCTAATCCCTGGGATGTTGATAATCTTCTTGTGGAAAAATTCCTTTCCAGCTTAACTACATCCACCCCACCTCTAGTCCCTTCATTCCCCTCCTATTCCCTTCCCAAGATTAATTTGGACCAAGTTCTGTCCTTTTGACACTTTCTAAAATTAAAAACACTTCTTCCATAAGTCTTGAGAATATCCCTGGATGTCTTCTAAGAAGCAGTTCTTCAACCTCATTCACAATAATGTTTATGCCCCTGAGGTATGGAGAATGGCAGTTGAGGTACCCTTGCATAAAGGTGGTCATATGTATTGAACCCGGGAATTACAGACCTATTATTCCCGCTAACATTGTTTGCAAGGTTATGGAATGTACTATAGCTGCACAAAAACCAGTTATATAGGATCCCTGGATACATACAAGTTCAGCTTTGTGAAGGGGGTGTCAAGTCTGCTCAACCTGTTTGAGTCCTTTGAAAGTGTCACTGAGGCCATGGATAAGGGACATAAAGTCCACACTGCTTATCTGGACCTTGCCAAGATCTTTGACACTATCACCAATGCTGGGATTAATGACTAACTCTTGCAACTCAAAATTAACCCATACATAGTTTGGTGGATTGGTAATTTGGCTGTCTGAGAAAACCTTTAACATTAAGGTCAGAGGTATTTGCACTAAAGATAAAAATGTCACTATTAGTGTCCCACAAGGTTCTGTCCTGGGTATTTTCCTCTTTGTTATATAATTTTGTCAAGGGACTATGGCTAATCAAGTATGTTGATGATTGCAAACTGGGGGTGTTTGTGCATCCCACTTTCATACTCAAATTCTCCAACAAGGGCTGGACCAAACAAATGATTGTTTTTTGAGTCATGGGTTTACCATCAACAATGAGAAATGCTGCATAGTTTCCTTTGGGAACTCTAGCTTCATTGTTATTTACCATATAGATAACATTCAACTTAAATTTGATACAGTCATCAGAGACTTTGGCATGAATGTTGATAACAGACATCTCAGTAGTAATTAGAAAATCCTCCTGCCTTGCACAACTTCTTCTTCACAGTTTGTCATCAGTATCCAAAGAAGATATAGTCTTACTTTAGTCATCCTTCATTAGGCTCATCACAAAACAACAGTTGTTAAAGCATCTAAATTAGCTTGGGAGATCTCAACATACCTCAACACAAAGATCTCAGGTGTCAGTACCCTTAATGACAAAAAGCTCTGTCTGTCTTCTTAGTATCATACAGACATCTAAATGTTGACCTCTTCTTAGCCTCCTGTGTTATTAATGCCCCAAAACTCTTTGAATTTCTTCACCTTAATAGAACCAGTGGTAATGCAAACATCCATTCTGGCATCTGAAATGTATACTACCACATCAACAACATCAAATAGCAATACTTAAACATATGCATCATTTCTGGAATAGGCTGTCCTTACCTATCAGGCATAGCACTAGCAACCTTTAAAACCAGCCTGTATGACTGGATAGGTGACTGAAAAATTTTATTGGGGTTGTTGTGCAGAAACCGGACAACGACAGAGTCATACTTGTACTTGTTGTGGAGTGACCTGAGTGCATGTGTTATGTGCTGGATTCTGGTAACTGATAGACAACTGACTGTTACCTTCTCCTTAGTCAACCTAGTGAGTGGGACATCAGTGTGCCTCACTACTGAGTCACCTATGATTATTGTATTGGGCAAGCTGTTTTGCCTTAGGGGCTTAGGTTGAGGGGCACACTGTATAGATGAACTATGTGTCTTGTGGTTTGTGCTGTGTTGTGGTGGTCGAATGTGTTTCTGCCTTGGAGGTCTCTGCTGTTTGGGTAGATTTCAATTGAGAGCCTGCACAAAGGTGGGTGTGTGGTTTGTGTTTTTATGTGAGGGCTGTGATGGTGGGTGTTCTGGAGGACTATGTGTTCGATGTGGTGTGGTACAGGTGCTGAGCTTCTCCTCTTGACCAGCTATTCCGGTCTTGGCAGGAGAGTGCATGACTTCCAGTTTGGGGATATAAGTGCATCTCTCACAAATCTGAGTGTTGGGAGGTAAGAGGAGAGGGTTGTCTGTGTGCATGAGGCCATTGCTACACTGGCTCAGAATGCCCATGTTCACCAGGTTTATAGGAGAAAGCACAAGAAACTGACCTTTAGACATGCCAGGAGGGATGGTCATCATTAATAAGTACTGGAGCTGTTTTCTTATAGGATGTCTAGAGCTGATAGCACTTATGTATGCTACAATAATTGCTACAAAAAGCCTGATGAAGTGCTAGGCAAATAAGCTAAAGTGCAAGAGAGAAGAGTAAGTTGAAAGGGATAGAAAAAACTGCCCAAACAGCCAATAAACTACAATTTCAGAGCCAGCAACCACTCCTCTTGTGGTAGATAGGCTACCTAGTGCTTACTACTACCACGTATAAGCTGGAAGGCTTCCCTCTAACACAGAAAGGTCTGGGGAACTCAGAAACTTACAAAAGAGTCCTGGATACAGCAAATCTGTGTCTGGACTACTCTAGTAACAGGAAAGGCGGAAAACAAGCTTAGAACTTTTTTTTTTGCAGAAAAAAACAGTTAAGTTATAGCTGGAGTACCTCAAAAAAAAGGATTTAAAACCATGCAGCTGAAGCTCTGGATGTTGCACACCCGTATTTAAGACTATGCCACTCAATTTTAAGGTTAAGAACTCATAAGAAAAAACTCACAATGAAGCACAGATTAATCACTTATAGTCAAAAGAATAGCACTTGCAGTATGAAAAAATACAGTTAAACAGC
This sequence comes from Protopterus annectens, assembly GCF_019279795.1. Lineage (NCBI taxonomy): Eukaryota > Metazoa > Chordata > Ceratodontiformes > Protopteridae > Protopterus > Protopterus annectens. Next base: position 717,100,861 of record NC_056731.1, read on the forward strand.
AATGAAATGCAGTAACATTTTGTGTGTGAATGACCTGAGATGCACCTCCCTGGACTACATGAAAAGAGACATGGTGGAGCTCTCGGATTATGTGGCCCTGGCAGGTATGACCCTAGCCCTGAGCAGCATCCTACCATTGCCCAGAATTATACCACAGTACAAACAAAAAACGATTGACTTCAACATTTGGCTAAGTTTCTGGTGTCATTCTAAGGGGATCCAGTATCTGTCTGCTTGGGATTACATGACTGGCAGACATCGGTGCTTTGCCAGAGATGGCCTACATCTGTCATCCCTAGGATTCTGGGTAGTGGCTAAGGTTGTTGCCACCCCTATAGTGCTTTTTTAGGTGGTGTTCCAAAGACCAAATTACCACCGTAACGGGTGTAAATAAATGCAATCTGAGGGTCATGCTGCTCAATGATAGAAGTCTAAATCTCAAGATGCACTCACTCGAAGCATTCCTCAAAATGGAGAACATTGACATTTGTGCTGTAACAGAGACCTGGTTTAAAGCAGCAGAAAGCACCCATGTGCTACCAGGCTATAACTCATTCCACACCTTTCGGCCCCAGAACATGGATCGAAGCTTCAAAGGTGGTGGTGTCTCCATATTCATAAAGGATATGCACACCTCCAGACTAGTAGCCCAGCATAATGCATCTGAGATACTCCAGGTACAACTAACATTGGGTAAGATGGCGATTCAGGTCATAGCCTGCTATAGGTCCCCAACTATGTCCCAAGACTCTCACTCCACATTCCTAAGCACCCTGGAAACTATTAAGATCCAACCCAACACTGTCATACTATGTGACTTCAACTACCCCTCCATCAACTGGGAAAACTACTCATGCACCAATGCACTGGCCCAACGCTTCCTGGAATTCATCAATTCCAATGCCCTGGACCAGCTCATTCTTGCTCCCCACTAGAGGGGGCAACATCCTTGACCTGGTTATTACTAACATGGGCAACCATTGCTCTACACCAATAGTCAATTTCTCCCTGGTTAGATCCGACCACAAACTAATCACCATGGAAATCCACATCTCACCCACACTCCCTGCAAAGGTATCCACCATGAAAACCTTCTCCAGAGCTGACTTTGGACTCCAAAAAACAGAGGCGGCTAATGTCACGGCACCCATGCCAATGGAAAATAGATGCATGACTGTCGAATCATACACCAATGCACTGTACGAACACATACATAAATGCGTGGAACTAGCCATACCCAACAGAACCAAGACGCTCTCCTCCAAAAAAAAGAAAGCCAGTCTGGTGGTCCCCTGCCACTAATAAACTCTACAACAGGAGGAAGAAACTGTTGCAGGAAAAGGTGAAGTCCCAAGACTGGAAAAATTCCCTTATTAGCCTTAAAAAAAAGTTGAGATCCCTCATCAAAACCTCCAAAGCCAGCTATGAAAGCAGAATTGCGGCAGACACTAAAAACAACCACAAAGCCTTCTATAGTTATATCAAAAATCTTCATGGCAATACCCAGATTTGCTCTGAGTTACTGTACAATGTTACCTCCTATACTGAGACAACAGATATTGCCAACATACTGGCTGACAGATTCAGTGTCAACTTTGTCCCTCTATTCCCCCCCAAAAGACTAATTTCAATACCAGAAGAATGCCAGGCACCCAGCATTATAGCAGCACAGGTTAAAGCTGCATTGTCTAAGGCCCAAAATACAGCTTCCGTGGGACCCAACAATATCCCTGGCAGTATTCTACATGAATTACTTAGTGAACTGGCACCACATCTGTGTGCTCTGTTCACTCACAGCCTCACCTCAGGCTTTGTCCCTACTGACTGGCGCACTGCTACAGTCATCCCTTTCCATAAAGTAGGAGCGACTACAGACCCTGGAAATTATTGCCCCATTAGCCTGATGAGTCTGATATGTAAGGCAATGGAGCGCATCATCATGGACCTAATTAACAAGGATATAGGGAATCTCCAAACTCTAGATCCCACGCAATTTGGTTTTGTGAAAGGTAGATCATGCCTGCTCAACCTGGTTGACTTCTTTGAGTCAGTCACCAGAGCGGTGGATGAAGGTAAGGCAGTTCATACAGCCTACCTTGAGCTGGCCAAGGACTTTGATACCATTCCTCACTCAAGAATTATTGATAAACTCAGCAAACTAGGCATAAACCCCTATATTGTTAGGTGGGTTGCAAATTGACTCACAGATAGAACCCACAGTGTGAAAGTAGCGGACTCCAAATCAGACTGCCAACCAGTCACGAGTGGAGTCCCACAAGGATCATTCTTGGGTCCTCTCCTGTTTGGCATCTACTTCTCAGAAGTCCAAGCCAACATGGTGGGACTCTGGCTGACCAAATTCGCAGGTGATAGCAAGCTGGAAGCCATTATTAACTCCCCAAGTGATGCAGGCATCCTACAGAAAGGCCTCACTGAGACCAATGACTGGTGTCAAAACCATGGCCTTAAGCTTAAAGCCAAAAAATGCGTTGTCATCCCCTTTGGGAAAAAGTCAGTATCCACTAATTACCAGATCAATGGGAGCCCACTGAACACTGAAGGCATTATACGAGATCTGTGGACACAGGTTGACAGCAACCTCTCCTCTGGAATAGACTTCCCATACATGTCAAGCAGAGCACTTCACTAGCCCTCTTCAAGAGAAATCTTGATGAGTGGATGGGAAATAGAAAGTTCACCCCGGGGATCACTCCAGTGGCTCTGCTTGATAGCGGCACTAGGAACTAATGGTGGGCGGCACAATGCCAGGGCACTTATATGGGCTAGGCTTGTAAAGGTCCCAGGGCCATTAGCCTACTACACACCTATGAACCTATGAAAAAGTTTACTTAATGAGGTTCTAGCTAGTCTTGCAAAATATTAGGTGATAGAAAGTCATATGTATTAGAGCTGAAAATATATCTTTTAGTGTATCCATATTAATAATCATGATAATACATTTGTAAATGTATGCTGCATTATCCGAGTTTCCTAATCACACCTATGGCTTGAGTCAAGGCTGAAAAGGGTTGTCAGATTAGTTCACCTACCTAGATTACAAATTAGTAAATGAGAACTTAATTACCATTTGCATTTATGCTATTTATGTTCTTTATGGATTTGAACTGGAGCTAACAATATCAGTAGTGTCTAGCAAACCAAATACCATATAAATATCTTATATCCCTAATTTTCTACACTCTTGAACTAATTGGAAGATCAGTCAGCTTGTCTTCTATCAGTTGCCTGCCTCATAGCACTTAATATACTCAGGCAGTGTAGTAATTGCCTGATGCTCATGGACAATTAAATCCTGCTTAACCTATCACAAACCACCTGCGGAAGTACGGGTATTTAACTAGGATGGAGGCATTGCTCTCACAAAAAAAAAAAAAAAAAGACATACACCTCCACTGCGCTCTACACAAATACACAGAAATATGTTGAGGTGGTAAAAAGTCATTGTCTGAGCCTCTAAGGCTCAGTGGAAATAAAAGCAATACAACACAGCAGTATCTAAAACTAAGAGTCACCACAAAAAAAAAAAAAAACACCCCAAACCAGGAATGCTTAAACCCTCTGATCATAAAAACGGACTGGTGATTGGTGACTCTGTAGTAAGACACACAGACTCCACTTTCACAAGGCTAGACAAAAATAAACTGATGGTGAATTGTCATTCGGTTGCCAAGATATTTGACATTTCAAGGACTCTCAAGACTCTCAAAACAAAGAAGTATGACCACAACATGGTGGTGGTCCATGTGGGTATAAATGACTTTGTGCTCAAAACCCTAGGTGATATGTAGAGACATTCCTAAGCTCTCAAAGCATGTCACAAATGTAGGAGAGACTCTGGTATTGAGTAGACTCCTACCTTTTCCAGGAATGATAAGGTACATGGAAAAGATGATTGATTTCAATAACTGGCTGAATAACTGGTGTCATTCAAGGGGAGATACAGATTGTTTTGGCATGGGATGAACTGCTGTACAGCCCTATTGCTTTGTCAAGGAGAGTTTGCACCTCTCACTCTGCTGCTTCCACATGCTGAAGCCTTTGGTGCCCTCATATTGCCTTTTTTTTGGGCAGACTCCAGCTAATGTATCTGCCTACCTAAAAATATGACAAATAAAGCCCCAATCAATATTGATGTGATGCTGCTCAACACCAGGAGTCAAAATGAATAATTGCCTGACCTGGAAGCTCTACTCCATTTGCAGCACATTTATGTGTGCATTATTATTGAAACCTATTTAAAAGTGGTGAAAGTACCCTCTCTGTTCCAGGGTTTTGCATCTAACATGCCTTTATACCTAATGGGAACTGACATGGAACATCTATATTTGCTAAAGGCCACATGACTTTCTGGAACATTCCCAGAGGTCCATAATCCAAGCTTATTGAGATACAACTTCCACGAAATAAAACCAATTTTAGATCATAGCATGTTACAAGACCCCTTGATGATCCCTGAAAACCATGCATGTTTATTAAATACATTGCACAGACTTTAAATACACTAAAAACTCCATCATGCTGAATGACTTTAACTACCTATCAATAAAACGGGAAAGCTTTACCTCAGATTTTGTCTGTGCCCAAAAATGTATTGATGTCTTCAAAAAGATTTCCTGGATCAAATATTCAAAGAGCCCACTAGATGACTAATTGTTCCTGACCTAGTCCTCACAAATATAGCATCAATATGTGCTATCCCGCTGGTATACCCTTTGCCAGTCAAGTCAGACCACACATTACTAACCTTCTTTTTCAAACTCCCTAAACCAGCAGATGCAAATATCACTGTAGTTAAAGAATTCAAACTTACAAATGTACAATTATGTGATGAATTCTCAAAGTGCAAGTTTAACAGTAAACCCCAAAATGTTGACATGGTATATATGACATAGTATAAATCCAGCAGTCTTATTAGTCCCTACTGTTACTAAACAAAATGGGAAGCAAACCAGTGGTCCAGGCGCATAAATAAATAAATAAAACAGACAAATAAATAAATAAACAATATAATGCAAGGTAATGATTGTAGGGCTATATAGCAAAACTAAGGACCCACAAATCAAGGTCCACATTAAAAGTTTATCCAAAGTATTAAAATATATCCTCAGGAAAACAAAGGCTTCTCATGAGCTAAGGCTGGCATTATAAGTTAAGGATAATTACTTATGCTTCATTACTTATGTCAGGAAGTTAAGAAATAACTCCCAACATTGCTCTAAAATTATTCGGAATGGTACTAAATGCTTTAATCCAGTGAATATTACAAATATAATAGCAAACCAATTCATCTCTGAGACATCTATACAAAGCCCACATATACCTAAGTATCTCAGAACCCTTATCATCACAAAAGAGCAGTTATTAAAAGTATATTCTAAAAGAAAAGATACATCCTATATGGGACCTGATAATATACCATGCTGACTGCTGAACAACACTAAATATGTGTTGGTTGTTCTGCTTCTATAAGTATTCAGCCTGATGTTACCCACTGGCTTAGTCCCTGAGATCTGATGTAGTTGTGATGCTATTTCACAAGAGTGCCACCTCCATTGACCCTGGAGATTACAGACCCGTCAGCCCGATAAGCGTCATCTTTAAGGCCATGGAAGGGGTCATAACAGACATGATAAACTATGATATAAAAAAAAGTGTAAGACTTGATCTCCAACAGTTTAGTTTTGTTAAAAGTAGATCTTGTGTAAAGAATCTGGTGAATTTGTTTGAGAGGGTACTGCAAACTGTGGACAGTGATCATGCTGTACATACAGCGTACCTTCACCTTGTCAAGGCATTTGATACCATAGCATATGCAGTGCATTTGATACCATAGCATATGCAGTGCATTTGATACCATAGCATATGCAGCGCATTTGATACCATAGCATATGCAGTGCATTTGATACCACAGCATATGCAGCGCATTTGATACCATAGCATATGCAGTGCATTTGATACCATAGCATATGCAGCATAATCAAGTAAGGTGCGCTCAGAATTGATCTCTGTGTAGCATAACGAATGGCTAATTGGCTAAGAGACAGGATCACCTATGTGAGGGTGGCAGACGTGTCCTCATACTGTATGAAGATATGTACTGAGGAACACAGGGTTCTATGCTAGAATCTCTGCTATTCGACATATGCTTCTCTGATCTCCAAATCAAAAATAGGAGTTCCGGTTAGCCAAGGTTAAAGATGATTGTAAACTGTGTTTTATACTGAAACCCCCTTCTGATATACAGAAGCTACAAAGCAAACTTATTAATAGTTGTTACCCTGAAAATGGGCTAAAACTAAATGCTAAACAATGCAAAATTATTGCATTTAGTTAACAAACCCTCCACACAACCTGTAGTACAGAAATCACCCCACTCTAAAACAAAGATGTTGTGAGAGACCTTGGTGCATGGGATGGTGACTCCCTCTTCTTTGATCATCATGTTGCAACAGTGGTCAGGTAATCCTTCTATCTGGCACAGCTGAATGTAGATGGTATTTCCTAATGATCCAAGCCCATCAAAGGATACAATGCTCACTTTGGGATGTATCTTACTAAACATATCAAGCAGTTGAAGAATTCTCAAAGGTTTTTGAAAAAAGATCATGGGCCTAAAGGACCTGAGCTACCAAGAGACGTTGGAAGCCTTTTCCCTGCATTCAGTGTTCTATAGACCCCTTAGGGTTGATCTGTGCCTTGCAGGCCAATAGGGATCTGGCAGTCCAAGACATCTTATTTATCTATAAATCAAACAGCAAATACTAGAATCAGAGGTCTAACCTTAACCTCAGTAAATAAGCAAATCACAGTGGAGAGACAGATTTGTCATACAATGACTACCTCATTCACTGGAGAAGCCCCCATATGAAGCAATGTAACACGCTATCTTTTACTGAATTTTTTTCTAAATGGTTTTAGGAAACATTCACATCTTCAAGTTATTTCTGATATTTGTAAATTTTATTTAATGCTATTAAAATTCTACTCACTAATCAAATAATGGTTTGTTCTACTTGGACTTTGATTCATTGAATGGCATTATTTAAATGAGATATTATAATGTTTGTAGTCTGATGATTTTCTGTTTTTCAATGAGGAGCTAAAGAACTCATTGATTTCACTGTATCTGTGACTTCTTGTTCTTAAACCTGTGATTTTTGAAAAACAGCTGTTATTTGGTTTAAGTAGGAATTAGACAATTGGATGAGTATTCATAAATGTAGCCCCTTTTTAATTTCTCCAAATTTTTGGGGTTTCTAATACCATGACAGGAATAGACCCCATTCCTAAGTCAAAGAACAATTAAAGTTGTTTCAGTCTTTGATGGTACCCCAAAAGTGCTCTTCGCAACACCTGCAACGTGCTCAGTAATGACTCCTTCTGGAATTTGTATGGAGTTACATGTATTGGTAAGATATCCAAGTATGATTGTAAATTATTTTTTTTGTAAGACCTGTTGCCCCAATTACTACTGCAACTGTCTGGGTATCCTTCTTCCATATTGCTCTCGTTTCCACCTTCAAAATCCTGATACTTTATGACTTTATGTCTCTGTAGCCCCCAGAATGACTGGCCTAATGTTTCTTGAAAAAGGATGTAAAGTCTAACAGTGGACACTGGCAAGGTGTAAATGGCCACATAGCCCAGTTGCCTTGGACACAATATGATTCTATGATTTTATATTTCTATCTGCTGTTCCATGCCTTCAGGCACAGGGTATGATGTGTTCCAAATCATCATCAACTGCCTTTTCTCCATTTTTACATGGGGTTGGGAAGTTGGCCAGTTTCTACCACCTTCCTCAATGCACAGCCATTTTTCTAACTTGTTTGTTATTCATGGTGGCCTGTCTCATATCTTCTCTTATGCAATCCATCCATGTCTTGTCTGGATAGCCTCATCTCCTCTTGCTATTTGTCTGTCTCTCTCAAGTCTTCTTTATTCTTCTTTACCAGACCATTTTCTTCTTTCCTGCACATGTGACCAAACCACTCATCTGTCTTCCTTGATGTTCCCTGTAATTTGGACCTTTTATCTCTCTTATTTTTCCATCTGTCACACACTGTGTATCCTACTATACATCTCAGTCATGTCTTCCCATCACCTCAGGCTTTTACAGCTGCTCTGCTTTAACTGCCCACGTTTCTGTGCCATACAGAAGCATTGATTTTACCACCATTTTGCATGCTGCATTTTCAGTTTCTTTGTTATTCTTCTGTTACATACTACCCTTTACACTTTGTACTAATTGGTAATAGCACCTCTGATCCTAGCTTTGACCTTCTTACTCAAACTTGCCTTTTCTTCAACCACACTTCTTTGATACTTGAAGCTGTTAACCTATTGCACTATTTTTTCTGCTGTCTCAGTTTTCAGCTTCCTATTGTTTCCTCATTTATTGTCATGACGACAATTTTGTTTGTATTCAGTTTCATCCCATATGCCTTAAAGTTTGCATTCTGGTCATCAATATTTGCTGAAGTTTTTGTTCTGAAGTTATTCAAATATTTCCTCTATATCGTCTGTATTCTTCACCACGTTTAGACAGACTAATAATTCTTAAAGTTGGCATCAGGCATTCACTGAAGACAGACTTGCAGAATTTCACATCTAAACACATTTGTAGTTTATCTGTATGTAGCATTCTCTGGTTTAATTATTGGCTGGAGTGCCTTCTGCACAGAGTCTGCATGTCCTTCCTGTGTTGGTGTGGGTTTCCTCTGGGTGCTCTGGTTTCCTGCTACATTCCAAAGATATGTAGTAGTAGATTGGACACTCTACTTTGGCTGTAGGTGTGATTGTGCATGGAAGTGCATGGTACAGAAGAACAGCCGTGGCAGGGCTAGTAACCCAATGGTGTAAACCTTGCTCTAGATGATTGTCATTGTTAAAGTGACACCCCAACTCCATATTTAAAAATGGGAAAAGGGGTTGTGGGTGAATGGATGGATGGATGGATGGATTTAGCATTAAGATATGCATCAGGACTGCTGAGACAGCTCATATGAACCATCCCCTCATCCTGAGCCCACTGAAGAAAAGAAGTAGGCAAATACACTCTTTCACATTTTGTAATGGAAAGTTGTAAAAGGTGTTCAGCACCATTGTTCATTACACCATTTGATCCATAACCTTTTTTGACTAGTCAGTAATTTCACTTCTGGATAGTAGCCATTAATGTCAGTCTTTCAGTTTGGGAACCTTTGGTCTTTCCCAGCTAAAGTGACAGACTTTTCTTAAATATTTTGATCATTCGCCCATGGTACAATACTCAAAGCCATCTAAAGTATACAGGTTTTCAAAGTTCAGACAACAAGTGCTTTGATCTAAAATGTGAATAAGGCCATCAGAGTTCAGTGAAATATAATTCTAGAAATAAAACAGGAGATGGCATGAGTGCAGAAAAGCATATTTACTTTACTCAGCTGAGTACATTATTCTACTTATCATAAATGTTACAGCTCACAGAGCCCTCAACATTCAAAACCTTCTAAACTAATAATCAAAGTGTAGTTTCTTCTTTATACTTTCCCCTTTCATCCCCATACTGTCTCTGCCTGCCATCACCATACTGTCTCAGCCTGCCACTCAGCTTCCATATTTGCTTACCCCTGTGTTTCCCATTACTCCTTTCTAATCAGCTAACATTGGATGTAAGCCTTTGCTGGGTGTGGAACCCAACTCCAATCAGAAGTCGGTCTTGTGCTAAGAAAGTGATAGCCCTGGGGAATAAAGTATACAGTGGGGAGTTTTGAGTGTTAAATTTGGTACCATCCTTCATGTGTCTGGTTGGTCAAAGTCTGTAGATGTGGGAGCAACTAATGAAATGACATCAGGAAGTCATTGCTGCCCCTGTTTTAACTTTAGATATCGTATGAGGTTCATAGTTTGCACCTGAATCACATAGCTATAAAGTCTCCCAAGCTGTCCTTTCTTGGAGAGGAACACTGGGCATCAGTCATTCCATTCTATTCCTTTGGTTTGTCCTAACAGTAGCTGGAGTCCATTCCTGAACTTGGGTCACTGAATACACACAGTATAGTTCTGTGCACAATATGCTCAATGATAAAATCATATGCCTAAAAACTGTTTTCTTTTTTTAAATTTTCTAGGGGTTATCATTTGAAGTGATGTATACATCTCCTATGCTTACACCGGGCAACATTTTGAGAGAAGGTCCCATTTTTTTTAAATGCTGAATAGCTTGGATGGGGCAGCAGTAGGAAGAATGAGTATAAACAAATCTGGCTACATCCTTGGAAACTAAACACTCATTTAGCATAAAGAAGAGTAAACTATGGCAACTCAGTTTTACTTTAGCTTATGAGTATTAAGTCCCATTGTAAAACGCATCCTCATTTTGCAGCAAACATCAGAGTATGTGCATCATATTGGTGGTGGTGGGGGGTCTGCTTCTGTTCCACGAGTACATAGTGTAGCTCTTGGACCAGTCACATAAAGCTAGCTGCTTCCAAACAATACCTTTTAATACTTCTTCCATGATTACAGAGTTTAATATATACCAATCTGTCAGTAAATGCAAAGCTGATTTTTGAAAGCTGTCAAATTATACCAGACCTCCTCCACTCAACAAACTCAGGTCAATGACTTGAGTGACAAGGAAGATGATTTTTCTGAGCTGTGATACAGTATCGGAATTGTCTAGACAATGGTAAGGCCTTGCTTGTTTAATTGGCTGCCAAAAAAGCAATTACTATAAAATGGAAATCAGAATCTAAACCGACTATATTAGAAGTGGTGAATAAAGTAACACAGATAAAATAACTGGAATTGAGATCTTTAGAAAAGGGTAGAAGCAAAACTACATAGGAAAAATGGGAATTGTGGGAACAATACATACAGGGGAGGAATGTTGTTTAACAGAAGGCAGGGCTTAATGAGCTATGTAATATCTGACTTAAAGATTGCCCCATATGCAAGGTATAGATTATAGTAAGAGGCTGCCCACCAGTTAATATTAACTGTGTTGTAGTGCACGAAGCAGCATGATTATGCTCTGAAATTGTGAAAAAGATAAGCTTGATAGGTGCTTCTCTAGCCTGAGAACCAATCTTAACAGCAGCTAAACAGGTGTGCACACCCCCAAGAACTATTACAATTTGGTTTTGTGCTAGATACTGTAAACAGACAGTGCTGGCTGGAAAAGAACTCTGGTAGAAAGTAAAACACTTATGTTTCTGCTTGCTGACTTGCCTCTCAGCAGTCCCTAAATTTGTCTCGTATTTTTACTCTGTTCCTAGTAGCTGAAGATTATAATCTGTCAAAACTGCCAAAGAGTATCACAGGCAAATACTAGGCTATCAGTTTGCTGACTATTACAAGCCTACCCAATAACCAGAGGTCAGAATCCAACCTTGTACTTTGTATCTGTGAGATAAAGACCTTCATCATTGCACCATCCCATCTTACCACTCACCTTTGCTTTTGAGTTGAATTTCTTGGCTTCCATGTGCACACATAATAATCTAGTTAGGATCCAAGACCCGATCATAATCCTCTATATTGACTATGTTATGATTAATGAACAGCAAACTTCCTTAGAAATGTATCAACATTTCTAAGTCTAGATTGTAACAGACAACAGGTAAAAATAATTTAAGAAAGCAATATAGACTGCTTCCAGGAACATGTATTATTACTATTATTATTTACATCATTTTAAGGAACTGCAATATGATCCCCAAACCCTGTGCTGTAAGTTATAGTTACATACTGCTCCTTGCAAATGCTCTTCACTCCACATGCTCACAAAAGAAATTTGTACTGTCCTTTGACAGAGTAAGGTAAAACACAAATAATACATCTGAATGTGTCATGCTTAATAAATTAAATATGTCTTAGCTGCATGCAAGTATGTTTATCACTGGGTCTTAACTTATCCTTTCATTTCTGATTTTGTGGGTTTTGTCGTTTAGGAGAAAGTAAACATACTTCCTTTTTTCCATTCATTCTTTTTAGAAGAATAAGGTTGTTTCATCTTTATCTGAAAAAGTCACTTTTTTTGCTTTGCAGAAGACATCTACAATATCAGCTTTCATGACATTGTATGGGATTTTAACCATGTTAAAGAAGAACTTGAATATGGGTTTGGTTTAGAAGCTGTTACAACTGAACATCTACTGAATTCATCCATGCTAACCAATCATGTAAGTGTAACTTTTAACTTTATATGCCAATACACTGGTCTCAGATGCTTTATTAATAACACTTTAATATATTATGTGGCTTCTGCAGCTCTTGCAGACAATGCAGGAAGCTGTGCCTGCACTACGGCTTGCATAGCTTTACAGTTAAGTTTAAGAAATACTAACAGACAAATAAATAGTATTCCATACCCTAAATAGCATCACGTGCATCATAAGGGGACTTTCAAAGAGACATGTATTTTAAGAGAAATACTAGTGTGAATCAAGTGATTTTCAATGTTTCTTGTAAGCTGCATGAAGTTAATTAAATCCTGCCCATATCATGACAGCATGGGGCAGGTGAAGATATTAAAACTTTCCTTACCACTTAAGAAATATGTTGCATTTTAATAATTCTGCACCTCAGTGGCTCTGAAACTTCAGTCACAATCAGACAAACCAGTGCTACATTTTTGTTGATATATTATTAGGACAACACTTTAAATATTACAGGCGATCAAAAGCAGAATTATGGGAGCATTATTGTTTCTCATGCGCTGTTTTATCAAATCTTCAAGAGATGTGCATGTTTAATCATAGCTGTACATGTTCAATCATGCATTAATTTTGTCAGACTCACAGTGAGTTGGATGTTGTTTTCACAAATGTTGTAATGCACTCTGTGAGGTCGTGTGACTAAAAACAAGGAAAAGGTGAGTTTCCTCTTTAAATTTTCTCAGAATTCATCTATCTACATAAAGAGTTAGAGACAGTGATCATGGGTGTAGAAGACAGAACATCCACATCAGGAAGAGGGAAGTAAGACTTTTTCCCCACAAAACAACTGATGTGAACTTGTTCAATCTCACCGTTTGTCTTTACACGTGGGTTCAGAGCCAATACATTGGCTCTGAGTCAGCCGCTTTCCAAGCTCAAGATCTTTGAGTTAGCTTGAGGCACAGTCCCTATCCCATGATGCTATCCTACCAACCCCAGATCTAGTTTTCCACTGCAACGGATTGCACAATCTTCGGAGGAAGCTCAGGCCAGTAACCTTCTTTATTATATTTAAAGAATTTAAAATTTCTTATTAGACTATAATTAGTTAGTGGATTGAGTGAGACTTCACATATTTCTTCTATTTGTTGTTTAGTGAGTGGATTGAAAGTTATTTTTTGTCTTCTAATTCGGAGCGGTTGCTCCTAGGCCTTTAGCCTTTCTTGAGTTGCATTTACTTGACAGGGCTCTGTCAAATTTAATTCCCTATCCCCTTATATTTTTTAGAATTAGTGTATTTGAACTTTTTGTGTAACATTCTTCTTATAGTCATTACAGTTCAGGGATCTGAACTTTCTAAGGAGTCCATGGTTTCGATTTTTTGATTATCAGGGATCTGATATTTGTTGCAATTGTTATAATGTCAGAGAAACAAAAATCTGGTTTTAAAAGATGTGACTTTGGATAAAAGATGTCCATCACTGATAATCATGTTTCTTGTGTGTACTGCTTGGGTCCACTACATTTACAAGAAGACTGCTCTCTCTGCCATTCCTTCAGTGGCAGGGTTTTATTAGAGAGGCGAAGGAAATTGGTCAATAGAGGAATGTTGAAGCCAGATTTCCAAGAAGCTTTAGACAAGACTGACCAGACCTCCAAGTCCTCGAAGGGGTCGAAGTCTTCTAAGGTGTCATCGGAGCATAAGTCTTCTGTTCCGAGCACCTCTGGGAAGACTTGGTCACCGGCTCCACAGCCTTCGGAGCTGTGCACCGAGATCTTACCTCGGAGCCAAGTCATTGTGATGGAGCCAGTGTCAGAAATTTTAAAGTCCCCGATCCTTAGGTCGGTGGCTTCTTCGGCTCCTTCGACCTGTTCTTCTGGTACTCTTTCTGACATCAATGTGGACCGTGTGGTGCAGAGACTTTTGGTGAACCCGGCCCTGGCCAAATTGCTTTCAGCTTCGACCCAGTTGGCTTTGAAGCCTATGACCCCTCCACCACAATTTCTGCTCCTCCTCCGAGGCCAGTTGAGTCTTCGGAGCCTGAAAGAGTGGATCCGATAGTGGTGGAACCCTCGCAGCCGAGGGCTGTTCCAGTCGACCTTGACTTCTTCGGTTCCGATTGAAGAGTATCGGAACCGACACTCTCTCGCTGGTTCCGAGGGAGAGAGTCGAACCGACACTTCGATTCCGACTCTCCCTCTCGGGGCTTCGGCGCAGACGTGTTCAGTTCCATCCTCTGGTTCGGAGCCTGTGGTCTCAGCCCCTGGGAGGTTGCCGTCTTCTTCGGAACTGGCAGACTCCTTGGGTCGGGAAACTGGTGCCTTCGATGCCATGAGGAGGGTCATGTTTGCTAAGACCCTTACCTCTTCATATCTTTCCTCTTCCTCCCCTAAAGGGCCATGTCCTGTCCCTACACCACAGGTTCCCACCAAGCGTCGAGACCCAGAGCCTCAGGTAACCCCATTGGGTGACCCCTGCTTGACTGAGACTTCACCAGATGCCCCCACTAATGAAGTCCACAGAAAAAGACTGTGCAAGAGGAGGCATTTAGATTCCCCTCAAGAGTCCTTAACATCAGACACCGACTTAGAGGAATCAGAAGGGTTCCCATGGTCCTCCTCTGAGGATGTCTCATTTGCAGACATCCTGGAAATATTAAGGCAGAGAGTTGACTGGCAGTCCCTTACCCCTACTGAGGATGAGTTGGTGCTCCTGAAGGCCTTTGGGTCTCAGTCTTCCACCTCCTGGGTTACTACGCCTTTTGACGAATTAATGGAATTAGTCACTCGAAGGGCGTGGGAGTCTCCTGATTCCATGGAACCGGTCCCTCGGAGGCCCAACAAATTTATCACCTCCCCACAAGATAGGTCTTTTCTTATGAAATGAGTCCCCACTGATGCCATGGTGGTGGTGACGGCCACCAAGAAAGAGATGTCAGAAACCTCTTCTTCTGTTCATCCTCCTAATACGGACTCTAGGACTATAGAAAGATACGGGAAACACATCTTTAGTTCTGCCACATTTGCAATGAGATTGCTCAATTATTTGACCCACTTTACTTGTCTTCAACGAGATCTCCTCAAAGAGCTTGGAGATACTGTACAGGGCAAAACAGATGATGCTGTTTCAGAGAAAGTAACGGCACAGCTTAACACCCTTAATTCTATTGTGAACTCGTCCATGCGGCTTATTTCTTATGCAGCTGATGGATTGAGCCTGGCAGCAGGTTCAGCGATAGCTCTGCGGAGACAATCCTGGATGTGTTTATGTTCCTTTGTGGAAGCCTTCAAGTCTTCCTTTGTTAATACCCCATTTGATGGCTCTTTCTTGTTTGGGCCTAAAGTCAAGGAGACACCCAGTAGGTGTGAGCAGGAAGGAAAGACTCTATCTGCTGTAGGAGTCCGTTATTCCACCCCCACTAGGCCATACCCCAAAGGGCAGAAAGGTGGAAAATTGTGGTTCCAAAAGTCCCAAGGAGCTTTCCAGAACACACGTAGTGAACGCCCCCCTCCAGGGGCAGAGGAGGGGGTATAATGGTAGATGCCTCCCAGGCAGCAGAGGGGGTCCGCAGAACCAGGGTGACAGGTAGCAGTTCCTTGGCAAGCCCTATCAGCGCTCCTGAGAGGTGGCCCGACCGTCCTGCTCTGGAGGCAGTCGGGGGTCACTTAGCTTTATACCCAGATGCTTGGCTAGGAATTACATCAGATTCTTGGGTAAAAAGCATAATTGCCAGAGGTTACATTATTCCCTTTTCAGAATCCCCTTCCATTCGTACAAGAATCCCAGATGTTCCACCCAGTCTGCGGAATCTAGCAACCATAGAAATTCAAAGGCTGCTAGAAAAAAAGAATCATCCAGCCAGTCCCAGCAGACCAGATAGGATTCGGAACTTACTCAAGGTTCTTTTTAGTTCCAAAGAAAACAGGGGACTGGAGGCCCATTTTAGACCTCAGCAATACCTTTGTCAAAAAGGAAAAGTTCCGGATGCTCACGCTTCAATTGGTACTTCCATTTCTTGAAATGGGCAATTGGATATGCTCTATAGATCTCAAAGATGCGTACTACCACATCAAAATGGCCAGGCCATCCAGAGATCACTTGCGTTTCCAGCTGGGGGCCAGTCACTACCAGTTCTAAGCTCTGCCCTTTGGTCTCACCACGGCCCCCAGAGTTTTCACCAAATGTATGGCAGAGGTCACGGCTCACCTGAGACATTTAGATTTCCGGGTGTTTCCATATCTCGACTTCCTCACCGCCACCACCAGGCATCAACTAATTTGCGCCAGAGATTACACTATCAACCTGTGTTCCAGGTTGGACATAACCTTAAATTTCAAAAAATCTGCTTTATTGCCATTGCAGCATATTTCCTTTATAGGAGCAAATCTAGACACCACCACCTCCCTGATCAGATTGCCTCTAGAAAGAGTAATATCCTTGCGAAGTCAAGTGTCCCAGTTGTTAATGGAAAGAAGAGTTCCGGCATTCCAGGTCCTGAAGCTGCTAGGCACCATGGCAGCTACACTTATAGCAGTTCCTCTGGGACAAATACACATGAGGATACTCCAATGGCTACTATTCACACAGTGGTCTTATCAACAGCTTCCAATGTCACACAAGATTATTCTGACAAATGCTTGCAAAAAGGACTTTCTTTGGTGGTTGAACAGCCACCAAGTTACTGTAGGTCGCCCATTTATACTTCCCCCTCCCACAGCCACAGTGACAATGGATGCTTCCCTGATTGGGTGGAGGGGCTATTTCAGGGAAGAACTATCCAAGGCACTTGGTCTGACATGGAATCTCATTTGCACATCAATGTCTTAGAGTTGAGAGCGGTGTTTCTAGCGCTGCAACAGTTCTACAACTCTCTACCTCAAGAGACGATTGCAATACAGACAGACAACATGTCGGTAGTCTGGTACTTCAACAAGCAAGGGGGAACCAAATCTTACCCCTTATGCCAAGAGGCCCTGAGACTTTGGCAGTGGGCTGTATCCACTGGGCACTTTCTGATAGCAATGCACATACCCAGGTCATCCAACGTGATAGCGGACAAACTGAGCAGAGCAATTCTGTTGCCCCACGAGTGGTCCCTCAAAGAACAAGTGGCAAAAAGGATATTTCACAGATGGGGCCAGCCTCACTGTGACATTTTTGCAGCCACGCTGAATGCAAAATGCAGAAGTTACTTCGCCCTGTACCCCCCACCGGGGGACAGCCCAAGGGAGTCACTTGTACACGATTGGCCCTTGGGTCTCCTATATGCCTTCCCTCCAATTCTTCTGATTCCCAGATTCTTACAGAAAGCCAAAAGCCTGGGAAGGACTGTTATTCTAATAGCCCCGTTTTAGCCTCAGCAGATATGGTTCCCCTTCCTACAGCAATACCAAGTGGAAGAACCTTGGGTTCTGGACCCAGTGCTAGACCTTCTGACTCATTCGTTTGGAGTTCTTCACCCCTCTCTTGTCTCCCTCAAACTGACAGCTTGGCTGCTCCACTTCCCAACCTAGCCAGGTCACGTGATTTGCCTCCAGCGGTTCAACATATGTTACTTTCCTCTCACAAAGTCTCCACCAGGAAAATTTATAATAGCAAATGGAGGCGATTTGCTCATTGGGCTTCTCAACATGGTATTGATCCCTATGTTGCCCCTATTCATAGTATTCTGGAATTCTTGACTTCGCTCTTTCACAATGGTGCTACAGCTTCTATGATAAGGGTTCAATTAGCTGCCATATCTAACTTCCATGTGGGATGCAGTGGCTCAAACATTATGTCCCACAGAGTATGTAAAGCCTTTTTGAAAGGGACTCATCACCTTAGGCCACCTATCGGACATCCTGTTACTCCCTGGAATCTGAATTTGGTGCTATCTCAACTCATTCTTCCACCTTTTGAGCCTGCATCATCTTGTTCTTTGAAGTTCCTTTCTTGGAAGACAATTTTCCTAGTGGCTATTACTTCGGCTCGTAAAGTTTCTGAACTGCAAGCACTTTCTATCAGGCCCCCATATCTAGTCTTTCACCCCGACAGAGTGTATTAAGAACAAATCCTACCTTTCTTCCTAAGGTCTGCTCCAAGGCAAATTTGAACCAGTCTATTGACCTTCCTACTTTTTTCAGACATTATACTAGTAGAATGGAGTACATGTTACATAAGCTTGATGTTCACAGACAGTTGAGGTTTTACTTAGACAGAACAAAAGAATTTAGGAAATCTGATCAGCTATTTGTCTCCTATGCAGACAATAAGAAAGGTTTGTCGGTATCCAAAGTTACATTGTCCAAATGGATTGCTGACTGTATAAAACTTGCATATTCTTCAGCTAAACAACCTTTAGAACGTGAGGTGAAAGCTCATTCTACCGGGGCTGTTTCTACATCTTTAGCCCATGCAGCCCATCTACCTTTGGACACCATTTGTGCAGCTGCTACTTGGTCCACACCTCATATGTTTATCACTCATTACAAAGTGGACAGGGCCTCCAGGGACAGGGCTTCCTTTGGTTCCACAGTTGTCAGGAATATACTCCCGTGAGCCACCCAGGATTAGGGTGCTTGGGACGCTACCCACGTGTAAAGAACAAACGGCGAGATTGAGCAACTTCACATAAAGAAGTTATGTTCTTACCATAACGTTCCATGTGAGTTGTTCATCTCGTCTTTGTTCTTACACTCCCTCCCACCTTCCCCCTCCAGGTTATGGAAGAACAGGTATGACTGGTGGTCTGAGTGGTCTTGCTCATGTCCTTCTTTCCAGCCAGATTATTGTTTAGCTATTGTAAATAGTTGTGTGCTTTGTACATTGTTTATAATTGGTTGCTTAGTGTGTTTTTTATTGCTGGTTTAGCAAACTAGATTTGGGGTTGGTAGGAGAGCATCATGGGATAGGGACTGTACCTCGAGCTAACTCAAAGATCTTGAGCTTGGAAAGCGGCCGACTTGGAGCTGATGGATCGGCTCCAAACCCACGTGTAAGAACAAAGGCGAGATGAACAACTCACATGGAACATTATGGTAAGAACTTAACTTCTTTTTTTGCAATTTAGTCACTGTGTATAGGTACCATTATGTGGAAGGTTGGATGTTTCCGTTACTATGTTTTGTGTATCAAATACATGAAACAAGATATTTCATTATAGATCTCACTCATATGCTTAAGTAGAATGGGACTGCTTACAGTAGGCTGCAACAAATATAATAAGACAAACTGCAATACCAAATATCACATCCCAATGACTCTGGTTGGCAGCCTGCCCTTTGAAAATTCTGTGAAAAGCAAAGAACAGTTCTTTGGACATTTGAACATTCTCATTCACTTTCGCATATGAAGAAAACAGTTGAAACTATATTTCAAACATGAATCATTTTGCGTTTTACATCATAATTGTCATGCAACTTTACATTTTGCTTCCATTTACTGCAAGAGATGCAAATCAATTATTTATATATCAGAAGAATTCTTTAAATTTAACTAACTTCATTATCTCTTGAAAGTTGCTATATTATACATTTTAAAAAATGATCACGGAGATGACACAAAAATATCAGTAATATGTAAACATCTACAGTGAAGTGATCAGATTTCAACAATTTAATTGGTGCAGTCTTGCTGTGAAAACTAATCACAGTATTACAGTAAAAGCAATATAAAGCCATGCCCCTGCAGAGGTAAGATTTCAGATACAGAGAAGAAAACATCATACAAAATGAATGAGTATCATAAAAGATGAATGATTATTTCTAAGAATCATTCGTTTTGCACAATCAAAAGGATTTTTAACAATACATAGCTTAAACTAGTTCAGCTAACAATGATTTTTGACCACTACTGTTTCTGCAGCACATAAAATAGGTTGAATACTGCATTGGCCCCAAAAATGTTAAGTTTGTATCTCAGAAATCGGAGAAGTAGAAATCCATAGCTAGAAACACTTAAACTGTTAATTCTCCATAATGTATGTTTTGAGTTAGGACTTTTGAGCTTCTTATCTGAAAATATGATGAATAATACAAACATTTTATGACATACTCATTTAAAATTGGATATCCTAACTTGAGTTTTGGTGGTTGATATATATATATATATATATATATATATATATATATATATATATATATATATATATATATATATATATATATACACACACACACATGCACACATACATATATATATATATATATATATATATATATATATATATATATATATATATATATATATATATATATATATGTACATATATATGTATGTGTGTGTGTGTGTGTGTGTGTGTGTGTGTGTGTGTGTGTGTGTGTGTGTGTGTGTGTGTGTGTCACACACACACACACATATATATATGTATATATATATATATATATATATATATATATATATATATATATATATATATGCGCGTGTGTGTGTGTGTGTGTGTGTGTGTGTAGATACACACATATAAATGTGTGTGTGTATATATATATATATATATATATATATATATATATATATATATATATATATCTATATTTATATACACATAGGGTCTTAGGTTCATAGGTAGGTACTAGGCTATCGGCCCAAGGGCCTAAGTAAGCCTAGCCAACAAGGTTTCCTGGCTTATGCCATCCAAGAAAGTTAATTTCCTGTGCCCATGTGGAGCAGAGCCACAGAAGTGATCCTGGGGTGTATTTCCTTTTTCCCATCCACTCATCAAGATTTTTCTTGAAGAGTGCTAATGAGGAACTTTGCTTGGCATAGATGGGTAGCTTGTTCCAGAGTATAGAAAGTCTCTGAGACAGGAATCTATCCCTTCAGCATGCCCTGTTTACTGTCGTGACAAGGTTTAGGTCCCTAGAGAATGTAGCTTGGAGGATTGGGATTTCTTCAGGTGTAGCATGTCCAACAGCTCTGGGTTTAACATAGCTTTATATGTTAGGTAAAGATCACCTCGGAATAGGTGATATGCTACAGAGTAAAGCTGGAGTTTTTTGAGACGGTCAGTGTAGGGCATCTGTTTGAGGCCAGTAATCCTCTTTGTAATGTACTCCTGTGGCCTTTCCAGCTGCTGCAGATGTATTGTGAGGTACATTCCAAAAGGGGCATTGCACTCTATAATGGGTCTAATGAGTGCTGAGTAGAGGGGAACAATGACCTCTTTTTTTCTGGATGAGAAACCTTTTGTGATGAGGTGTGCCACATAGAAGGATTTCCTGACTACTGTGGCAATGTGATTATCAAAGG